>NC_035446.2:75451933-75801616 GCF_002127325.2 Helianthus annuus
CTTTTAGCACATTAGTTACCAAAGATAGGAAATCAAAAGTAATACATAAATGATTTTGTATTCACCAAGTGATGTAAGAGATTAGCCAAGCATGGCCTTTGTTTGACAAAAACTCTTTCTATCGATCTTGGATCCCGAGACTACACACACACTCTATGGATGGATGCTGGATGAAAGTGGTGGATGATGGTGGTATTGTGGTGGTGGAGTGGTGCAAGGTGTGAGATAAGTGGGTTTCCAAGGGATGAGTTTCAAATGAGCCAAGCACCTCTTTTTATAGCTAAAAACAGTAGCTTCACACGGCCCCGTGCCTACCAGGCACAGCCCCGTATCCTTTCCTTCTCTGTCTTTATTTAATGTCGTTCTCAGCCCATCTACACACACGATCCATTGTCTTCTGTACTTGTTGTACAAACTCATATTCGCAAATCTGAGATTTGACCACAGCCTGTTCTTAGGAGACACGGCCTCGTGTCCCCTGTCGTTTCCTGTTTGTCTTTATTCTCTAGGAATCTTGAATGGGGGCACGACCCATGCCCGACTGGCACGGCGTCATGCTTGGGTTCTGGCTTGTCATTTTTTTCTTTGGGGTGAAGCTTGGAGGGTCGGTATAGTGTGCCAACTTCCTTTCTTCGTATTTATGTTGGTTTTCTCATTTAATTTGTTCCTTTTGTCCGTTTAAGCTCTTTTAATCCTGAAAGTCAAAAGTATTTTTATACCTCATTTGATATGATTTATATGTTGTATTTTGTGCATATCATAGGCGTACTCCAAATGAGAGGGAAAAACCTTAAGCTCTAAAGGTGGTGGTGTTTCTAACGAAGTTTTCTTACTCTCCTCAAAAACCTCACTTATTTCCAATGCCTCGGGAAACAAGGGAGTCTCCTCCTCATACGAATCTGGCTCCTCCTCAGAGTCCTCTCCGACTAAGTTAGCTCTGTAGATGCAGTTAAAACATTGGTCCACGCAAGAGATGAACGAATTTATGAAGCAAACTGATGTGCACAAAATGCAACATATAAATTACATCAATTGTGGCATAAAACTAACCTTTTTTTAGTACTAATGTTGGAAAAAGTGTGCTTTTGTCTTCCTTTTGTATTTTCAGGATTAAATGAGCTCAAATAAACAAAAGAAGCAAAAAGGCAGCTAAATCTAACATAAATACAAGAATAGGAGCAAACGTGGCATGCCCGACCTCCCGACAGCATCTTCCCAAGCAAAATAAGAAGACAGAAGACTGAACACGCCCCGTGCTCAGTGAGCACGGGGGCGTGCCCAAGTGTCAGCAGAAAAGACAAAGTTGTAGAAGCTTCCATCGCCCACCACGGGGCCGTGCTCAGCGGACACGGGGCCGTGGTCAACTATAAGATTCGCGGAATCCAGGCAAATCTTGATAGTACAGAAAAGCTTCTGCACACGGGGTCGTGCTCAGCGGACACGGGGGCGTGGTCAACTTGTGACAACTGGCACCAAACCGGTAACTTTCGTACACTTTAATTATTATTTAATAACTACAATTATGTGCTTAATTGTCAGCAATGTCTGAACACATGTTAAACAAGTGAATTCATGCACGTTGTATACTACAAAATATTGCTTTATGCATAAACGAGAGCGTTGCGTCAAAACAAATACTAAGCAAACTCACCGGTAAGACACAATGTGTCAACAGAACTGCAGAAAGCAGTCAGACATTAGAATGGAGGCCTAGGTGTAGGTCCTACGACAAGAATACATTAAAACCCAAGAATACATATAAGGGTTTAATTTATAGACATTGCGAAATCAAAAATAAGCACTAAAAGCACCCGAAACACACTTTAAGAGCAGAACTAATTACGACAAAACTGCGAAACGAACGTTGATGGCCGCCCGGATAATATTTAATCCCACAAATATTCTGTTATGATTAAAATTTAATTTTAATCAGGTTCGTGTTGAAAAAAATAAGTTAAAACACTTAAAAACGTTATTTTTTTTTTCATGTTTAAGCGCGTACCGTGTGTTCCTACGCGACACAGTGCTTACACTGCAAAACGCAGACAACGCAGAAAACCTAGGAATATGCTAGGAATATGGTAGGAATATGCTAGGAATATTCTAGGAATATGCTAGGAATATTCTAGGAATATGCTAGGAATATGCTAGGAATATTCCAAGAATATGCTAGGAATATGCTAGGAATATTCCAGGAATATGCCAGAAATATGCTAGGAATATGCTAGGAATATTCCAGGAATATGCCAGGAATATGCTAGGAATATTCCAGGAATATGCCAGGAATATGCTAGGAATATTCCAGGAATATGCCAGGAATATGCTAGGAATATGCTATATGGAATGTCTATAAATACCTTGAGATGGCACATATGAACTTTCACACATCAACACCCACCAAACATCTCTCTCTCTATTGCTCTACATACTTCGGCCGAACACCCCTTTGTACATCCATCATATTTTCGGCTTCCATCGTCACATTTCAAGCTCGTACAAATGTTAAGGATCAAGTATAAGGAGTCTTGGTGCACTCGGAGTTTGAAGGACCTCTTTCTCTTGCTTTTATCCACCCTATTTGCGCTTAGATTCTTCCCTAGCCTTGAGCTAGTGGTGAGTTACTTAAAACACATTCTTGAACTATATTGAAGTGGTTAATATGATATGTAACGGTTAAAACTCGAAATCTTGCAAGATAAAGCTTTAAAGTTTACTAAAAACATGAATAATAATGGTTAAAAGCTTACAAGTTGTGTAAATGTTGTAGTATTTATTTTGTGTGGTTATTTGGACCCGATCTATGTTGTGGTAGCTCGGATCATCATTTAACCCGGTTTGGTCATGATCATGAATCATGACATAAGGTTGTTTTGAATGAAACAAGGGTTAAAGGGTGAAGCTCTACCACACACGAATCATGAACTTGTGTAAAAGCGTTTTACTTGTGAAATAGTGTTTAAAACTAGCCGATCTATGTATCTACAAGAGGTATTTTCGAAAGACCAAGCGTCAAAAGAAATCACATGTTCTAAACCGGATCTTACACAAACAAAAGTGATTTTTGTGAACAAACAAGTGTGTGGACACTT
This sequence comes from Helianthus annuus, assembly GCF_002127325.2. Classification (NCBI taxonomy): domain Eukaryota; kingdom Viridiplantae; phylum Streptophyta; class Magnoliopsida; order Asterales; family Asteraceae; genus Helianthus; species Helianthus annuus. Next base: position 75,455,023 of record NC_035446.2, read on the forward strand.
GTGTAACAAAAGTTTTAACAAAGAAATAATTTTCGTAAAAACCAACTAGAAGTTGTGGAACTTCATATTCTTTAAAAATAAAGTTTCTAAGAAATTAAACTTATTTTTAAAGATAACAAGACTTACTAAATGTGCTAGTAAGTTACTACACAATTTTGGTAAATATCCAAGTTCATGAAATGGAGAAATTAGTGATTTTGTTGATGGTTATTGTTGAAAATTGTTGTTGGTGATTATTGACGATTTAAAAGAAAATAAACACATGTTTTGAAAACATGGGAAACCTCCATTTTTAGGGGAAACTCTGTCAAAATTTTTATAAATTTTGACACTTAGAAAAATATAAGTTTTTGAGAAAACTTGTTCCCTAAAAATGTATTTAAAGGTATTACCAAGGTTTCCCTAATTTTTGGTGATAAGAAATGAGGATTTCCTCAAGAATAAAAATGGATATAAGTATGTATTTTTGAAAGAAAAATATATATTATTTATCACCAACCTTTGTGCTAAGTGTATATAGTATGTGTTATACGTGCTAGCGTATTAAGACTTAAAAATACACTAAATACTCATGAGGAGTATAAACATGAAAATACACATACAATATACAAGACACATAATTCGGGTGCAAATGCAAAACACGAGATACTTATATTAATTCGCGAGAAAATAATATAAGTAAGATACTTAGTTAAAAATATAAAATATTTTTAACACAAGAAAATATACACAAAAGAGAGTGACTGTACTTGTGCGACGCAAGTCTAGTGACTAACGTTAAGAAAACGCGTATAGGGTACGACGTTAAATAAGCAAACCGGTGAAGTTTACGACGCACAGGAACGCAAAGTTGTGAGTTCATGCTCCCCCTTTTCTTTAACTGTTTTTGTTTTACACTTCGGGGTGAAATACATGTCACAAATTGAATATTGTTTGCATATGTTATGATGGGTACAAAAACATTCAAGTGAAACATTCCAGACCATGTCTCGAATAGGGTACCATAAGCACCATTAATCAACGTATACATTCAGACCGCGGAACAAAAGGTTAGATCTAATGGGTTTCAGGCAACCCCACTCTTGGCCTACTTCTACCAATGAGTGCTTTTGTGTCTCAGTCAAGTCGACAAAAATGCCTAGGTTTGGTGGCTTCCTATGTCGTGACATATGTTAGTGGCCTTGCAAACCACTAGCAAAACTCACACATTCAAACAGTCATAGTACCCAGTTATACATACGTTTTACGAGTTACATTCAAACATTCATTCATTCTACCAGTTTTATACTATGTTTTCATTCAAGGATATTAAACATTCAAAAACAATCACTGCATGAATTCACACCAACATTATGTTGATGTTTTTCCAAAACTCACATGTATTTCAGGTAACTAAAGGTGGATGTGCGCGTGGTCCTACGCATGCTCGTGGATGTCGCTTTGTTTATCGTTAAATAAAGTTGTAACTTTTAAGACAATATGCTATCATGTGTTGTAAACACTTGACTTATGTTTTTGGTAATGTAATGTTTAAAGTTATTTTCGAGCATATAGTATGTTTACCTTTCGTATGCAATGAGAACCTTTCATGATCACACCTCGTGCTTCCGCCGCAGAAAGGGGTGTGACAGATTGGTATCAGAGCTGCGATTGTAGTGAACCAGGATTCCTTCTCGAGTCTAGTCTACAATCTCTAGGATCCTATCACGAAAACAATTTTTCAAAGAGTTTTCATTGCATAAAACATCCCGCGACATCCACTGCCTGAAACTGTATACATGAGTCTAGAAAAGACGCTACGTGACTTAGGGTGCACTGGGGTAGCACTTGTCTATGATTAAGGATTACTTGCAATTATTTGTGATAATTAGCATATACATGTACTAGATGTAGAATACCACTAGTATACATGACTTTGCCTGAAAACAATGACTTAACTGAAGGAAGAAATACGAAGATGAAACGAACTGTGCGGACTGTGCAAGGAGTTACGTAATTATGGATGCATACATAATTATGGAATTCAGTGCACAGAAACCACAGCAGGTCTTGTCACGTGTAGATTCCCTCAGTACAAGCCTACTAAATACTCTGCTAGAGTAATAATTGTTTGATGTTAATTATGTGGAATTTAAACGCATACTTGGAATAGAATCTAGTAGATTAGAAATTCCTTATTCCATAGAACTAGCCAATGGTAAACTTGTTGAATCGAGCGAAGTTGTTAGAGGCTGCACACTAGAACTTGGTGAGCAAAAATTTAGCATCGACCTCTTACCTATCCAATTAGGTAGCTTCGATGTAGTAGTCGGCATGGACCGGTTATCCAAGAATAAAGCTGAAGTCATTTGTCATGAGAAAATCATTCGCATCCCTTTGGCGAATGATGAAACCCTCATCGTACATGGAGAAAGACGAGACGCGCCTCTTCGAATCATCAGTTGCATTAAGGCACAAAAGTGCTTAAGGAAAGGATGTGTTGCCTTCCTAGCACACGTTGTAGATAAGAAGGCTGAGGAGCCGAAACTCGAAGATATTCCTGTGGTGAAGGAATTCCCGGATGTTTTTCCCGAAGACCTGCCAGGACTACCTCCGCAACGACAAGTCGAATTCCGTATAGACTTGGTTCCAGGAGCCGCACCTGTAGCCAAGGCACCCTATCGACTTGCACCATCCGAGATGCAAGAATTGTCTACACAACTTCAGGAGTTGTTAGATAAAGGATTCATAAGGCCAAGCTTCTCGCCCTAGGGAGCTCCAGTATTGTTCGTGAAGAAGAAGGATGGAACTCTGCGAATGTGCATCGATTACAGAGAACTGAACAAACTCACTATCAAGAATCGATACCCACTACCGAGGATTGGTGACTTATTTGATCAGTTACAAGGATCAAGCTACTATTCCAAGATCGACCTTCGATCTGGATATCATCAGTTAAGGATACAAGAAGAAAGCGTACCAAAGACTGCATTCAGAACACGCTATGGACATTACGAGTTTCTTGTGATGCCATTCGGGCTGACGAATGCACCAGCGGTCTTTATGGATCTGATGAACCGCGTATGCAAACCATATCTTGATAAATTCGTGATCGTATTTACCGACGATATCCTGATCTACTCTCAGACGAAAGAAGAGCATGAGCAACACCTCAGGACCATCCTAGAACTACTGAAGACGGAGAAACTGTATGCAAAGTTCTCAAAGTGCGAATTCTGGATTCGCAAAGTACAATTTCTTGGTCACGTTGTGAATGAGAAGGGCATTCATGTAGACCCGTCCAAGATAGAAGCAATAAAGAATTGGGAAGCTCCCAAAACCCTAACTGAAGTTCGCCAATTTTTGGGCTTAGCGGGCTACTATAGGAGATTCATCGAGAATTTCTCGAAAATAGCTCAGTCGCTAACTGCCCTTACGCAGAAAGACAAGAAGTATGACTGGGGTGTTAAACAGGAGGAAGCTTTTCAGCTACTCAAAAGCAAGCTATGCGATGCACCAATATTGTCACTACCCGAAGGCACGGAAGACTTCGTGGTATACTGCGACGCTTCGCGACAAGGCTTGGGTTGCGTGCTCATACAACGCCAAAAAGTCATCGCTTACGCGTCAAGGCAACTGAAGGTGCACGAAAGAAATTATACAACTCATGACCTGGAACTGGGCGCAGTGGTATTCGCCTTGAAAATCTGGCGACACTATCTATATGGTACTCGATGTCCAATCTTCACAGATCACAAAAGCCTGCAACACATATTTGATCAGAAGGAATTGAATATGCGCCAGCGGCGATGGGTCGAGCTGCTAAATGATTACGACTGTGAGATTAAGTACCACCCAGGAAAGGCAAACGTTGTAGCGGACGCATTGAGCCGAAAGGAAAGAGTTAAGACCCTACGGGTTCGAGCATTGGAAATGACTATTCGAACGAACCTCACTTCACGTATTCGTGACGCACAACAAGAAGCCCTTAAGGTGGAAAACCGCAAAGCTGAATACCTCCGAGGTGCATTGAAGTACATGGCGCCAAATGAAGAGGGAGCCTTATACTTTAAAAAACGTATTTGGGTTCCGCTCTATGGTGGCCTACGAGAAGTCATCCTTGATGAAGCGCACAAGTCAAGATACTCGATCCATCCCGGATCGGACAAGATGTATAAAGACTTAAGAGAATACTATTGGTGGCCGAGACTTAAGAGTGACGTTGCTGTTTATGTTGGTAAATGCCTAACCTGTGCTAAGGTTAAGGCTGAATATCAGAAACCGTCTGGCCTACTACAACAACCAGAGATTCCCATGTGGAAGTGGGAGCAAATCTCGATGGACTTCATAACAAAGTTACCCAGGACCCCAAGAGGGCACGACATGATATGGGTAATAATTGATCGGTTGACGAAATCTGCGCATTTCCTACCAATCCGAGAAAAGGATAGCACTGGAAAGCTTGCAGAAATATACTTAAGAGAAATTGTGGCACGTCACGGAGTGCCTATCTCAATCATTTCAGACAGAGATGGACGCTTTGTCTCAAGAATCTGGCAATCATTTCAGGAAGCCTTTGGATCTCAGTTAGATCTAAGCACGGCATTCCATCCGCAAACAGACGGCCAGAGCAAACGGACTATACAAACGTTAGAAGATATGCTTTGCGCATGTGTCATGGATCTAGGCGGCAGCTGGGATACTCACCTACCTTAGTTGAGTTTTCCTACAATAACAGTTATCATACAAGCATAAAGGCCGCGCCGTTCGAAGCTCTGTATGGCCGCAAGTGTCGATCGCCCTTATGTTGGGCAGATGCCGGAGATAAACGTATGGTTGGTCCTGAACTTGTTCAAGAGACAACCGACAAGATTGTGCAGATCCGAGAGCGCATTAAGGCGGCTCGAGATCGATAAAAGAGCTACGCTGATCCGAAAAGAAAATCAGTAGAATTCGAGGTGGGAGACAAAGTGTTGTTAAAGGTCTCACCTTGGAAGGGCGTAGTCAGATTTGGAAAGCGTGGAAAGCTGAATCCACGATACATCGGACCATTCAGAATATTGAAAAGAATTGGTACCGTGGCATACAAGTTGGAGTTACCGGAAGAACTTAATGGAGTACATGATACGTTTCATGTATCCAACCTGAAGAAGAGTCCAACACAAGAAAACGTGATCATCCCAATGGATGAAGTGCATATTGATGAAGCCCTCCGATTTACAGAACAACCCGTTGAGGTTACCGACTGGAAGGTCAACAAGACCAGGAGGAGCAGTGTGAAGCTTGTCAAAGTACGTTGGAACTCTAAGCACGGACCCGAGTACACGTGGGAACGTGAAGACCAGTTCAAAGAAAAGTACCCCCACCTATTCAAAGAGACTCCTGCAAGGGTTAGTCCATCCTGAATTTCGAGACGAAATTCTTTTAACGGGGGGAGACTATGACAACTGGCACCAAACCGGTAACTTTCGTACACTTTAATTATTATTTAATAACTACAATTATGTGCTTAATTGTCAGCAATGTCTGAACACATGTTAAACAAGTGAATTCATGCACGTTGTATACTACAAAATATTGCTTTATGCATAAACGAGAGCGTTGCGTCAAAAAAAATACTAAGCAAACTCACCGGTAAGACACAATGTGTCAACAGAACTGCAGAAAGCAGTCAGACATTAGAATGGAGGCCTAGGTGTAGGTCCTACGACAAGAATACATTAAAACCCAAGAATACATATAAGGGTTTAATTTATAGACATTGCGAAAGCAAAAATAAGCACTAAAAGCACCTGAAACACACTTTAAGTGCAGAACTAATTACGACAAAACTGCGAAACAAACGTTGATGGCCGCCCGGATAATTTTTAATCCCACAAATATTCTGTTATGATTAAAATTTAATTTTAATCAGGTTCGTGTTGAAAAAAATAAGTTAAAACGCTTAAAAACGTTATTTTTTTTCATGTTTAAGCGCGTACCGTGTGTTCCTACGCGACACAGTGCTTACACTGCAAAACGCAGACAACGCAGAAAACCTAGGAATATGCTAGGAATATGGTAGGAATATGCTAGGAATATTCCAGGAATATGCTAGGAATATTCTAGGAATATGCTAGGAATATGCTAGGAATATTCCAAGAATATGCTAGGAATATGCTAGGAATATTCCAGGAATATGCCAGGAATATGCTAGGAATATGCTAGGAATATTCCAGGAATATGCCAGGAATATGCTAGGAATATTCCAGGAATATGCCAGGAATATGCTAGGAATATTCCAGGAATATGCCAGGAATATGCTAGGAATATGCTATATGGAATGTCTATAAATACCTTGAGATGACACATATGAACTTTCACACATCAACACCCACCAAACATCTCTCTCTCTCTCTTGCTCTACATACTTCGGCCGAACACCCCCTTGTACATCCATCATATTTTCGGCTTCCATCGTCACATTTCAAGCTCATACAAATGTTAAGGATCAAGTATAAGGAGTCTTGGTGCACTCGGAGTTTGAAGGACCTCTTTCTCTTGCTTTTATCCACCCTATTTGCGCTTAGATTCTTCCCTAGCCTTGAGCTAGTGGTGAGTTACTTTAAACACATTCTTGAACTATATTGAAGTGGTTAATATGATATGTAACGGTTAAAACTCGAAATCTTGCAAGATAAAGCTTTAAAGTTTACTAAAAACATGAATAATAATGGTTAAAAGCTTACAAGTTGTGTAAATGTTGTAGTATTTATTTTGTGTGGTTATTTGGACCCGATCTATGTTGTGGTAGCTCGGATCATCATTTAACCCGGTTTGGTCATGATCATGAATCATGACATAAGGTTGTTTTGAATGAAACAAGGGTTAAAGGGTGAAGCTCTACCACACACGAATCATGAACTTGTGTAAAAGCGTTTTACTTGTGAAATAGTGTTTAAAACTAGCCGATCTATGTATCTACAAGAGGTATTTTCGAAAGACCAAGCGTCAAAAGAAATCACATGTTCTAAACCGGATCTTACACAAACAAAAGTGATTTTTGTGAACAAACAAGTGTGTGGACACTTATGTAACAAAAGTTTTAACAAAGAAATAATTTTCGTAAAAACCAACTAGAAGTTGTGGAACTTCATATTCTTTAAAAATAAAGTTTTTAAGAAATTAAACTTATTTTTAAAGATAACAAGACTTACTAAATGTGCTAGTAAGTTACTACACAATTTTGGTAAATATCCAAGTTCATGAAATGGAGAAATTAGTGATTTTGTTGATGGTTATTGTTGAAAATTGTTGTTGGTGATTATTGACGATTTAAAATAAAATAAACACATGTTTTGAAAACATGGGAAACCTCCATTTTTAGGGGAAACTCTGTCAAAATTTTTATAAATTTTGACACTTAGAAAAATATAAGTTTTTGAGAAAACTTGTTCCCTAAAAATGTATTTAAAGGTATTACCAAGGTTTCCCTAATTTTTGGTGATAAGAAATGAGGATTTCCTCAAGAATAAAAATGGATATAAGTATGTATTTTTGAAAGAAAAATATATATTATTTATCACCAACCTTTGTGCTAAGTGTATATAGTATGTGTTATACGTGCTAGCGTATTAAGACTTAAAAATACACTAAATACTCATGAGGAGTATAAACATGAAAATACACATACAATATAGAAGACACATAATTTGGGTGCAAATGCAAAACACGAGATACTTATATTAATTCGCGAGAAAATAATATAAGTAAGATACTTAGTTAAAAATATAAAATATTTTTAACACAAGAAAATATACACAAACGAGAGTGACTGTACTTGTGCGACGCAAGTCTAGTGACTAACGTTAAGAAAACGCGTATAGGGTACGACGTTAAATAAGCAAACCGGTGAAGTTTACGACGCACAGGAACGCAAAGTTGTGAGTTCATGCTCCCCCTTTTCTTTAACTGTTTTTGTTTTACACTTCGGGGGTGAAATACATGTCACAAATTGAATATTGTTTGCATATGTTATGATGGGTACAAAAACATTCAAGTGAAACATTCCAGACCATGTCTCGAATAGGGTACCATAAGCACCATTAATCAACGTATACATTCAGACCGCGGAACAAAAGGTTAGATCTAATGGGTTTCAGGCAACCCCACTCTTGGCCTACTTCTACCAATGAGTGCTTCTGTGTCTCAGTCAAGTCGACAAAAATGCCTAGGTTTGGTGGCTTCCTATGTCGTGACATATGTTAGTGGCCTTGCAAACCACTAGCAAAACTCACACATTCAAACAGTCATAGTACCCAGTTATACATACGTTTTACGAGTTACATTCAAACATTCATTCATTCTACCAGTTTTATACTATGTTTTCATTCAAGGATATTAAACATTCAAAAACAATCACTGCATGAATTCACACCAACATTATGTTGATGTTTTTCCAAAACTCACATGTATTTCAGGTAACTAAAGGTGGATGTGCGCGTGGTCCTACGCATGCTCGTGGATGTCGCTTTGTTTATCGTTAAATAAAGTTGTAACTTTTAAGACAATATGCTATCATGTGTTGTAAACACTTGACATATGTTTTCGGTAATGTAATGTTTAAAGTTATTTTCGAGCATATAGTATGTTTACCTTTCGTATGCAATGAGAACCTTTCATGATCACACCTCGTGCTTCCGCCGCAGAAAGGGGTGTGACACAACTAATGCAGACAAACTGCATTTAATGAAGAAAGAGAAGAGGATGGACACGGGGCCGTGCCCAATGGACACGGGGCCGTGCCCAATGGACACGGGGCCGTGCCCGAGCTTCTGTTCAGCCTATAAATAGGAGTGCTTTGAGCTCTTGCAACTCATCCCTTGGCACACCACCTCTCTCACACTTCACCCACCACCCACCACCATCACAACACCATCATCCACCACTATCATCCATTGTCCATCATAGAGTGTGTGAGTCGTCTCGGGATCCAAGATTGATCGTAAGAGTTCTTGACTATCAAAGGCCATGTTTGCCTAAGTCTCTTACATCACTTGGTGAAGACAAGTGTTTAGTGTAATACTTTTTATTTTTAATCTTTTGCACTTTTTAATTGGTTTTGTATTAATGACTTTAATTACTAGTTTCTTATGTTGAAGGTGATTCTTCCTTATCGTTTGTCCGTGGTGTCTTGGCATTATTTTACTGTCTTTATAAAATAAAAGATTTTCACCATTCATATCTCCACGGTGTATATGGAGGTATGTTGGCTACCTGGTCGGGGGTTAAGGGAACGGTTTGGTAAGAGTCTTGCCATTGTTCAATGTATAGATCCTGCAAAGAACCTGGGTCAAATTTAATAGGACCTCCTTCAATGCCCAACGGTATTGGATGGCGGGGGTCCAAACTCTTTGACCCCCTCATAAGTTAAACACTATTAAAACTTTAACCCGGCTACTTAGAACCGTATCCTTGCTGACTCAGACTACTTAGCCGAGGGTAAAGTCGCCTTCAAAAGAGGGGCCTTACCACATTATACATTAATAACTTAATTAATTATCTTTCAATAATCCAACCCTTCAGGATTGTATCCTTGCTGACTCAAACTACTGGGTTGAGGGTAACGTCGCCTTCAAAAGAGGGGCCTATTACAATAACTAAGATAATCTCTTAAACAAGTGCAAAAGTGCGAAAATAATCAAAGGTTACACTACACACGAGTCGGATCCAAGTGATTCATCTTGTCCATCTGTTTTACTTTTATTTTTACTTTTCAGCATTTTAGTTAGTTTCATTTTTCTAGTTTAAAAACCTTTTTCTAATTTTTTTTATTTGATTAGACATTGAGGGTAAACCGGTATTAAAAGCTCTTGTGTCCTTGGACGACCTCGGTATCTTACCAACACTATACTATGTCCACGATGGGTGCAGTTGCCCATATGTGTGTTTAGTGTTAGTGAATATCGTGTTTATAAATTTAAAACTTGGCTAAAAAGTGTAAAAAGAGCTTAAAATATACACCTAAAAATATAACACATTCACGCACATCAAGTTTTTGACGCCGTTGCCGGGGACACAAGGATTTTAAGAAAGCTTAAAATCGACGGCCTAATCAGTTTTCAAAACCTTTTCAAAACGCGCGCACGTTTTTCTGCATTTTAGTTTAGTTTACATTAACAGTAGGTTGAACACGGGCCGTGTCCACTGAACACGGTGCCGTGATACATAATTTTTATAAAAACACCCAGATACAGAGTCTGAACACGGGGTCGTGCTCACTGAACACGCCCCCATGCTCAATAAGACCAGTAACTTTAATTAAAACGCCCAGATACAGATACTGAACATGAGCCGTGTCCACTGAACACAGGGCCGTGTCCAGCTTCTGTTTCCGTCTTTATTTTTGTTTTCTGGTCCCGAGACTCTGGTGTGGTCTGCTGAGTGATTCTTATGGATCAATACTCAGGAGGCTACAACTACACCTATGAGGAGGATGATTATATGAGAGACTATTGAACTAATTGTGGTAACCCGCACTTGGTTCAATATTACAACTCATCTCAACCATCCACTTCATACAATTATTATGAGGAGCCCAGGTACGAGCCATCGACTTCATACACATCCTATGAAGACCAAAGGTATGAACCTTCTCCCTCATACTCATATTTTGATGAACCAAGGTATGAACCTTCATACTCATACTTTGAGGAATCAAGATATGAGCCACCGCCTTCATATACTTATTATGAGGAACCATGGCGTGAACAACCCACCTCATATGAGTACTATGAAGAACAAAATTACGACCCTTATCCATCATATGCTTACAATGAGGAACAATGGTATGAACGATCTACTTCATATGAGTACTATGAGGAACCAAGGATCGAACAACCGGATTCAAGCTTTAAGGATCTCGATCCTTTTTCTATCATCGAAGTGACCGATAGGATATTAGAAAAATTTAAAACTATCGAGCGATACATAAAAGAATCTCGCGCAAGGGAAGAGGAGTCCCGCACAAAAGAAGAATTAAATAAAGAAACGATAGTTGAAGAGTCAAAAATGGAAGAACAAATAAGTGAAAAAACGACACATGGGTTAAACAACGAAAGGGGTGAGGACGATAACATTAAAATTCAAGAAGAGTCTAATTTTGAAGAAATTAATCTCTTGTCACCTTCTTTTGAAAATCATTGTTTAGTACCAACTCATGCTAAGTTTTTAAAAGAGTTAAACACTAACACTAAAATTGAAGAAATGGTAAGTATTAAGTTAACTAATGATCAAACATCGCTAATAAAAGAAGACCCTTTTGAAATTAACATTACACCGGTTCCATGTTTCTTTCAAAATTCATTTATTAGTAACGTCACAATTGATAAAGATCTTTGTGTTAACATAATGCCTAATTACATTTTCGAAAAATTAAGTATTAGTGATTTTTCTCCACTTCAAATACCCATTTTTCTATCCAATCGGAAAATAATAAAATCAATCGGTGTAGTTGAGGATGTCTTTGTTCAAACAAATCAATTGGTAATCCCAACCGACTTTGTCATCCTTGATGACGCTCCTCTAATGTTGGGATGACCTTTTGTAAAAACTCACGAAGCTTTGAAAAACCGGAAATTCAACAATCTACCTCTTCAATTAGGGGCATTCAAAAGGAGCATAGATCTTGAGCGCTCAATGAAATATCCTTTTGGCAACAATGACCCTCTAATTGAAGATGAAGATGAGCCACCCGATACGAGTGAAAAGATTGACCACTTTGTTGAAGAAGAGGTCGCCATAAAACAAACTTTTAAGGTTCTTGATCAAAATGAGCAACCTAATAAGGAGTCTCCTAAAGACCCACCCCTTGAGCTCAAAGAACTTCCGAAAGGTTTGGAATATGCTTTTCTAGACAAAGATGGTAAATCACCTGTAATTATTTCGTCTAAATCAAGTAGTTTAGAAAAGAAAAATTAATTAAACTTTTGAAAAAACACAAAAATGCGATCGCTTGGAAGCTTGTAGATATTAAAGGAATAAGTCCTTCCATGTGCACGCACAAAATTCTAATGAACGATGACTACAAATCGGTAATACAACCACAACGAAGAGTAAATCCAAATGTCCAAGAAGTGGTTGAAAACGAGGTCATCAAATTACTCGACGCCGGACTTATTTATCCTATCTCCGATAGTCCCTGGGTAAGTCCCGTCCAAGTAGTTACAAAGAAAGGAGGTATGACGGTAATAACTAACGAAAAGAATGAATTAATACCAAGGAGAACCGTCACAGGATGGAGAGTATGTATAGACTATAGACGATTAAATGAAGCAACAAGGAAAGATCACTTTCCTTTGCCCTTCATTGATCAAATGTTAGAAAGATTATCCGGTCATAAATTTTATTGTTTCTTGGATGGTTTTTCAGGTTACTTTCAAATCCCGATAGCACCCGAAGACCAAGAAAAGACAACTTTCACATGTCCCTATGGAACTTCTGCTTATCGACGCATGCCATTTTGTCTATGCAATGCCCCCGCAACATTCCAACGTTGCATGGTGGCCATCTTCTATGACATGATAGAAAAGACAATGGAAGTCTTCATGGACGACTATTCTATCTTTGGAGATTCATACGACCAATGCCTCGATAACCTTGAACGAATGCTATCCCGATGTGAGGAAACTAACCTCGCCCTTAATTGGGAAAAATGCCATTTCATGGTAACAGAGGGAATAGTACTCGGTCACAAAATCTCAAGCGAAGGAATGGAAGTTGATCGAGCAAAAATAGACACTATTTCTCGATTAGCTCCACCATCCTCCGTTAGAGCAATCAGAAGTTTCTTAGGGCAAGCCGGATTTTATAGATGGTTTATCAAAGACTTTTCAAAAATTTCAAGACCTATAACAAAATTACTTGAAAAAGATGCGCCTTTCATCTTTGACAAGGATTGCAATCAAGCATTTCTAACCCTCATGGAAATGCTAGTCAATGCACCTATCATGATAGCGCCTGATTGGAAATTACCTTTCGAAATCATGTGATGCAAGTGACTTTGCAGTTAGAGCAGTCTTGGGACAAAGAAAAGAAAAGCATTTTCACCCAATTTATTATGCTAGTAAAACACTTAACGATGCACAAGAAAATTACACAACAACTGAAAAAGAATTACTAGCTGTTGTATTTGCTTTTGATAAATTTTGTTCTTATCTTGTTCTTTCTAAAACAATAGTCTATACAGATCATGCAGCCATTCAATACCTTTTCAAGAAACAAGACGCAAAACCCCGTTTGATTAGATGGATTCTACTCCTCCAAGAATTTGATATTGAAATCAAAGACAAAACACAGCAGCAGATCATCTTTCGTGCTTAGAAGACCTAGCTTGGGAGGCAACTAGGGACGAGCAAATCAACGAAAAATTTCCAACTGAGTCCCTAGAAATGGTGGAATACAAGAAGAACCATGGTATGCCGACTATGCTAATCACCTAGCTAGCGGTATAGTCGCAAAAGGATGGCCACATCACCAAAGAAAAAAAATTCTTTGCTAATGTGAAGATTACTTTTGAGAAGATCCTTATCTTTTCAAAATGTGTGCCGACCAACTCATCTGAAGATGCGTACATGGTAGCGAAGCAAGGAGGATTCTCCGCCATTGTCATGAAGGTCCATACGGAGGACATCATGGTGCCGTTAGTACCACACGAAAGGTATTCGATTCAGGATTTTATTGGCCGACCATTTACAAAGACGCGCAAAGTCTAGTTAAGACATGTGATGCTTGCCAACGAACAGGTAATATTTCTTCCAAAAACAAAATGCCACAAAACGACATTCTCGTTTGTGAAATTTTTGATGTGTGGGGACTCGACTTTATGGGACCTTTCACGCCGTCAAAAGGAAACAAATATATACTTGTGGCAGTAGATTACTTGTCTAAATGGGCCGAGGCCGAGGCACTTCCAACAAATGATGGAAGAGTCGTGGTAAGATTTCTGAAAAAATTATTCTCTCGATTTAGAACACCTAAAGCATTAATAAGTGATAGAGGTACCCATTTTTGTAATCATCAACTTGAGAAAATCTTAACAAGATATGGGGTCTATTACCGGGTCTCAACAGCATATCACCCTCAAACAAACGGACAAGCCGAAGTGACAAATAGAGGTTTAAAACGAATACTTGAAAAAACCGTAGGATTAAATAAAAAGGATTGGGCCAATAAATGAGATGATGCTTTATGGGCTTTTCGAACTGCTTATAAAACAACAATAGGCACAACCCCATATAAGCTCTTCTATGGAAAAAGTTGTCATTCGCCGGTAGAAATAGCTCACAAGGCCTACTGGGCAATAAAAAATGTAAACTTAGATTTAGAATTTGCCGGTAAAAAGCGATTTTGTCAAATGAATGAATTAGACGAACTAAGGAATTATGCATATTCTAACTCCGAAATTTATAAGGAAAGAATGAAAAATTTACACGACAAACACATTAAACCTAATGAATTTCGAGTAGGAGATCAAGTTCTATTGTTTAATTCACGACTTTGATTATTTCCGGGTAAACTAAAATCTAGGTGGTCAGGACCTTTTTCCATCACCCATATTTTTCCTCACGGCGAAGTAGAAATTAAATCTCAGAATGGAATTCCATTCAAAGTCAATGGCCAACGGCTGAAACTCTATCAAGGATTCATTGAGGATGAGGAGGAAGAGATCTCGCTTCAAACGGTCGACGAGTAAAGGCATCAACATCATACCTGGTAAGTTATGAACAAGCGGATGAACATCGAAACTGGTAAGTCTTCTAACCAAGTTTTGGGAAAACAGGGCACTCACACGAGCACAAAAAAAAAACTTTGCTCGGCACGGGGCCGTGTCCGCGCAACTGTCGGGATAAAACCCTTTTTTCATAACAGTTACATCATTCCACATGCCCCGTTTCCCCACAAAACGCTCTGGTCCAGGCGATTTTCCGCAGATTTTCGACGTCTCCTCTCATTCTAACAACATCAAGGTATGATTCTATCATCATTAGTAGTTAGATTAGTTACTTGCATGTAGTTAAAACATCAAAAATTTGGGGAAAAATCTAGGGTTCTTGAAATTCATCCGGATCGAACCTCAAATTATTGCATGAATCTGTTAGCATTAGTATAGATTAGTGTTATGGAAAGTAAACCCACTTGTATTGTTGATAGATTTGCCCGATTTCTCACAAAAACCCCAAACCCTTGTTTTTTAACCGAAAAAGATAAAATCAAAGGGGTAAACGGGTTATTTTGGGAAAAACGGCACTTGGGGTTTCATTTTCGGGGGAAACCGCACATACTTGACCAAAAATTTTCAAGTTTTCGGGACCGGGTCGAAAAATGGAATTTTTGAGTAACAGACGCCTGGACACGGGGTCGTGCCCGCTGAACACGGGGCCGTGTCCAGCCCACTGTTTTCAGTTTTCTACGAAAAATTTCATTATTTTGTGCTAACTTTTGGTGTATTCTTTCAGATGTCGAAGAAGTTCACAAGATTCAACGCAAATGAGCTCGATGTTAGGGCCAGATATGACATACTTCAAACAAGACCAGAAGAATACCCAAGACAAGTGTGCACGGATCTCTTAGCAATGGTGAACCAACTTGACCTGTTTAACAACGTCGTTACCGGCCCACTAAGGATTGCCCTAACCACTAGACTTCGTTCCGTCCATGAGTGCACTATGGAGTTCTATAGCACCTTCACTTTCAATTCAAGGTGCGACCCTTTCGACAATGATGGGGTGGCATTTCGATGTGGTGGAATGAAGTACTCGATCTCAATGGCACAATTTGGGGCAATAGTTGGGTTATATACGGAGGAAGATTCGGGGAGTGAAGAGAACACTAGAGGGGTGCGAGATTTGGATGAGAACAAGCGCCAAGTCGCGTGGGCTCAGATCGGTGAAGGGCACTACGATCCAAGCAGCACAAAGAGTACCAAGTTAAGGGACCCACTCTACCGATACATCCATAGGGTCCTCGGTTACTCTCTAAGCCAAAGGCATGATAGTGGTGGCAATGTTGGGTTGAGAGATTTGATAGTTCTTCACTGCATTCATACCCGAAGACTCCTCGATGTTCCGTTTCTCCTGCTCCGAAACATGCATCTGAACCGGCTAGCTCATGCACCAACCCCTATCTTCTTCGGGGGGTGGGTATACCGTCTTTTCAAGCACTTCGTAAACATACCTAGGTCTTTCGAAAGGATCCCATGGTCGGGAAGAGTCGATGTACACATCTGCCGCTCCATGAACCTAATATATGAGGCGGAAGACGGGTCGGTTAGCTTTCAGAGGATGCAAGGGCATGCATGGAACCCGCAAGAGGCACTAGTCCTTCACACTCCACAGTTTCAACAACCTCCCCACTACCAGTACCACCCTCACGGTGATCCGGGTCAATCCTCCTCACAAGGAGGAGGTTTTCCTAACTTTCAAAGTTTACATGATCTTTTGCAAGAAAAACTTATGTGCACCAGGAACACCTACAACCTCGCCAACAAGACATACAACCGGGTCAGAGCCATTGAAAGAAACATCTCCGATATCCAAGATGACATCGGAAACATCAGGGAGTACATGGCGGGGCATGCATGTAGGAGGAGGTGATGACGAGTGTTGATGCACTTATGTCTGTACTTTGTCTGTATTCGGTCTATATGTAAACGATGTCCTAGTCAGTCCTGTAAGTTGACCAAGTCAACCGTCCTCCTGGTTTGACCTGGCGCAACAGTTAGAAATATATTATGTGAAGTGTCTGAGTCGAAGGATGAGCAATCGAAGGATTATGTCTATCCTTCGATTGGCTCGAAAGATAAACCACGAAGGATACTGATGGACTTCGAAGGATATGCTATCCTTCGAAGTATATATGGATCCTTCGATGGAAATTGTGGTCGACAGATAGTCCTTCGGACAGTCTGTCTAATCCTTTGACCAGACCTGCTGTGTGTGGGTATAAATACCCATGTAGTGTGTTGTGTTAATAGACAAGACAAGAGACTTGAGAGGCTTGTGAGATAGATGCACACATAGAGAGAGTTTGAGAGCATTCTATCAAAACACACACACACACACTAGAGAGTTTGCAAGTTAGATTTGTAAACATTGTGCTTGTAACCGAAACCTTCATTCGTATTAATACAGTTGTGTTAATCGGTGAATCTTTGTGTGCTTGTGTTTATGCTTGTCTCAACCCGGTTTGCTTGCTAGCTTGGATTCCGCACTCGCTAGTGGGTTCGTATAACAAGGTTTGAGGTTCGTCATCCTCCGAAGAGGGACCTACAAGTGGTATCAGAGCCGTGGCTCTTTTCCTTGTTTAAAACCGGGTTTTTGTTCAAATTTTGGGTTGTTTTTCGTCAGATCTGGAAAACTACCTGCTGCTGTTCTTGAAGTTCTTGATATCTTCATACTTCGAAAGATATCTTCATAGTTCGAAAGATCAACTGTTTCGAAGGGTCAACCACCTTTTTGTCTCGAAAGATCAAGCTAAAATCTCGAAGGATATTCATAGTGTCGAAGGGTCAACCCAAACAATTCGAAGGGTCATTTTTGTTTGTCGAAAGATCAAGCTAAACTTCGAAGGGTCAAATTTATTTGTTGTTAGTGGTGCACCTCCCAAGGTTCACTGACCATTCCACTGCCCAAGAAAACAAATAAACTTTGTTGACTTTTTGTGTGATCACCTAACAAGGCGCCGCCCAAATAAACCAATAGGCAGTTGGTTGTTGTTTGTGTCCACCTCACAAGATAACAAATCATTTTTTTGTTGGCTGTTGTGCAAACATTAAATCACCCTAGGAACCTCCAAGGAACCGCCACTTTTTGGTCTTCACAAACAACAAACTAGAACTGTGTGCATCTATCGGATATCATTGGTCTTCACAAGAATCTTTGGTTCTTGTTTTCACCGGCCCATGATCTTAAATTAAAAAAAAAAATATAATAGTGCACCGCCCAAAAGGACCTACAAAAGGGCTGCCATTTGTTGATGGGTGTTTAAATTGATCACATCAAATGCACCGCCAAATAAACCAATGAATTTGGTTGTTTGTTGCTGATACTCACCGTCCAAATTGGCCAATACCTTTTGTTTTGTTGTCTGGGTTCTCGGCCCAAGACAAGGCAATAATCATTTTGTTGATTATTGCATGCCACACAAAAAAAATAAAATAATCATTGTGTTGCTCTTGATCACCTCCCAATGCACATCTACTTTTAGATAAAAGCAAATTTTTGTTGATGAGAGGCACCGCCAAAAATTGACCAATAATCTTTGTTGGTTGTTGGTATCCACGGCCCCACAGAACCGCCCCCCACAAGAAATTAAAATAATTCCACACCAACAATTTCGAAGGATTCGAAGGATCATTGTCTAAGGCATTCGAAGTTGTCGAAAGATTAAACAACTTCGAAGGATCATCTCACATATTTCGAAAGTTGTTGTTGACCTGTTTGCTTCGAAAGATAAGCAATTCAAAAGGCATCTATTGGTTGTGTACACCGCCCAAGTGACCCAATGGGCTTTAATTGATTTTTGTTGGTGTTCTCGGCCCATGTAACCGCCCCAATAAACCAGTAATTGGTTGTTTTATTGTTAGTGATCACGGCCCAAGGTTCACGGCCCATGTGCTTAAATTAAAAAAAAATATAAAAAAAAAAAAAAAAAATCATTGTGCACGGTCCACGTTTAGAAAATCACCAAAGCCCAAGATCTGCTAATCATTTTCATTTTCGTTTGTATCAACTTACGAAATATCATCTTTCGAGACCGGTTTGGTGTTTGTCTTTCGTGTGATTTTTCGGTTGATCCTTCGACAGTTGAAAATACACGTGTACAAATTGTATCTCCATCAAGGGCCGAATCTCCCACACCACTTTGAATTACTGCAGAAATGGGAACAAACGGTCAATGGGATCCATCCGCATGGTCTTTGAATCCGTATTCATCTAATACGCAATCATCCTCTTCTCAATCTGATCAAGATTTCAAGACTGCTTGGATGCAGGCTATGGCCCCACGTTCAGCTGCCATGATATCTGTAAATCAATGGACATCAGTTACCAATCAAAGGCAAAGTGAACCAAAAAGAACAACTGATTGGTTTGGCAATCCAATACAAGCTCCTGTAAAGCCGGCTACAACCACAGACTTGTATGGAAATCCATTACCCCCAGTTGGTTTACAACACCATCGTTCTACTGTTGAACCATCATCTCTTGATCCAAAGAACAGTAGTCAGACAAAATCGGCGTTGTATGCAGAAATTGTCAAAGATGCAAGCAATGGTGAATCCTCGGGAAATGATGACAGTTCTGAACATGACGGAAGTTCAGATGAAGATGTTTCAACTTCAGTTGAGGGTGATACAACTTCAAGGTCAAGCGAGGATGGATCTAAATGTGAATCATCAAGGGAGGTTATTAATTCTGATGCAGAAAAGTCAACACCTGAGAGTGATTCCAGTCAGGTATGTGATTCTAAACCTGATTCTATTTCTGCTGTTGTTGAATGTGCGAAATGTTTAGATTATGCAGAAAAGGAAAGTGAGCTTGAAATTACACTGCAACACAATCAAAAATTGATTGTTGATCTTGCTAAAGCATCTGAAGCTAACTTCTTTTTAGCCAAAAATGAAAAGGAGTTTAAAGAAACAATTAAGTCATTAAAACATGATGTTTCTGAATTACAAAAGGCTGTTTTGAGAAAACAACATGCTAATAATAACTTAATTGACACAATTGAGAAACAAATGGTGGAGTTAGCTACAGCTCGATGCGAATGTGATGCAATCAAGCAGAAATTGGACAGTTATTCCAATTCCCGCTTTGTTTTGGATCACATCATCAATGTTCAAAAGAAAAAGGGGGACGTCAAGTGTATTGGATACAAAAAATGTCCTCCCCCAATGAGTCACAATTACTCAAAATTGCCTGATGACGAGGATATGCCCCGTTTTGAACCTACTGTGCCACTTGCGCGAGATGACTTTGCTGCAGGCCTCGGGTTCAAAACTGGTACATCTTCCTCGGAACAATTAGACTCTGAGAATGTGAGCACTTCATCGTGTGCTAAGGAACAGAGTCCTCCAATTATTGAGGATGCTGATTCTTCGGACGATGAATCTGAAATTGTGAAGCCACAGTCTAACTCGGTTACACCAGACATTCCAATTGAGAATCACATCCTGTGTGATCCACCAGTGAAACCGAGTAAGACTGAAACACCAAAGACAGTGAAGCCCAGTGTACCTAGTATTAAAGGGAATAACTTGTTGTATACGCTCAAGGGAGACAGCAAAATATATTCTGACAGAGATTTTCCAATTAAAAATGTAAATCAAGATTTAATTGAGAAAGTTTTTGAAGGACGTACTGATAAGTTTTTGGGAAACAAAGGTAACAAAGTGACGGTCACTCAATGTGAACCAATTCCGTGTGAGCAAATAAGAAAACAATACGGTAACCAAAAACTGACAGTTGAGCGAAAACAACAAGTCAATTCTGGGAAGGGTAAGGGCCAAGTACAGGGAAAGAAGGCTCAGAACAAGAATGTTCAAGCACCAGAAATTCAGCAGCCTAAGACTGAACAACCAAAGGTTCAACAACCTAAAGTTGAGCAGTCTAAGGCTACTCAACCTAAGGCTACACAACCTAAAATTCAACAATCTAAGGTTGGGCAACCTAAGGTTCAAAGGGTGCAAAACAAAAGAGCTCCAGCTAAGAAAAGAGAACAGAAAGTGAACTTTGTTGGATCAAAGGGTACGGACAAACTTGAAACATTTCAAAATAAATCTAACATTGATTTTGTAAAACAAGTTAGAATTTTAAAACGAAATGATCAGAACAATTATACCCAACACACAAATGGATGTGACTTAGGTCCAAGCACACCTAGATCACAAAGTTCAGTGTCTGGTTCTCCGTCTGGTCATCAACATGTTTCTCCGAGGCTTGTAGAGCGGAGAATGTGTTTTGAATGTGGTACAATTGGACATATAATTCGAAATTGTCCATATCTTCATAAGTTGAAAGCAAAGGTTGATGATCCCCATGAACAACATCATGCCGCCCAAGAGAATAGAAAAGGCAAACAGGGCGAAAACAAGAAAAAGGATCGGAAGATAAACTTCGTGAAATCAAGAGGGACTGATAAAATTGATACTTTCAAAAACAAATCCAACAAGGATTCTGTTAAACAAAGTAAAATTTTGAAAAGAAACAGTCAAAACAACTATACACAACAAACAAACGGTTGTGATGTAGGACCAAGTACCTCAAGATCACGAAGTTCATCATCCAGCTGTTACAGTTATGATACTCCGAGGTTTGTTGAGCGGAGATCATGCTTTGAATGCTGTGAGTATGGACACATCATTAAGAATTGTCCATATCTCACCAAGAGAAAGTCAAAAATTGATGCCCCCTATGGTAACATTTACCATAAAAGATCTGTTTCACCAAAACAGGACCCTCGTCTTGTTAAACAACGAGAAAAGAAACAGAAAAAGAAACAAAGAAAAGAAGTTGAAAAGGCTTTGAAACCGGAGGTTATCCAAACAAAATCTATTAAATCAGATGTTAAACATGAAAAACAGAAACAGATTTGGATACCAAAACCGGTAATTGTTTCAGGGGGAGCTGCATCAATTCCGAATCATCGGGAAATGGATGTTACAATTCTCGATGATGACGGACGACCCAAGTCTGTGAAGGCTTGGGTCCCCCTCTCCAACTAATCTCTGAATGAGTGTGCAGGATGTTCCAGGAGGAACTATAAATAGTTTTAGGATTGTTGATAGTGGAGCGTCCATGCACAAGATTGGCGACATATTCCTCTGAAATATTGGTATCTCTAGGAGAATGTTGTTGCCATTGATGGAGAGAGAGAGGAAAGAAAAGGAGAAAGAACAAGAATGTGGTTGTATGAAGTTGCAGAATTCGACCAAATGAAGAACATGCCAAAAGTTGGTTGTTATGGTTTTTGATCGGGTCTTCAGGAAAGAATACAAGGAAATGTGTGCAGAAGCCTGGGCATGGATTGAACATCCGCACACCATTTCTGAAAGAGAAAGTCAAAGACCTTCGCTGGTGCAGTATGAAAGACCAGCCGGACCCGGAGGTGTATGATCTTGTTGCTGTCAAGAGATTTCTCAGTAGCTGCAGATTCGACCTTGAAGTCCACACCGGGTGGATATCAAGCTTGGGAGAGCACTCAGATTCCTTGCAATGCATGAAACAGTTGCAGGATACGGTTTTGAATTTCTAAATCTCTCCTATGCTTGTCGATATTTAAGCTGCTTTATGAATTATCATCTCATACGGCACTCTTTGGCCTGACACGTTGATCTCGAATATCACCTCACACGTGATTGTTTCTTTATGAAACTCGTCAATGTTGTTATGGTCCGCACCGCTTACCGACATGCCAACTCATTTTTCCAAAATTTGTTAAATCTTTTCTGATAAAACTTAATTTGGGTAACCGGCATTAAGGTCAAGCAAGAGTAAAACCAACATCGGAAAATCATTTTTGTAAATACCTTTGTGTTTTTCAATTTATCTTAGTTTATTGATTTTAGGGGGAGTAAATCCAAAAATATGAAAATCCAAAAACATCGAAAAATTTCAAAAACACAAAAACAATAGAAAATCAAAAATGAGTTTCCTGGCGAGCAAAAGAGAAAATGATAGTACATCAGTGGTCTATCTAAACCTCTTTAAACCCTAAATGAAAAACGATAAGCAGCTCTATATAAGATGTATCGGTAGGCTCACAATCATTTTAAAGTGTGCAGGGTGATATAAATCTTAAACCGACTGAAGACCAGGTGGGAACCATTCATTGGCATATGGTCTTAGTACCGAAATTTCGTTTGATAGATTGCCGAGGTTCTGAGATATTCGGTCTTTATGCTGCTTATCATCTGTGTATCATGGTTGCTTCTATAAATAGACTAAGTCTAAGATCTTCCATGATACTATACATACGTGTACATATCTCATACTGCATTCGACCTCAATAAGTGATAAACAATCACATGTCCATCAAATAAGTGATAAAATATCACATTTATCCGGGAGTCAAGTTCGTCTCTCTGCTGTACGAAAGTACTGACCTGTTCACGGACTTGCTCCTGTGCCCTCATGCTTATGAAAATCAAGTTCCTCATCAATAAGTGATTATATCACAAAGGACTTGTTTTCAAATCAAAATAAGTGAGAATCTCACATCATATACGGTCAAACAGATGATAATCGGTATACTCACCGGTAAGATGAACCCTCGTGCATACCTTGATACGGGAATGTGTCGTGATGTGGATGAACACCGGTCGGTAAGTATAAATCATACATTAACATATCCTCTAAACATGATTACATCTGATAAGTTGAGCTTAAGTGGACAACAATACCGATAATTGTTATAGGATGCTTATCTTAATGTTAACTATCTGAACAACAAGAGCGTTTTGGCATGACCGTACACTGATATGATTCTCTTACCCTCGAAACTCGCAAAAAGAATGTCTGTATATATTTATTTACTGCTTTCAGTATTTACTTTTAGAAAAGTCAAAAATACCAAAAAGATTTTAGGTGTGTTTTAATATAAACTTTATAAAAGCCAAAAAGATTTTATTTCTATTTTATTTTCGATCGTACGATGTTGGAACTCGAGTCTTCGTTGCCTGAAACCTGAACGGAAACCGAAATGACTAAATCTTCATAAACGGTCGAAATTTGCATGTTTTGAAAGTTTGAAATTGAAAATGATAAATTTGTTAAACTTTCAAACTGTCGGACGGTGTTTGTTTGTGACTTGGTCATCCGTGTGTCACTTGTTTATGATTAACTATATTCCAAGCAGTTGTTCTCATTATGCGTTTAGATTTCTTGCATGTGCAGATTCTAAAGGCTAGGAGAACATGGTCGATGACAAAGCTTTGGAATGAAGACACGACATGAAGGCACTCAAATGATGAAGATAATCGAGTTGCCGCTGGCCATCGTCAACACCACAAGGATCTCACTTCATAAAGATAAAGTATTTCACGAGCATAACTCAAGGGGGAGCTTATGTTAAGGGGGAGTTTGTCAACACACTTCCTACATGATACGGGTAGTTTGTTGATACACTCTCTGCTCTCAAGATGTGAAGACTTTCAAGATCCTCCGACATTGAAGACATCAAAGGCTAATCTTGTGAGTAGTGTCCAAGGGGGAGTTTGTTGATACATATTTGTGGACACGACTCACGGAACGAGAACTCGAAGACCAAAGACCATCGAAGTTCGAGACGAGTCTACACCTATAGAGAATAAAGACAAAGCTACAGCCAAGGGGGAGTTTGTTGATGCACTTATGTCTGTACTTTGTCTGTATTCGGTCTATATGTAAACGATGTCCTAGTCAGTCCTGTAAGTTGACCAAGTCAACCGTCCTCCTGGTTTGACCTGGCGCAACAGTTAGAAATATATTATGTGAAGTGTCTGAGTCGAAGGATGAGCAATCGAAGGATTATGTCTATCCTTCGATTGGCTCGAAAGATAAACCACGAAGGATACTGATGGACTTCGAAGGATATGCTATCCTTCGAAGTATATATGGATCCTTCGATGGAAATTGTGGTCGACAGATAGTCCTTCGGACAGTCTGTCTAATCCTTTGACCAGACCTGCTGTGTGTGGGTATAAATACCCATGTAGTGTGTTGTGTTAATAGACAAGACAAGAGACTTGAGAGGCTTGTGAGATAGATGCACACATAGAGAGAGTTTGAGAGCATTCTATCAAAACACACACACACACACTAGAGAGTTTGCAAGTTAGATTTGTAAACATTGTGCTTGTAACCGAAACCTTCATTCGTATTAATACAGTTGTGTTAATCGGTGAATCTTTGTGTGCTTGTGTTTATGCTTGTCTCAACCCGGTTTGCTTGCTAGCTTGGATTCCGCACTCGCTAGTGGGTTCGTATAACAAGGTTTGAGGTTCGTCATCCTCCGAAGAGGGACCTACAACGAGGACAGTGATGAAGACATGGACTAGGCGGGTGGAGTAGGAGCAGGAGCAGATGGTTGTTGATCCCACAGGTTCAACCCCCCTTTTTTCTATCAAACAATTTCCAGCCCGCGTGCCGAGTGTTAAACAATTTACTTTCCCTAACTTCTTTTTACTTTCTGCTTTTGTTTTTATTTTTAACTTGGTGGTTTGGATGTTGAACTTGGTAATCTAGGATGTTTGGTATTGTTTGGTGTGGTGTTTAATTGATAAAACAGGTACATACGAGGCTTAGAGTACAAAACATTAGTACTACTAAAGCCGGGACAGGAAAACCGGAGCTAGAAACCTGTTTTTCAATCTTGCAGACTGTCTACACGGGGTCATGTCCGGTCGACACGCCCCCGTGCCCACATCCCAGACCTGCTGTTTGTTTAATTTCTGCAAATTTTTGCCAGACACGGGGTCGTGTCCAGCCAACACGCCCCCGTGTCCACCTTCTGTAAGTTTTCGTTACTGGCATCTGAACACGGGGTCGTGTCTATCCAACACGGGGCCGTGTCCAGGCGCCCAGTAACATAAAATTTTGCTTTTAAACACCCTTTTACACATTCAATCAATCTAAAAATTTATTTTTGGGACACATTGAGGACAATGTGTAATTTAAGTGTGTGTGTGTGTGGGGGGGGGGATGCTAAAACCTTGAATCTTACAAGTCCTATTTAACAAGCCTTACACAAAACTCTATTGGAACCGCTTATCACCCCAAATTTTTTCAAAAATTTTTCATTTTCTTTTTACTTGTCTAGGTTTAAGTTGGGAATTTCAATTTCTAAAAAGGTTATATTTTTACAAATTTACAACCGATAGCGTCGTGATAAAAAGAACCAACATAAGAAAATTATGAAACGGCATGTCAAGCTTAGTTAAAATTTGATTATATATACTTGATCACATAAAAACCCATTCCCACAAAAGTGAGTTTTGAGCCTTTATTGAGTATACAAATACATATCTTTATACTAAATGCTCATTTTTCGTTTCTTGTGTGAATAGCCGCTTGGTTCTTACGACTCTAGAACTTGCCACAACAATGCATTCTTTGTCCTTACCAACTTAAACCCAAGTAAGTAAATGATGGAGGCATTAGGACTAACCCTTTTTCTTTCTACACCATTATTTTTCATTTTTTTACCACCTACCCAAAATCCCCCTAGTTAACCCCTTTGAGCTTAAACCTTTTCATTTCTTAACCCAAAAACAAACACCCTTTTTACCCACCAAAAACACTTTTTTATTTTTAACCCTTTCTTTTATTAACAAAGCTCGGTATTTCTTATGACTTCAAAAAAAAAAAAAAAAAAACAAATTTGATGAAACCAAATAAACAAACAAGTTCATCAAAAATAACTTTGTTTGAAAGAAATGGTTCATCAAAATAAAATAAATTGTGAAAAAAAAGTCTTTCAAAAACCGATGCTTTTTACGCTTTTCGCCTTTTTTTTAACCACTAACCCAACCACCCACCTTTAGCCCAAGCCTAACCCTTCACCCAAAAAGTCCTCTTGATATTTACAAAGGTATATAGTTAAAAAGGAGGAGGATTGATTGCTTGGCAAACTTATGGTAGGAGCATGTTCCATGCCGCTCTCGAGTGATTCACTAAAAATACACCTTCGGCCGAATGATGAGTGATCCCCTGTGAGGTATGTGAATTTGTATATAAATGGAATTTTAAAAAGGCATGTTATGCCCTAATAAGTAATTTATCTTATGAAACGTTTTTAATAAATCATGACGAATAGGATTGTAAATAAATAAAAATAAAACTTAATAAAGAATCTTGGAAATCCCGACACTCTATGACAAGCCCAAAAAAAAAACCTTCTCTTCTACCCGTTCCATTTGGGAGTGAAAAAGCCACATTATAAAGAGTTTTGCTTGAGGACAAGCAAAGATTCAAGTGTGGGGGTATTTGATGTGCGCAAAATGCAACACATAAATTACATCAACTGTGGCATAAAACTAACTCTTTTTTAGTACTAATGTTGGAAAAAAGTGTGCTTTTGTCTTCCTTTTGTATTTTCAGGATTAAATGAGCTCAAATAAACAAAAGAAGCAAAAAGGCAGCTAAATCTAACATAAATACAAGAAAAGGAACAAACATGGCATGCCCGACCTCCCGACAACATCTTCCCAAGCAAAATAAGAAGACAGAAGACTGAACACGTCCCGTGCTCAGTGAGCACGGGGGCGTGCCCAAGTGTCAGCAGAAAAGACAAAGTTGTAGAAGCTTCCATCACCCACCACGGGGCCGTGCTCAGCGGACACGGGGTCGTGGTCAACTATAAGATTCGCGGAATCCAGGCAAATCTTAATAGCACAGATATGCTTCTGCACACGGGGTCGTCGTCAACTAATGCAGACAAACTGCATTTAATGAAGAAAGAGAGGAAGATGGACATGGGGCCGTGCCCAATGGACACGGGGCCGTGCCCGAGCTTCTGTTCAGCCAATAAATAGGAGTGCTTGGAGCTCTTGCAACTCATCCCTTGGCACACCACCTCTCTCACACTTCACCCACCACCCACCACCATCACAACACCATCATCCACCACCATCATCCATTGTCCATCATAGAGTGTGTGAGTCGTCTCGGGATCCAAGATTGATCATAAGAGTTCTTGTTGGTGCACTACATCTGTCGACTTCGTATTGGATCGAGTCTTAGTCTTAGATTTTTAGTTTAGGGCACGTTGTACGAGAAAATATGATATTGTATGTGTGTTAGTGAAAGGTTTCGCTCATAGGGTCATAACCAAGTAGTTTCGCTTATATGGTTTCAATTAGTTTCGCTTATATGTCAGCTAAAGGTTCCGCTCATACGACATGTATGTTGGAGCGAAACCTTATGCACTATATATAGGTTCAATGAGCGAAACATTAAGAAAAGTCTTGTAACTCGTACCGAAGTGCTGCCGGATCGAGATTTGGATGTAAATTGTCATAAATTCAATACAATGAGGTGTTTAAAGTGATTTGCTAGCTGTTTCTACGTTGATTACTTGTTTTCCGCACCTGTAATTGACGAAAACTCCTCTGAACGACTCGTTCGGGTCGAAACACGATCCTACAAGTGGTATCAGAGCTTCAGGAGGAGGAGTTCTGCGGAAAATAGCTGGAATTCATCAAGTTTTCTTATTTCTACACCTTCTTTCTTCAGTTCAGAAAGTTTCACCGGTCAAAATCAGCTCAAAATTTCAAGGATTGTGCGTAATAGGATATAGACAAACCCTGGAAAGTTTGATGTTAAAATCCACATTAAAAATGGGTCAAAACTGCTCGTGAATAGGTTCCGCTTTTATGGACACTCCATAGGTTCGCTTTTGTGTCAGGATTAGTTCCGCTCATAGATACATCAAATTTGAGGGTCCGCTCCAAAGAACGTGTTAGGTCCGCTTATTGTTACATCTTTTTAGAAGGTTCCGCTTATTTGAACCAAGTAGATCCGCTCGTTTGAACCAAGTAGATCCGCTTATTTGGTACTCAGTAGATTCGCTTATTTGAACAACATTGTTTCGCTCATTTGGTCAACTTCGTGGGTTCACTTATTCGACATCTCTGGTTCGCTCCAGTGAACAACTTCAAATAGTTTCGCTTTTACGGTCTGTTGAAAAAAAATTCTTAAAATTTGAACATGGACGAGGAATTTTACAACGCATTCGCTACTCCAGTTACCCCGATCACTGTTGCTCAAACTACAATGCTTGAAAATGAAACGGGAACAATGCAGAAACCACCCAAACTATTGAACATTGAAGAATATAAAGGATGGGAGGGTCGTTTCGAGAACTGGGTTCAAGCTAACTACCTTGATGCATGGGAATGTGTTGAAACAAAGTATGTGAGACCATTAAACGATGATGAAGAGGAAGTTGCGATCAAAGACATGAGTGCCGATGACAAGAAGAAGTACAAAAATGAGAAGATGATGTTAAGCCTGCTACAACAAGCTGTGAAAGAAGATATTATGGTTTTGTTACAACACAACGGGAGTTCATATTCAATATGGAAAGCGTTGCGTTCAAAGTTTCTTGGAAGTCAGGAGATGGTGAAAAACAAGAAGTCGCTTTTAAAAAAAGAGTTTGATTTGTTTAGAGGTTTGAAGAACGAGAGTACAAAGCAAATCATTGAAAGATATTGTAACTTGTTGGTAAACATGAAGAGGTTAAGCATCAACAAAGACAATGCAGAGTTAATTGAAAAACTTGCTGATGCTTTACCACATGAGACTTGGGGAACTTATTTGATGATGCTCAGGAACAAAAAGGGTTTTAGCACGTTAACTTTGAGCAAATTTATTGAAAAGTTGGAAGCTCAGGAAATGGAACAGAGAAAGATTGTTCGAATGAAAGATTTCGATGGTGAACAGGATATTGGGTTGTATTACAAAGCAGGGGTGAATGAGAAGTCTACAAATCTATCTCCAAAAATAGAAACTGCTTAAAATGCCAAGAATTCGCCTGGAAGTTCATCATCAGGATCAAATAGTAAAACAAGTTTCACATCATTTCCATCCTTTGATCCGAATATTTCAGCAACTAAAAATGGAAGAAAACTTCAATGCAACATTGTATTAAATCTTGAGAGTGATCAAGATTATTCTGAGGAAGTTGCTAAAAGTCAATTGTCTTTATTAGGAATGGTTTTAGAATCTTATAGTTGTTTTGTTGCAGGTCGTATCGGAAATCCAATGCTAACTAAGGAAGATTACGACCAGATAGATGCTGAAGAGATGGAGCTAATGGACATAAAGTGGTGTTTGGCTAGCGTGTTACGGAGAGCTGAGAAATTTCAGCAGATCACGGGGAGAGATGATCTTCGTGAGGCTAATGTTTCGACTTTAGGTTTTGACAAATCTAAAGTCACTTGTTTTCGTTGCAGGGAGAAAGGTCACTTCAAGAGTGTCACACCCCCAAAATCCACCTGCGGATAACACCCGCTTCGAGGGCGTGACTGACCAGGATCCAGCCACCAATTATACCGAATACTTAAGTTGATAACAAAAGTAATACTTACTATTCATAAGCTTAACAAATATTAAGTTCAGAGTTTAAAGTTTTAAGTTCCAAAACAGTATTAAGTAGCGGAAGCATAAGTACGGTAGTTTAAAACAAAGTTCATGATTCAAAATAAGGTAACACCCAACACAAGGGTGAACAGACACTACACGTCCCCAAGCTGCAAGCTCCTTCGTCACTGGTTACCTGCAAAGCATGCAGTAAGGGGTCAACAATAATGCTGAGTGAGTTCACTAGTTGTCCAGTTTTAATTACCAAAAACTTTGTTTCACCGGTTAATTTATCCGTTTATACATGCCCTGGGGAGCTACCCCAAAAGTTAGCGACTAAACTGTTTTTCCAATACCGAACACTAGGTAACCGTTGCGTATCCGCAGGATGCCCCGATGTCAATGTTCTATCATCATTGACGGATTTCTGAGTACATTAGTTCACGACCGATCCCAAACCAGGGCACGGTGTGAGGCTGGTAAACACCTAAATAGCGCTATCAACTAATAACCCGTTCGCCTAACCCGGCGACTAATCGGTATTTGTAGTAGGGACTTGAGTGATAGAGTTTCGTTTAGTGCCGTTAGTTGCAATCCGTATAAACAGTAATTAACCAAAAGGTTTCCCAATACCCGGGAAGAAAAAGTAAGTTTTGTTCCCAATAACTAGGGAAGGTATGTAAATAGTATCCCCTTTTACCAGGGGATAGGGTTGTTAGTCTCGTGTCCCAAACCACCGGGACGCATGCTTTTAAGTTGTGAACTCACCTTGGGTTGCTCGGTAGGTTTAGGTTACTTGTCAATCACGTTGGTCACCACGTCCTAACATGGTTACCGGTATAGGTCAGGTTCGGTATACAAACATTCACGTAAAACACATACTGGCACGTAACATACATACAGGTAAACAGTCATGGGGTTATTGGGCCGGCCCTAACAGTAACACAGTCAAACAGAACACAACATCACAAAGTCCATTTAACAGATAGTCCAACACAGAATGGCCCAATAACTAAAATGAACAGCCCACTCGCAACCAGCTGGTCTCGAGTCGCAACCAGGTGGTTTCGGCTTGTCACGCTGTGGTTGCGAGTCGCAACCGTGGTCTCGAGTCATCACGTTTTGGTTGCGAGTCGCAACGGCGTGGTCTCGAGTCGCAATCTCGAGGTTTCGACTTGTCATGCTTTGGTTGCGAGTCGCAACCGTGTGATTTCGAGTCGTAATGCCGTCGTTGCGAGTCGTAATCTGTCACTTTCATGTACACGTGATGATGCAGGTTTGACAGTCCACATTGTACCAAAAATTCAGGCCCAAATCCGGAAATGACCAATAAGAATTCTACAAACATTTTTCCTAAATTGACCATTACTAAAATATGGATCAAACATTGCCATTTTAAATCTTCAAACCATCTTCAACTAGTTCATCAAATGTTCATAGTTTCTAGGGTTTTCTCCTTAACAAAGTCATATATTTATGAACCAAAAAATCACATATTTACAACAAGATCATGATGCAAAATAAGAAATCATACATTATATATCCGAAACTTATGTTTAACAATCATCATTTTTGCAAGAAACTTTAAAGCATCATATGTTTGGCTATGAACACTAGTAAACTAGCATTTCTAGTTATTTTAAACATGTTTAGCAATTTTTCATACACAAGGTTTAACACACATAATCCAACTTCACAAGTTATCCAAAAATCATGTGCAACAATTTTTAACTAACCATCTTCTAGTTCATACAATATACATAAATCTTATGCACATAGTAACAACACTAACCGGTTGTGAAGAAGGAGGATGAGC
This sequence comes from Helianthus annuus, assembly GCF_002127325.2. NCBI lineage: Eukaryota > Viridiplantae > Streptophyta > Magnoliopsida > Asterales > Asteraceae > Helianthus > Helianthus annuus. Next base: position 75,486,913 of record NC_035446.2, read on the forward strand.
CGAAAGAAAGGAAGAAAATGAGAGAAGATGAAGTGTCCGAGTGATGGTCTTGACCGAGTGTCTTGTCCGATTTGTTCCAAGCTTGAACCGAGATCAAGGAGAAGGAAAGTGGTGTTTGTAGAGGGTTTTCTAGTGAGAGAGATTAGAAGAAGTGTTGGTGTGTAAAATGAAGCAAGTGGGGAAAAGGGTGGGATTTATACAAGGGGTCACGAGTTGGGCTTGGGGGTTTCGCCCCAACCGGTTTCGGCTCAACGGCCCACTCGAGACCGAGTGGCCCACTCGCAACCGCCCGGTTGCGAGTCATGGTCTCGGGTCGTGGTTTCGGCTCTCATATATATATATATAATACATACATACATCACATATCATGCACAAAGGTCACGTTTTCATTTAATAATATTTATATTCACAAGATATTACAAGGTGATCGTTCGGAAAAACCTCGAGTGTCACATTATCCCCAAGTTTTAAGAACTTTCGTCCCGAAAGTTGAAGCAGCCACTGCCAAGCTAGCGTGTTTTAACGGGGTGTCACTTCATCCCCCCGTTAGTTTGGAATTTCGTCCCGAAATTCGGTTGTAGCTTCAGTGCTGGGGTTTTCGTTTGGGAATAACCGGGGATACTTGGACTTCATCTGGTCCTCCCGCTCCCAGGTAAACTCTGGGCCGCGCCGTGAGTTCCAACGAACTCGTACAAGGGGTATCTGGCTACGTTTGAGGGTTTTGATCTCTCGATCCGTGATCTCAATCGGTTCCTCAGTAAAGTGTAGCTGTTCATCAATCGTCAGTTCCTTAAAAGGAATCACAAGTGTTTCATCCGACAAACACTTCTTCAGGTTAGACACGTGAAAAACGTTGTGCACTGCACTCAGCTCTGCAGGCAGGTTCAATCTATAAGCAACCTTACCGATTTTCTCGGTAATTTCGAATGGTCCAACATACCGTGGATTCAGCTTGCCCCGTTTACCGAAACGGACCACACCCTTCCAGGGTGAGACCTTAAGTAGAACCCGGTCCCCGACCTGGAATTCTAACGGTTTTCTACGCTTGTCAGCGTAGCTTTTCTGACGGTCACGAGCTGCCGCCATGCGTTGCCTGATCTGGGAAATCTTTTCCGTTGTGTCTACCACTAGTTCTGGGCCTGTGAGCTGACTGTCACCTATTTCCGCCCAGCAAAGAGGTGATCGGCATTTACGACCGTACAATGCCTCAAAAGGTGCCGCCTGAATACTAGTGTGGTAGCTGTTATTGTAGGAGAATTCCACCAACGGTAGATGCTTCTCCCAGTTCTTGCCAAAATCGATCACACATGCTCTAAGCATGTCTTCCAGGGTTTGGATGGTGCGTTCAGACTGCCCATCCGTTTGCGGGTGGTAAGCGGTGCTCATGTCCAAACGTGAGCCAAAGGATTTGTGCATAGCTTGCCACAACTCGGAAGTAAAACGAGCGTCTCGGTCGGAAATAATAGAAGTTGGCACCCCGTGCCTGGAGACTACTTCCTTTAAATAGATTTCTGCCAAGGTAGAAAACCTGTCTGTTTCCTTAATGGCCAGAAAGTGTGCAGACTTAGTCAATCGATCTACTATCACCCAAATAGTGTCATTCCCGCGTTGAGATCTAGGTAGCCCTGTAACAAAATCCATGGAAATCTGCTCCCATTTCCACTTCGGGATTTCCGGTTGCTGGAGTAAGCCTGCTGGTTTCTGATACTCGATCTTGACTCTTGCGCAGGTCAAACATTTGCCAACGTAGGCTGCTATTTGGGCTTTCATGCCAGGCCACCAGTATGTGGTTTTCAAGTCGTGGTACATCTTATCTGCACCAGGATGTACTGAATAACGGGACTTATGGGCTTCGTCCATCACAAGCTCTCGTAAATCTCCGTAAAGTGGGACCCAAATGCGCCCTGCCACATAGTAGGCGCCGTCTTCTTTCTGTTCTAGTTGCTGTCTCGATCCTCGCAGGGACTCAACCCTGATGTTTTCCGGTTTCAGAGCTTCAATCTGAGCATTTCGAATCTGGGTAGGGAGACTAGACTGGATGGTAAGTTGTAATGCTCGCACGCGCCGTGGTATAGTGTCCTTTCGGCTGAGGGCGTCTGCCACGACATTGGCCTTGCCCGGATGATACTTGATGGCGCACTCATAATCATTCAGAAGTTCAACCCATCGGCGTTGTCGCATGTTTAACTCCTTCTGCTTAAAGATATGCTCGAGACTCCTATGATCGGTGTAAATGGTGCACTTGGTACCGTACAGGTAATGTCTCCATATCTTAAGCGCAAATATCACTGCTCCCAATTCCAAATCATGCGTTGTGTAGTTCCTTTCATGTGTCTTGAGTTGTCGAGAGGCGTAAGCGATAACTTTCTCGCGTTGCATCAACACGCAACCGAGCCCATGAATAGACGCATCACAGTAAACCACAAAGTCGTCCGTTCCTTCAGGTAACGAGAGAATAGGAGTACTGCAGAGGTTATCCTTAAGCCTCTGAAAAGCAGATTCCTGTGCTTCTTTCCACTTGTAGGTGACGCCTTTCTGAGTGAGCGTAGTGAGGGGTTGTGCAATCTTTGAGAATCCCTGAATAAATCTGCGGTAGTAACCTGCTAATCCCAAGAATTGGCGAACTTCAGTGGGAGTCTTAGGGGTAGGCCAATTCTTTATAGAGTCGATCTTGGCCGGGTCGACGTGGATTCCGTCCTTGTTAACCACGTGCCCAAGGAAATGGACTTCCCGAAGCCAGAAGTCGCATTTCGAGAACTTGGCGTACAGTTGCTCATTGCGAAGGAGTTCGAGGATAAGGCGTAGGTGCTGTTCATGCTCTTCCTGACTTTTCGAGTAGATCAAGATGTCGTCTATAGACACGATCACAAACTTGTCGAGGTAGGGTTTGCATACTCGGTTCATAAGATCCATGAACACTGCAGGGGCGTTGGTCATTCCAAAGGGCATGACGAGGAATTCATAATGACCATAACGAGTTCTGAATGCTGTCTTGGAAATATCTTCATTACGGACCCTTAACTGATGGTAGCCTGATCGCAAGTCAATCTTAGAATAGTAGCTCGATCCTTGCAGTTGATCAAACAAATCGTCGATTCGCGGGAGAGGGTAACGATTCTTGATGGTAACCTTGTTCAACTCACGGTAGTCAATACACATTCGGAACGTGCCATCCTTCTTCTTAACAAAGAGTACCGGTGCTCCCCAGGGTGATGAACTAGGACGGATAAATCCTTTATCCAAAAGTTCTTGTAGTTGAGTAGAGAGTTCCTTTAATTCTGCGGGGGCTAGTCGATAAGGTGCACGAGCTATTGGCGCTGCTCCGGGAGCTAGCTCGATTTGGAATTCGACCTGACGATGGGGAGGGAGTCCAGGTAATTCCTCAGGAAATACCTCGGGGTAGTCACGCACTATTGGAAAGTTTTCAATCCTCTTTTCCTTTTCCTGCGTGTTGGTAACAAGTGCTAAGATAGCGGTGTGCCCTTTTCGTAAACACTTCTGGGCCTTCAAGAACGAGATAATGCCGGAGACTTCTCCGCTTTTGCCACCTTGTACAATGAGGGGTTTGTCAGAACGGCGAGGAATACGAACTGCTTTCTCTTGACAGAGGATCTCAGCGCGATGCTTGGATAACCAATCCATACCAATAACGACGTCGAAGCTTCCAAGAGTAACAGGGAAAAGGTCGATACTAAATGTCTGACCAGACAACTCTAGTTTGCAACCCTTGACAACGTGTGAGGCCTCGATGTTTCTACCATTAGCTAACTCGACGAGGTGAGGAGAACTTAGTAACGAAAGCGGACGCTTAAGCTTCTTACTAATACGTAGGGATACATAACTAGCATCGGCACCGGAATCAAATAACACAGAAACATAACGATCATCGAGTAGGAACTTACCCGCCACGACATTGGGGTCATTCCTTGCTTCACCAGCTCCAATCACGAAAGCTCTTCCTCTAGCACCATTCCCAGCATTGTTGTTCTGATTGTTGTTCCCAGCTCCCTGATTGTTGTTGCGGTTCTGATTCAGTTCAGGGCAATCCTTCTTAAAGTGCCCCTCAGCTCCACACTTAAAACATGCCCGGTTGTTTCCCTGCTGCTGTTGCTGTTGGGGTTGTTGCTGATTCTGTCTTATTGGGAACTGGCTTCTACAATCCTTGGCGTCGTGCCCCATCTTGTGGCATCGCTGACACTGGCCCTTGTTACATGCCCCATTGTGGTGCTTGTTACACTTGTTGCACTTAGGGTAGCTTCCCCGGTAGCCACCCTGTTGCTGGGTGCCTTTGTTGTTTTCAGTTTTCCTTTGCTGTGCTGGGGCCTGAGTGGGGTTAACATCCTTGCTTTGACTTCCTTCCCACTTACGCTTGCTGTCACTAGAAGTTCCGACAGTAGCACCGATCCTTTTGGGCAACCTGCCCTCCTCTACGGCCTGATCAGTGAGTTTGTGAGCAAGTCGAACAATCGGCTGAATGGCAGTGTGGTTGGCTGTAGTGACATGGCTTCGAATTTCAGGAGCCAAACCCTTGATGTACAGTTCGATTCTTCGATACATTGGTCGTGACATGTTTGGGCAAAGAGCAGCATAGTCATTGGACAACTTGGTGTAGGTTTCAATTTCTGACCCAACCATCTTGAGCTCATAGTACTCATTTTCAAGCTTGTGGATGTCATCCCGGTGACAGTACTCATCCTTAATCATATCCTTGAAATCCTCCCATGCGGTAGCATTAGCAGTTTCCAACCCAAACATCTGAATCTGCGCCTTCCACCAAGAAAGCGCGCTTCCTTCAAGTGTAGCAGTAGCAAACTTCACCCAGTTCGCAGGGGGACACTCGCAAACAGCAAAAACAGCTTCAATTTTCTCAATCCAATGCAGAAGACCTATGGCACCCTCTGTGCCGTTGAAAGGGAGAGGCTTGCAATCCATGAAAGTTTTGAAAGTACACACTGGTGGTTGCGCAGGTGCATGCTGACCTGTTCGTGAGAAGCGAAGTGTATAGGTTTAGAGGCGAAAGGTCGATGTGGCGGTAGGATCTAAACATCCTAAAACAACGAGCTTACCTAAAGGGTGAGCTGCAAAAGCCGCAGCCACTGTGTTGAGCAGGTTAGTGAACTGAGCCTGCGTCATGTTAATGTTTCCTCTTCCGCGTCCACTCATTGTCTTCATAACCAGAAAAACACAGTATGAGTGTGAGGTCGTAGTGTAGCGAGAATGAGATAGAAGAGAGAGGCGTATCTATCTAGTTTAGGCACACTAGTACGTATATCATAACAGGAAACATAAAGCAAACAAGTAAACACTGGTCCGAGCTATGAAGTCGAATGTGCCGAGCCTTGCACTTGGAGTGTAGTGTCGTTACGAGTCACGGGTTATAGTCTGGTTTTCTCCAAAAAGATTTTCCCCCTTTTTAAAACCAAGTTCACTATAACCAATGGCTCTGATACCAATCTGTCACACCCCCAAAATCCACCTGCGGATAACACCCGCTTCGAGGGCGTGACTGACCAGGATCCAGCCACCAATTATACCGAATACTTAAGTTGATAACAAAAGTAATACTTACTATTCATAAGCTTAACAAATATTAAGTTCAGAGTTTAAAGTTTTAAGTTCCAAAACAGTATTAAGTAGCGGAAGCATAAGTACGGTAGTTTAAAACAAAGTTCATGATTCAAAATAAGGTAACACCCAACACAAGGGTGAACAGACACTACACGTCCCCAAGCTGCAAGCTCCTTCGTCACTGGTTACCTGCAAAGCATGCAGTAAGGGGTCAACAATAATGCTGAGTGAGTTCACTAGTTGTCCAGTTTTAATTACCAAAAACTTTGTTTCACCGGTTAATTTATCCGTTTATACATGCCCTGGGGAGCTACCCCAAAAGTTAGCGACTAAACTGTTTTTCCAATACCGAACACTAGGTAACCGTTGCGTATCCGCAGGATGCCCCGATGTCAATGTTCTATCATCATTGACGGATTTCTGAGTACATTAGTTCACGACCGATCCCAAACCAGGGCACGGTGTGAGGCTGGTAAACACCTAAATAGCGCTATCAACTAATAACCCGTTCGCCTAACCCGGCGACTAATCGGTATTTGTAGTAGGGACTTGAGTGATAGAGTTTCGTTTAGTGCCGTTAGTTGCAATTCGTATAAACAGTAATTAACCAAAAGGTTTCCCAATACCCGGGAAGAAAAAGTAAGTTTTGTTCCCAATAACTAGGGAAGGTATGTAAATAGTATCCCCTTTTACCAGGGGATAGGGTTGTTAGTCTCGTGTCCCAAACCACCGGGACGCATGCTTTTAAGTTGTGAACTCACCTTGGGTTGCTCGGTAGGTTTAGGTTACTTGTCAATCACGTTGGTCACCACGTCCTAACATGGTTACCGGTATAGGTCAGGTTCGGTATACAAACATTCACGTAAAACACATACTGGCACGTAACATACATACAGGTAAACAGTCATGGGGTTATTGGGCCGGCCCTAACAGTAACACAGTCAAACAGAACACAACATCACAAAGTCCATTTAACAGATAGTCCAACACAGAATGGCCCAATAACTAAAATGAACAGCCCACTCGCAACCAGCTGGTCTCGAGTCGCAACCAGGTGGTTTCGGCTTGTCACGCTGTGGTTGCGAGTCGCAACCGTGGTCTCGAGTCATCACGTTTTGGTTGCGAGTCGCAACGGCGTGGTCTCGAGTCGCAATCTCGAGGTTTCGACTTGTCATGCTTTGGTTGCGAGTCGCAACCGTGTGATTTCGAGTCGTAATGCCGTCGTTGCGAGTCGTAATCTGTCACTTTCATGTACACGTGATGATGCAGGTTTGACAGTCCACATTGTACCAAAAATTCAGGCCCAAATCCGGAAATGACCAATAAGAATTCTACAAACATTTTTCCTAAATTGACCATTACTAAAATATGGATCAAACATTGCCATTTTAAATCTTCAAACCATCTTCAACTAGTTCATCAAATGTTCATAGTTTCTAGGGTTTTCTCCTTAACAAAGTCATATATTTATGAACCAAAAAATCACATATTTACAACAAGATCATGATGCAAAATAAGAAATCATACATTATATATCCGAAACTTATGTTTAACAATCATCATTTTTGCAAGAAACTTTAAAGCATCATATGTTTGGCTATGAACACTAGTAAACTAGCATTTCTAGTTATTTTAAACATGTTTAGCAATTTTTCATACACAAGGTTTAACACACATAATCCAACTTCACAAGTTATCCAAAAATCATGTGCAACAATTTTTAACTAACCATCTTCTAGTTCATACAATATACATAAATCTTATGCACATAGTAACAACACTAACCGGTTGTGAAGAAGGAGGATGAGCCGAAAGAAAGGAAGAAAATGAGAGAAGATGAAGTGTCCGAGTGATGGTCTTGACCGAGTGTCTTGTCCGATTTGTTCCAAGCTTGAACCGAGATCAAGGAGAAGGAAAGTGGTGTTTGTAGAGGGTTTTCTAGTGAGAGAGATTAGAAGAAGTGTTGGTGTGTAAAATGAAGCAAGTGGGGAAAAGGGTGGGATTTATACAAGGGGTCACGAGTTGGGCTTGGGGGTTTCGCCCCAACCGGTTTCGGCTCAACGGCCCACTCGAGACCGAGTGGCCCACTCGCAACCGCCCGGTTGCGAGTCATGGTCTCGGGTCGTGGTTTCGGCTCTCATATATATATATATAATACATACATACATCACATATCATGCACAAAGGTCACGTTTTCATTTAATAATATTTATATTCACAAGATATTACAAGGTGATCGTTCGGAAAAACCTCGAGTGTCACATTATCCCCAAGTTTTAAGAACTTTCGTCCCGAAAGTTGAAGCAGCCACTGCCAAGCTAGCGTGTTTTAACGGGGTGTCACTTCATCCCCCCGTTAGTTTGGAATTTCGTCCCGAAATTCGGTTGTAGCTTCAGTGCTGGGGTTTTCGTTTGGGAATAACCGGGGATACTTGGACTTCATCTGGTCCTCCCGCTCCCAGGTAAACTCTGGGCCGCGCCGTGAGTTCCAACGAACTCGTACAAGGGGTATCTGGCTACGTTTGAGGGTTTTGATCTCTCGATCCGTGATCTCAATCGGTTCCTCAGTAAAGTGTAGCTGTTCATCAATCGTCAGTTCCTTAAAAGGAATCACAAGTGTTTCATCCGACAAACACTTCTTCAGGTTAGACACGTGAAAAACGTTGTGCACTGCACTCAGCTCTGCAGGCAGGTTCAATCTATAAGCAACCTTACCGATTTTCTCGGTAATTTCGAATGGTCCAACATACCGTGGATTCAGCTTGCCCCGTTTACCGAAACGGACCACACCCTTCCAGGGTGAGACCTTAAGTAGAACCCGGTCCCCGACCTGGAATTCTAACGGTTTTCTACGCTTGTCAGCGTAGCTTTTCTGACGGTCACGAGCTGCCGCCATGCGTTGCCTGATCTGGGAAATCTTTTCCGTTGTGTCTACCACTAGTTCTGGGCCTGTGAGCTGACTGTCACCTATTTCCGCCCAGCAAAGAGGTGATCGGCATTTACGACCGTACAATGCCTCAAAAGGTGCCGCCTGAATACTAGTGTGGTAGCTGTTATTGTAGGAGAATTCCACCAACGGTAGATGCTTCTCCCAGTTCTTGCCAAAATCGATCACACATGCTCTAAGCATGTCTTCCAGGGTTTGGATGGTGCGTTCAGACTGCCCATCCGTTTGCGGGTGGTAAGCGGTGCTCATGTCCAAACGTGAGCCAAAGGATTTGTGCATAGCTTGCCACAACTCGGAAGTAAAACGAGCGTCTCGGTCGGAAATAATAGAAGTTGGCACCCCGTGCCTGGAGACTACTTCCTTTAAATAGATTTCTGCCAAGGTAGAAAACCTGTCTGTTTCCTTAATGGCCAGAAAGTGTGCAGACTTAGTCAATCGATCTACTATCACCCAAATAGTGTCATTCCCGCGTTGAGATCTAGGTAGCCCTGTAACAAAATCCATGGAAATCTGCTCCCATTTCCACTTCGGGATTTCCGGTTGCTGGAGTAAGCCTGCTGGTTTCTGATACTCGATCTTGACTCTTGCGCAGGTCAAACATTTGCCAACGTAGGCTGCTATTTGGGCTTTCATGCCAGGCCACCAGTATGTGGTTTTCAAGTCGTGGTACATCTTATCTGCACCAGGATGTACTGAATAACGGGACTTATGGGCTTCGTCCATCACAAGCTCTCGTAAATCTCCGTAAAGTGGGACCCAAATGCGCCCTGCCACATAGTAGGCGCCGTCTTCTTTCTGTTCTAGTTGCTGTCTCGATCCTCGCAGGGACTCAACCCTGATGTTTTCCGGTTTCAGAGCTTCAATCTGAGCATTTCGAATCTGGGTAGGGAGACTAGACTGGATGGTAAGTTGTAATGCTCGCACGCGCCGTGGTATAGTGTCCTTTCGGCTGAGGGCGTCTGCCACGACATTGGCCTTGCCCGGATGATACTTGATGGCGCACTCATAATCATTCAGAAGTTCAACCCATCGGCGTTGTCGCATGTTTAACTCCTTCTGCTTAAAGATATGCTCGAGACTCCTATGATCGGTGTAAATGGTGCACTTGGTACCGTACAGGTAATGTCTCCATATCTTAAGCGCAAATATCACTGCTCCCAATTCCAAATCATGCGTTGTGTAGTTCCTTTCATGTGTCTTGAGTTGTCGAGAGGCGTAAGCGATAACTTTCTCGCGTTGCATCAACACGCAACCGAGCCCATGAATAGACGCATCACAGTAAACCACAAAGTCGTCCGTTCCTTCAGGTAACGAGAGAATAGGAGTACTGCAGAGGTTATCCTTAAGCCTCTGAAAAGCAGATTCCTGTGCTTCTTTCCACTTGTAGGTGACGCCTTTCTGAGTGAGCGTAGTGAGGGGTTGTGCAATCTTTGAGAATCCCTGAATAAATCTGCGGTAGTAACCTGCTAATCCCAAGAATTGGCGAACTTCAGTGGGAGTCTTAGGGGTAGGCCAATTCTTTATAGAGTCGATCTTGGCCGGGTCGACGTGGATTCCGTCCTTGTTAACCACGTGCCCAAGGAAATGGACTTCCCGAAGCCAGAAGTCGCATTTCGAGAACTTGGCGTACAGTTGCTCATTGCGAAGGAGTTCGAGGATAAGGCGTAGGTGCTGTTCATGCTCTTCCTGACTTTTCGAGTAGATCAAGATGTCGTCTATAGACACGATCACAAACTTGTCGAGGTAGGGTTTGCATACTCGGTTCATAAGATCCATGAACACTGCAGGGGCGTTGGTCATTCCAAAGGGCATGACGAGGAATTCATAATGACCATAACGAGTTCTGAATGCTGTCTTGGAAATATCTTCATTACGGACCCTTAACTGATGGTAGCCTGATCGCAAGTCAATCTTAGAATAGTAGCTCGATCCTTGCAGTTGATCAAACAAATCGTCGATTCGCGGGAGAGGGTAACGATTCTTGATGGTAACCTTGTTCAACTCACGGTAGTCAATACACATTCGGAACGTGCCATCCTTCTTCTTAACAAAGAGTACCGGTGCTCCCCAGGGTGATGAACTAGGACGGATAAATCCTTTATCCAAAAGTTCTTGTAGTTGAGTAGAGAGTTCCTTTAATTCTGCGGGGGCTAGTCGATAAGGTGCACGAGCTATTGGCGCTGCTCCGGGAGCTAGCTCGATTTGGAATTCGACCTGACGATGGGGAGGGAGTCCAGGTAATTCCTCAGGAAATACCTCGGGGTAGTCACGCACTATTGGAAAGTTTTCAATCCTCTTTTCCTTTTCCTGCGTGTTGGTAACAAGTGCTAAGATAGCGGTGTGCCCTTTTCGTAAACACTTCTGGGCCTTCAAGAACGAGATAATGCCGGAGACTTCTCCGCTTTTGCCACCTTGTACAATGAGGGGTTTGTCAGAACGGCGAGGAATACGAACTGCTTTCTCTTGACAGAGGATCTCAGCGCGATGCTTGGATAACCAATCCATACCAATAACGACGTCGAAGCTTCCAAGAGTAACAGGGAAAAGGTCGATACTAAATGTCTGACCAGACAACTCTAGTTTGCAACCCTTGACAACGTGTGAGGCCTCGATGTTTCTACCATTAGCTAACTCGACGAGGTGAGGAGAACTTAGTAACGAAAGCGGACGCTTAAGCTTCTTACTAATACGTAGGGATACATAACTAGCATCGGCACCGGAATCAAATAACACAGAAACATAACGATCATCGAGTAGGAACTTACCCGCCACGACATTGGGGTCATTCCTTGCTTCACCAGCTCCAATCACGAAAGCTCTTCCTCTAGCACCATTCCCAGCATTGTTGTTCTGATTGTTGTTCCCAGCTCCCTGATTGTTGTTGCGGTTCTGATTCAGTTCAGGGCAATCCTTCTTAAAGTGCCCCTCAGCTCCACACTTAAAACATGCCCGGTTGTTTCCCTGCTGCTGTTGCTGTTGGGGTTGTTGCTGATTCTGTCTTATTGGGAACTGGCTTCTACAATCCTTGGCGTCGTGCCCCATCTTGTGGCATCGCTGACACTGGCCCTTGTTACATGCCCCATTGTGGTGCTTGTTACACTTGTTGCACTTAGGGTAGCTTCCCCGGTAGCCACCCTGTTGCTGGGTGCCTTTGTTGTTTTCAGTTTTCCTTTGCTGTGCTGGGGCCTGAGTGGGGTTAACATCCTTGCTTTGACTTCCTTCCCACTTACGCTTGCTGTCACTAGAAGTTCCGACAGTAGCACCGATCCTTTTGGGCAACCTGCCCTCCTCTACGGCCTGATCAGTGAGTTTGTGAGCAAGTCGAACAATCGGCTGAATGGCAGTGTGGTTGGCTGTAGTGACATGGCTTCGAATTTCAGGAGCCAAACCCTTGATGTACAGTTCGATTCTTCGATACATTGGTCGTGACATGTTTGGGCAAAGAGCAGCATAGTCATTGGACAACTTGGTGTAGGTTTCAATTTCTGACCCAACCATCTTGAGCTCATAGTACTCATTTTCAAGCTTGTGGATGTCATCCCGGTGACAGTACTCATCCTTAATCATATCCTTGAAATCCTCCCATGCGGTAGCATTAGCAGTTTCCAACCCAAACATCTGAATCTGCGCCTTCCACCAAGAAAGCGCGCTTCCTTCAAGTGTAGCAGTAGCAAACTTCACCCAGTTCGCAGGGGGACACTCGCAAACAGCAAAAACAGCTTCAATTTTCTCAATCCAATGCAGAAGACCTATGGCACCCTCTGTGCCGTTGAAAGGGAGAGGCTTGCAATCCATGAAAGTTTTGAAAGTACACACTGGTGGTTGCGCAGGTGCATGCTGACCTGTTCGTGAGAAGCGAAGTGTATAGGTTTAGAGGCGAAAGGTCGATGTGGCGGTAGGATCTAAACATCCTAAAACAACGAGCTTACCTAAAGGGTGAGCTGCAAAAGCCGCAGCCACTGTGTTGAGCAGGTTAGTGAACTGAGCCTGCGTCATGTTAATGTTTCCTCTTCCGCGTCCACTCATTGTCTTCATAACCAGAAAAACACAGTATGAGTGTGAGGTCGTAGTGTAGCGAGAATGAGATAGAAGAGAGAGGCGTATCTATCTAGTTTAGGCACACTAGTACGTATATCATAACAGGAAACATAAAGCAAACAAGTAAACACTGGTCCGAGCTATGAAGTCGAATGTGCCGAGCCTTGCACTTGGAGTGTAGTGTCGTTACGAGTCACGGGTTATAGTCTGGTTTTCTCCAAAAAGATTTTCCCCCTTTTTAAAACCAAGTTCACTATAACCAATGGCTCTGATACCAATCTGTCACACCCCCAAAATCCACCTGCGGATAACACCCGCTTCGAGGGCGTGACTGACCAGGATCCAGCCACCAATTATACCGAATACTTAAGTTGATAACAAAAGTAATACTTACTATTCATAAGCTTAACAAATATTAAGTTCAGAGTTTAAAGTTTTAAGTTCCAAAACAGTATTAAGTAGCGGAAGCATAAGTACGGTAGTTTAAAACAAAGTTCATGATTCAAAATAAGGTAACACCCAACACAAGGGTGAACAGACACTACACGTCCCCAAGCTGCAAGCTCCTTCGTCACTGGTTACCTGCAAAGCATGCAGTAAGGGGTCAACAATAATGCTGAGTGAGTTCACTAGTTGTCCAGTTTTAATTACCAAAAACTTTGTTTCACCGGTTAATTTATCCGTTTATACATGCCCTGGGGAGCTACCCCAAAAGTTAGCGACTAAACTGTTTTTCCAATACCGAACACTAGGTAACCGTTGCGTATCCGCAGGATGCCCCGATGTCAATGTTCTATCATCATTGACGGATTTCTGAGTACATTAGTTCACGACCGATCCCAAACCAGGGCACGGTGTGAGGCTGGTAAACACCTAAATAGCGCTATCAACTAATAACCCGTTCGCCTAACCCGGCGACTAATCGGTATTTGTAGTAGGGACTTGAGTGATAGAGTTTCGTTTAGTGCCGTTAGTTGCAATTCGTATAAACAGTAATTAACCAAAAGGTTTCCCAATACCCGGGAAGAAAAAGTAAGTTTTGTTCCCAATAACTAGGGAAGGTATGTAAATAGTATCCCCTTTTACCAGGGGATAGGGTTGTTAGTCTCGTGTCCCAAACCACCGGGACGCATGCTTTTAAGTTGTGAACTCACCTTGGGTTGCTCGGTAGGTTTAGGTTACTTGTCAATCACGTTGGTCACCACGTCCTAACATGGTTACCGGTATAGGTCAGGTTCGGTATACAAACATTCACGTAAAACACATACTGGCACGTAACATACATACAGGTAAACAGTCATGGGGTTATTGGGCCGGCCCTAACAGTAACACAGTCAAACAGAACACAACATCACAAAGTCCATTTAACAGATAGTCCAACACAGAATGGCCCAATAACTAAAATGAACAGCCCACTCGCAACCAGCTGGTCTCGAGTCGCAACCAGGTGGTTTCGGCTTGTCACGCTGTGGTTGCGAGTCGCAACCGTGGTCTCGAGTCATCACGTTTTGGTTGCGAGTCGCAACGGCGTGGTCTCGAGTCGCAATCTCGAGGTTTCGACTTGTCATGCTTTGGTTGCGAGTCGCAACCGTGTGATTTCGAGTCGTAATGCCGTCGTTGCGAGTCGTAATCTGTCACTTTCATGTACACGTGATGATGCAGGTTTGACAGTCCACATTGTACCAAAAATTCAGGCCCAAATCCGGAAATGACCAATAAGAATTCTACAAACATTTTTCCTAAATTGACCATTACTAAAATATGGATCAAACATTGCCATTTTAAATCTTCAAACCATCTTCAACTAGTTCATCAAATGTTCATAGTTTCTAGGGTTTTCTCCTTAACAAAGTCATATATTTATGAACCAAAAAATCACATATTTACAACAAGATCATGATGCAAAATAAGAAATCATACATTATATATCCGAAACTTATGTTTAACAATCATCATTTTTGCAAGAAACTTTAAAGCATCATATGTTTGGCTATGAACACTAGTAAACTAGCATTTCTAGTTATTTTAAACATGTTTAGCAATTTTTCATACACAAGGTTTAACACACATAATCCAACTTCACAAGTTATCCAAAAATCATGTGCAACAATTTTTAACTAACCATCTTCTAGTTCATACAATATACATAAATCTTATGCACATAGTAACAACACTAACCGGTTGTGAAGAAGGAGGATGAGCCGAAAGAAAGGAAGAAAATGAGAGAAGATGAAGTGTCCGAGTGATGGTCTTGACCGAGTGTCTTGTCCGATTTGTTCCAAGCTTGAACCGAGATCAAGGAGAAGGAAAGTGGTGTTTGTAGAGGGTTTTCTAGTGAGAGAGATTAGAAGAAGTGTTGGTGTGTAAAATGAAGCAAGTGGGGAAAAGGGTGGGATTTATACAAGGGGTCACGAGTTGGGCTTGGGGGTTTCGCCCCAACCGGTTTCGGCTCAACGGCCCACTCGAGACCGAGTGGCCCACTCGCAACCGCCCGGTTGCGAGTCATGGTCTCGGGTCGTGGTTTCGGCTCTCATATATATATATATATAATACATACATACATCACATATCATGCACAAAGGTCACGTTTTCATTTAATAATATTTATATTCACAAGATATTACAAGGTGATCGTTCGGAAAAACCTCGAGTGTCACAAAGAGGGAGTGCACTAACAGTGAAGCAAGTGGAGCTCAGAATCCTTTCAACAACAACAATGATTACTATCGGAAAGCCATCTATCACCAAGTTGGTCAACAATCATCTCAACAACATAAACATCAAGCTCAAACTGCACATGGAAGAGATGTGATTGAAGATACTGGAAAAAGAGCTTGTGTGGTTAATCAAAATGAAAAGAAATCATTCAACTGGGATAAATACCTATCATCTGATGGAAAAGCTTGTGTGATTGATCAAGATGATGAGAAATTACCTGAGGGTTTTAGCTGGGAAAATTTTACTTGGGATGATTATATTTCTGATCAAGCAACAACCCACACAGCTTTTGTTGCCAAAGTTGAAGATGAAAGTGATGATGATACTGAGTACTATGCCAAACAGATGGCAAAACATTTGAAGATGTTGGAAGAAAGCGATAGTGAGGATGAGAAGGTAAAGAAGCAAAAGAAGAAGGTGAAAACACCGGTGAGCAGTGATGATGAAACAACTCCGGTGATTCGAAAGAAAGTGAAAGTTCCAGAGTTCAAGATTGATGAAGAAGCTGTTGCTAAGAAGAGTCCAATAATTTGTGAAAATTGTGAAGTTGTAAAGAAACAAAATAGTTCTTTGATTCACAATATGAACAGATTAAAGGAATCTTATGATGTGCTCAACAAAGCGATGAACATGTATAATAACACAAGTGAAGAGCAGGCAACTGCGATGAAGACACTTCAAGGAGCATTCATGGTGAAACAAAAATTTGTGAATAATTATATTGAGAAATGTGCTGCTCTTGAACAGAAACTGGAACTTCAAAGAATTGAAACTGAAAGAGTTAACCGTTAATTAAAAAGTTACTCATGTTCATCTTATGTCATTGACAGGATTTATCCGATGGCTGAAAGCTTGAAGTCATTTGAAGACAATGAAGTAACTGAAGAAAAGAAAGTTTCAGAAGAAAAGATTGAAGAAAAGACTCCAGTGAAAAAGACCAAAAAGAAAAAAAGACACTGAAAAGACACCATCTGGTAAGAAACAAGGTGTTAGTTACAACAGATGTCCACCCCCGCTGGAAAACGAATATCTAGCTAGAAATCCAAATGATGAAAGAGTAAAAAAGGCAACAAATTTACAGTGGGAGTCGAAGTCGTCAGTAAACTTGCCAGATAGTATTGATGTCGTGTTTACATCGTCTGACACTGATCAACAGTCTCAATTGATGAAGAAAGTCGTGGATCATGTGTTAGAAAACGATGAAATAGAGGAGTCAAAGTCGGAGTTCGCGTCAGAGTCAAAGTCTGGGTCAAGCACTCCGTGTCAAACAGAAAAATAGGACAAAATAGTTTATGATAGAAAATTTTTGTTATCAAAATCTAATTTGGATGATGGATTGTTCAAAGTTGCATACACTTTGAATGATTCTGACAAATTATATTCTGATGAGGAATTTCCAATAAGAGGTGTCAAAACAGAATTGATAAACAAGGTTTTCAAACTCACAGAAATTAATATTTCTGAAATAAAAGACTTATGTCTTAATGAAAATCCTAAAAATTACACCTCAAGAGTACAACAAAGATTAAACAAGAAAAAGAATTACAGTTTTGGTTCAGGTTTCCAAAAGAAATCAAACCATGACGGTAATTTCAAAAAGAAAGGGTTAGGTTTTACTCCTACAGAAAAACTGAAAAATGAAAAATATGTTCGTGATTTTAAATCCAAAATGACATTTGTTTCAGGAACGTCATCTGAAGAAGAAGAAAAGAAAGATTTCTGGAGACAGTCAAATAATGAGTTCCTTGCAAAGAAGCAAGATGAATTGAAGAAAATGACTGAGTAGAAGAAAGATATGAAAACCTGTTTCCGATGCAACACAGTTGGACATATTGCCAAAGATTGTTCTAAGGCAATACAATCAAAATAGGGAGTATTTCGTAAACTCAAAGAAAAAGTAGTTGAGTTCGAATCACCAATTGATAGAACAAAATTGTTTAAAGATTCTACATTTGAAATTGGTGAGAGTTCGAACAAGTTTTACAAGAAGAGAGCTAAATCTGACAACCAGAAATGGGTTGTTAAGAAAGTTGGTGAAAGCTCTAGCGATGATTCTGATAGGTCAAAATCAGAGGAGCTATCTTCTGGCGATGAAAATGATTCCATAAAATCAGTTGAGCCACAAGTTGTTTCAAAATGTGAAGCTGTTTTAAAAGATGAAAAATCAGTACCGATTGTGAATGATGAGGAGTTTCCATCACTTTGGGCTGAGAATTATAAAAAGAAAATTGGAAAAACTGAAATTTCTAACCAATTTTATAATGACAAACAGGAATTTGATGCTGAGAAGGTCTTTAACCCCAAGGTATAACACATCTTTGGAAAGATGATTGACCGAAAAGTCAAGGGGGTTAAAGAATTTTATGAGAAGAAGAGGAAAGGTAAGAAACCGAGTGCTGGTGACTTGGTGAAACCCAAGGCTGGTCAGGCTTGGGTGGATATTTTCTTTGACTAAAAACCTGACTTGCCGGAGCTCCCAGGTTAGTAAGCGTGGAGCAGGTATCGGCATCTTTCTTGAAAATTTGGCTACGTTAATGTCAATCATTCAAACGGCAAAAGGTTTGTTTGTGTTTGCTTACTAGTGGTATTTGTTGGTTATAATTACAAGTGGTTAGGTGAGTTGATGGTGCTTGATTGCATATGGTAAATCAAGGACATTAATTTGTACTTGCATTTTCCTACAAGTGATTGAGAGACAAGATGATGAACCACATCCCCGAACCTAGTATACCTACAAGTGGTAAAATCAATCAAACTTTGTTGGATCTGAGTTTGATTCTGATTGTATTTTGTGTTTGTAATTAAAATGAAAATGGATGAGTGTGCAGCGGAATTATGATGAAAACAAACTTTGCATACAATCAAACGAGAGTAATACTTTGATCAAACATCTTTTCACAATGAATCGGAAGATTGAATTTATTTCAATAACGATTACAATGATTGATGAATGAATGCAAACTCCCCCTTAGCCAGAGCTCAGTTGTTTGTTCGTGCAAAGAAGACGATGATGCAAAAGAGCTAATAGAACAGTACAAAGTACTGAACTATTTATAGGCACTTGCAAACCACTGAGCATCTTAGCTGACATCACCATGAAAGTGACATCTAACCTCCTAACAAACTCTAACCTCTAATCTAAACAAACACTGCTATGTTAACTACTGCTATTACATTACATTACAAAACAGACTATTGATCAGCTGCTGCAACCTTCCACTGCTGTGAACCCAGCAGTACTTGTCCGGATCAGCAGAGCTTGACTCAAAGCAGTAGATTGAATCAGCAAGGCTTTAGTCTTTCATCAGGTCTTTACTTGAGCAGAAGTTGTAGGTCAGCATTTTGCAAGATCAGCAGATAGGAGGTCAGCAGATGTGGAAATCACTTTCAAGGGGAGAGATTTATATGTAATCATCTGCTTATTCTGGATCCACTGCTCTGATCCAGTTTTGGCTTTAATTATCTGTTTCTCTGATAGGGTTCAATCCCAACAATCTCCCCCTGGAACAGATAATGCCAAAACTCTTCATTATTCTGGACATTTATTGCCTCATCAACAGTTCCCTTATCTGTCCTTTAAATTGTAGTTCAAAGTCAAGGGCATCTGTGTCTTCATCATCTCTGCTAAGTGGAAGATCAAGGAGATCCTGCAAATCTTCAAGACTCAGGCCAAGAGCTTGTTCCCTTGATATTTTCTCCACTTCTCCACCAGACCTGAGCAAAGTCAATACGCAGGTCTGTTTGTCAGTTTCCCACTTTTGTATTTTTGAGCCTGGTGGGTTTCTTGGGAGATGTTTATTTGCAGAGGTATTTGGTGAGGCTGGCCTATTCATAACTGGCTGACCAGTATTTGCAGTTTGATCCAAACCAAGAGTTTCTATGATCATTTTCTTTATGCCTTCTTTTACAAGGTCATCTCCTTTGTTAGGATCCGAGGCTGACATGATTATGTTTGTTTGTACAAAATAAGCATTCAGTGAATATAAAATTATGTAAAGTGCAGCGGAAATAGATGACAAACTTTGTAAACACAATCAAAGGAGAATATAGTTTGATAAACAATTGCTTTTTCATAGAGTCGAAAGATTACATTAAAAGCAAAAGGTTACAATGCAAGCTTACAGACTAAACTCCCCCTCAGCCTGATACTCCAGGGTTGGTTGCACAAGATGAAAGGATTGAATTGAGGAGAAGAACTCACTCAAAACAAATCAAATATAACAGTATAGAGTACTGTCATATTTATAGGCAAACCAAACTACTGATGTAACTCAGCTGACGTCACCATGATAGTGACATCTAACAGCCTAACAACTTATAAACCCTGATCTATACAAAACTACTGATGTCTAACAACTGATTGATAATATAATAGAAAACAAGTCTAACACTGTTCACGTTCCACTGTTGTAGCCTAAGCACTGATTACTTAAACATCAGTGCTTTCTTCAAAAGGTGATCAGTCTTTGAATGAGCAGTGCTTGGATCTTCAGCAGTACTTAAGAGACAGCAGTAGATAGAGCTCAGCGTTTGCCTTTCAGCAGTCTTTAGTTGTTTCATCAGTGTTTGGTTCATCAGTTGTTCTTCTGAGCAGTGTTTAGAGTGTATCAGCAGATAGGTAACCACTGTCAAGGGGAGAGCTTAGTGTAAACATCTGCTTATTGTGAATCCACTGTTGTGATCAGGTTTTGGCTTTACATTATCTGTTCCTCTGGTAGGGTTCAATCCCAACAATCTCCCCCTGGAACAGATAATGCCAAAACCTGTCATTATTCTGGATTTTTATTCTTCATCAGAAGTTCCTTTGCTTTTCTTTTAAATTCTTCTTCAAACTCTTTGGAACTTAAATCAGCCTCATCCCTGCACAATGTAAGCTCAAGGAGATCTTGTAGATCTTCAACACTTAGGCCTAGTGCTTGATTCCTTGATATATGCCTCACTTCTCCATTGGTTCTGATCAGAGTCAATACGTGGGTCTTTTGATCAGAGAGCCACTTTAGTATTTTTAAACCAAATGGGTTTCTTGGGAGAGGTTTATTGACTGATGAACTTAAAGTGTTTGGCCTAGAGAAGAAGTGTAGAGCAGTATCATGAGCTTCTGACACTCGTGTGAATGCTTTTTCAATAATCTCATTAGCTGCAGCTATGTCTGCTTCAACTTCAGACATCTCACTGTTTGTGACATCTGCTGATGACTTCTGGCTTACTACTTTGACCCTTTTGGCAAGGTCTTGTAGTTTTGCTAATCTTTCTTTATCTGAAGCTATTTTCTTGATAGCTTCTTCAATCTGATCAGCTTCTTTATTCTTTTCTTCTCCAGCAGACAACATTTCCTTCCTTTCTTTTCTCAATTTTGTGACAAGGGCTTCTGCTGTGCTGATCTGTGTTTCAAAGGTCTTGACTTGCTCCTGTAGCTTTTTGTAGTTAGACTTTTTAGGAATGTCAGAGACTTTCAACCTCTGCTTCTCAAGCCTTTCATAAGCTTCATCAGTTTGCTGCTTTGACCATTTTGCTATGGCATCCGCAGTATCCACCTTTCCATCCACCAACTCCTGCTTCTTTCTTTTATGCTCGGAAATAAGATCAGCTATGAATTTGTTGTATTTGTTCCAATTTGGAGCTGTCTTTATTTTTTCCGCGGATCAAGTTTAATCTTTTCAATTCTGTTAGCCTCATGCTTTAGTGCAACGATTGGCCAGTCTTTGAATTCTGTTTCTTCAGCAGGATAGAACTTTTCTTTCATTATGTATGCAAGATATTCTTTTCTCAATTCATTTCGTTGTTCTGCTTCAGGGAATAAACTTGACATTTCTTTGTTCAGATCACTTGCATATTCTTCTATTTGTTTGACTTTGTTGAGCAGGAATTCCCTTTTTTCCAAAATGGCTTCATCACCTTGATCCTTGCATTCAACTTTGGCTCTTATCCTTGCTTGTCTTGCTTTTATTTCGAGATATTCATCCATGTTTTCTGGAATTATGAAACCTGTGAGAGAAGGAAATTTCCTTTTTGTAGGATCATCTTAAGTGTAAAACTGTTTCATCTCATTTTTCACAGCTTCTAATTCCAATGGATATTTAGCAGCAACAGTAGCCTGTGTTGTTTCTCTTTTTATTTTGTGAGGCTTTGGAGGTTGTGATGTCGGAATGATGAGATCAGTGGTGGATGTTTGACTAACAGTGGTTGAAACAACTGGTGTTACAACCGCTGTTGTCATTACAACTACTGATATGTCAGCAGATGTCTTCTGCTTTTGAGCAGGGGATGGAAGATGTGACTCATCATCAGGAATGACAACCCTTCTCATTTTTGATGAAGGAGAGGCTGATGGTGTTTTGGGTGGATCAGTGGTTTGTGATTGTGATTGACTGACAGTGGTTGAAACAATTGGTGTTTCAATCATTGTTGTCATTACAGCAGATGTTGTAACATCTGCTGTCTTCTGCTTTATGGCAGGAGGCAGTGGTGGTGATATGATTGTAGATGATAATAGTGTTGGAACAGTGGTTGTGATGGTGTGTGATAGAGTTGTGTGTGTTGATGACATGGCAGCTGTTTGGCTACTGACAGCAGTTTTTGTAACTACTGATGTATCAGCTGTTTGAATTGAAGTTTTGGATTTTGTGGTTTGAGGTGATTTAGATGACTGTTTTTCTTCTTCTGGTTCAATATACAGCCCATCTTCTATTCCTTTCTTTCTCAACTTGATTTTCTCCCCCTTTTTGGCATTATCTGCAAGGGGTGTATCCATGAAGAGGATGGAAGATGGAACTTTTCCACTATGGGCAGTCTTTTGTATGCTAGCCTTTATAGCCTTGATATCTGCTTGAGTGTCTTTAAACCTTGATTCCACCATGTTGGTCAGCATTTGTACTTGAATAGCGTGCTTTTGATCAGCCATATGTTGCTGTTTTTCAAGCATGGGTTGAAAAATATTCCAAAGCTCATTTGCAGCAAATGCATGTTGTGCAGGTGCTTGAGCACGAGCAGCAGTAGCTTGTGCTTTTTGAGCTTTTAAAATCTCTTACACCATATCTTTAATTTCAGCAACTGAATCTTTAAGTTTTTCAACTCTTTTCGTCAATTCCTGATATTTTGAATCATCACCTACATTAGTAGGATCATCTGAATCCCCACCAGCAGTGGTTGTACCAATGTGTGACTTAGGAACTGAGTCCCAAAAATCATCCATTGATGCCCCTTGTTCTTGGTACTGGGGACTTCTTTCTTCAGCACTCGATAAACCTTTGATGGTACCAGTGGTTAAAATCAACTCACTGGTGGTTACCGATGTTGCCATGGAAGAAATTGTCTTCAAGGGAGTCTTATTAATGAAACAACTGTCCAACTGAAGATCTGTTGATCCATCAGTTGTAGTTGCTGCTCCACTTGAACTACCACCGAGAGTTACTTGTAACTCAGTGGGTGTAACCTCCTCAGTTGTTGCTGGGATAGCAGAGGTATAAGCATCAGACCTAGTCACTTGTGGAGGTATACTCTCAGTAATGGGTGATAGAGAGGAACTGGTTTGTGTCTGTGCAATATCAACTGCATGCAATAGGGGTATTATTGATTGTGGCATTATGATTGGAGAGGGTATGGGTGTTGAAAGAGACATGTCCTTGGGATCAGGACTGTGGAAGATAGATCCGAGTGGATCCAGAGCTTCATAATTTGGTGTCCCTGTGGTTACAACCTGATCCTTTTGTGAGGATGCAGGAGGAGTTTGAGACTGGGGTTGAGATCTTTCTTCCACCTGCTGTGAGGAAGTAGCAGCAGTGGTTATTGGTGACTTTTGTGCTGTCACTAGCATTGTCTCTGGGATCTCATCTTCCATAAATGCCTTTGTTTTGGGTATGGTGGGTTTTCTGGATGTTTTTCTTTTGGTCTTTTTTGGTAATGTCAGGTGTGGGTTTTAGAGCAGTGGTTGTGCTGCTCTGATCACCTGGAGCAGTGGGCTCAGCAGAAGTTGCCTGAGGATCAGTGGCAGTTTCTAAAGTCTGCTCAGGCACCTTTGCTTTTAATTTTATTGGTGCCATCATTCTTGAAAATGTTTCAATTGTTAAACCTTTTATTTGAAAATGGACACCTTGTTTGGGAAAATTTTCATCCTCTTTTTCAAATTTTTGTTTAAAGTAATAGCTCAGAAATCTTGGAAAAAGAAGAAATGATTTGCTGTCAACATTCTTTACCATGTCATTGAAGATCTCCTGGGAATAGTTGTAATCTTTATTGTTTAGAATAGCATATCCCAGGCACTGAATCTTCAATGGTATTTCATTAAACGCTGTTGTTTTATTAGAAACACAACTTAAAAGTGTGTGGAATAAAAATCTGGGTGCAGATGGAAAATAACCTTTTTGTAAGGTATCTACCTTTGATTGTTCTGCATACCCTCTTTTCAGAAAATCAGCTTTTAACTCGGTTTTATCAAAAGAAGTTTTACCTTTCAGATCATCGAATTTGAAGACCTCTGAGATTGATTGTGGGGTGATTTGAAATGCTTTACCCTGTATCGAGGAGTTAATGGCTACTATTTTTCCGTCTTGATTTTCAAGATTTGCATTTTTCCAAAACTCTCTCTGGGTTTGCAAGTAAATGGGAGCATCTACTGTCAACAAAGTTTTATACTTTGATGCAGATAGTGTATCAATGATGGAGTCGAAGGTGTGGTTATCGGTAGGTTTTGCGAGGAGACCCACGTAGTTATGAGGTGATTTGTATGGGATTTGTATGGGATTTCAATGGTTTCTTCGGTCGTTTGAGCGACCTCTTTTGAAGATGATGGTGATTTTCGTTTAGATTTTGATTTTGATTTTGACTTCGTCATTTTGATGAAGAAGAATCAGAGAATGTTTTGAGAAGAAGGGTTGGAAACTGCTTTGAGAAGAGAACTTTGGAATTCAATTCGACAGTGTAAAACCCTGTTTGGGGGTTTAGGGCAGGGTTTTATTTAGGGAAAAAGTGATCGCTGATGTGGCAGCGGTTATTTTGATCTGAGGGCTAAAAACTGACCACGTGTCAAACACTGATGAAATGGATGAAGGGTGGAGAACAGTTGTTATAAGAGCCACTGATGAATCAAGCATCAGTGGTTACAACAGTGGAAGATTTTTACTATCAGTGGATAGTATATAAGTGGATAAGACACTGATTTTGAGCATCAGTGCTTGTCTTAGCAAAATGAGGAATCAGTGGTTGACTTTCAGCAGTGGATAGTATTTAGAGATCAGACGTTTGAACAAAACAGTGATTAGAGTAAATGATACAGATTTGAAGAACAAATATTTCAGCAACTGTTTTGAGAATTTTCATTCAAGGTTTTTGCCACATGTCAATTTTGAAGAACAGTGGTTAAGTACCCCAGATGATGAAAACTTTTTACTAAGGCATCTCATTATCGTTTAATATTCAAATTAAAACATAAATACCTCAGTAGTTTAAGCACTGTTTAGCAATCAACCTTTGATGTTTAAAACAACTCTGAAAATGACATGACCTTGACATATGTACCTTTTCCTCTTGACCCATTTATGAGGACAATAATACCAACAAAAATAAGGTATTGTATCCTGATAGGTAACAGAAACTATTGCCAACAAAAAAACAAGCAAAAGTTCAAAATACATTATTCAAAAAAAATTGAACAATATATCCTGGTTATTTGAAAAAATCCTTTTTAAAAAAATGATTAAAAGATTTTCTGAAAAACAGCATCAAGGAGGATTTGGTAAACTTTTCAATAAGATATGTGATCATATCATTCTTAAGTTTAACAAAATGGTCACTGGTTTGGCAGTAGTTGGTAGAACATTCTGAATACGTTCTGACCACTGTATGGTACCATTTTCTTTGTCAGTTGATTGCAAACATGAGGACACATGAATGGAAAATTTGTCTAGTCCTCTTTGGAGTTCATTTACCGGAGTCAAAAAACCTTTTCCTGAGCAAATGGATGCACACAGTTGCTTAATGATTATTATTACTCTAAACTATGACTCATAAGTGTTTTATGTTTATACTCTTTTCTTTTGACTTGAAAAGTTTTGAGATAAACACACTTCTGAGTTTTTGTGAATTTTCTTCTACCCTTTTTACCCTTCCCAATCATAAGTATTGAAATACTTACTGAGGGGTATTTATTGAAGGAATACTTGTTCCAGAATCATTTTGCAGTAATGTTTTGAGAGATTTGGTCATTTCTGCACATGCTTATGCCAACCTTCTCATTACCTATGATCTGGACATTTTTGACTCCTGATTTTCTTAATGTATTTTAACATAGTTGATTTTGTCCTTTTGAGGAACTCAACCTGTTTTCAACACATAAGATCTGAATGACTAAAGTTTTAATTTCCCTCTTTTATGTTATCAAAAACACTAATGTTTTAAGAACATAGGTTTTTGTTAATCTGAGGTTCATACTTTAGCATTTAGTGAAAACATCACAAATATCAAAACAACAATTGAAATCAATTTTGAAAATATCGAACGATCCCATAATTTATCAGATATTTTACAGACCTGAAAACTATGAGTGACTTGTGCATGATATCACTTGTTGCGTGAAATTTGTGTGTCATATGACATGTTGGTTGATTTACAGAGTTTCTGAATAACCATTTTGATCATGATTCACTCGTTACTCTGTTTTTCAACTGAATACAACCATCCTTAGTATCAATGAATTTTGAGCCGAACTGTTGTGTCAAATTAATTGTTAGATCGAATTTGACTGTCCAGGCTCTGATACCAATTGTTAGGATCCGAGGCTGACATGATTATGTTTGTTTGTACAAAATAAACATTCAGTGAATATAAAATTATGTAAAGTGCAGCGGAAATGGATGACAAACTTTGTAAACACAATCAAAGGAGAATATAGTTTGATAAACAATTGCTTTTTCATAGAGTCGAAAGATTACATTAAAAGCAAAAGGTTACAATGCAAGCTTACAGACTAAACTCCCCCTCAGCCTGATACTCCAGGGTTGGTTGCACAAGATGAAAGGATTGAATTGAGGAGAAGAACTCACTCAAAACGAATCAAATATAACAGTATAGAGTACTGTCATATTTATAGGCAAACCAAACTACTGATGTACCTAAGCTGACGTCACCATGATAGTGACATCTAACAGCCTAACAACTTATAAACCCTGATCTATACAAAACTACTGATGTCTAACAACTGATTGATAATATAATACAAAACAAGTCTAACACTGTTCACGTTCCACTGTTGTAGCCTAAGCACTGATTACTTGAACATTAGTGCTTTCTTCAAAAGGTGATCAGTCTTTGAATGAGCAGTGCTTGGATCTTCAGCAGTACTTAAGAGATAGCAGTAGATAGAGCTCAGCGTTTGCCTTTCAGCAGTCTTTAGTTGTTTCATCAGTGTTTGGTTCATCAGTTGTTCTTCTGAGCAGTGTTTAGAGTGTATCAGCAGATAGGTAACCACTGTCAAGGGGAGAGCTTAGTGTAAACATCTGCTTATTGTGAATCCACTGTTGTGATCAGGTTTTGGCTTTACATTATCTGTTCCTCTGGTAGGGTTCAATCCCAACATCCTTTTATCATCTCTTGGATGGTTTCAGCTCCTAACTGTTTGTGTGTCCTTCTTTTATAGATGGCCGCACCAGTTGAAGCAGTGGCTCTCCTGATTTGCAGCTTTGATGGTCTTTTTGAAACCTCAGCTTCAGGATAGTCAGGCTTTTGAGGAACTTTTGGATCTTTCTTTCTTAATTCCTCCAACCTTTTGTAGGTGATCCTGACCACATCTTCTTTCCATCTAGCAATTTGTCTTTTGTTTCCATATTCAGCAGCAACCAGTTCTTCTTTCATTCTTTTCAGTTCTACCTGTTTGTCAGGTACATTCTTTCTAAACTTTGCCCAGTCAGGAGGAGTGTGTGTCACACCCCCAAAATCCACCCGCGGAATACCACCGCTTGGGAGCGTGACTGACCAGGATCAAGCCATCAATCATATCAAACATATCAAACATAGCATTTAATAATAATAAAAGTAATTAACGTAAGTCACCATGACATGATTGATGTTTCAAAACCAAATACTGTTTTAAGTAGCGGAAGCATAGTAAAGTAAATTCGAAACGAGTTATGAGTTCGACATCATTAACGATCCATCTGCCCACAACGACCTGCTCCTTCCCTGTGCAAGCTCCCAAGTATACCTAAGGTCCTGCAAGGCATGCAGCAAATAATCAACAAACTAGTTGAGCGAGTTCACAGAAAGTAAGTTCATAAAGTAATGCATAAGTATAGCTAGTGGGGGCTTCCCATACTAGTGTGTAATAAAGGTGGGGGCTTCCCATGTTCATCCTGGTTAATGAGGGCTTCTCATTAACGGTACTTACTAGACTAACTTCCGACCATGTGTTCTTCTTTACCGAGAACAGGAAAACGTACAGGGTCACGTAGGCTTTACGTGACGTGCCCTTCCCCGAGGACAGTGGTACGCGTGGGGGCTACGTAGGCTTTACACAGCGTGGCCTTCCGACCTGGAAGCCAGTGGAGGGTATTGGGTTACGTAGGCTTTACGTAACGTGTCCTTCCCGACCCGGGAGACATATGGCAAAAGATCTGGGTTACGTAGGCTTTACGTAACGTGTCCTGACTAACCTGAGGACGATGGTCTATAGTCTGGTATATGCGTAAGTACGAGTAATCATTCCATTTCATCATATCCAACCCAATTCCCAACCCGGGAATCCCATGCCTTGGCTGTGTGAACTCACCTTGGTTTGCTCGGCAGATACACAGAAAGTACAAGTAGCAAGTAAATGATCACTCACGTCCGATTACAAGTAACGAGATGTGATCCGAACAAGAGGGTGGTCGGATGGCCTTGTGCCGTCGGTTCCTCAACAAGCCGAGAGAGAGAGAGAGCAAAGCTTCTAGGGTTTGTGTGTGTTTGTGATTTGCAAAAGTGGTAAAACAAAACCCCTAACTCGGTTTTGTGTTGCGAGTGGGGAGTGGGCCGAGCCCACTTGGTTGTCTAATGGTCCGCGTGCACAAGGAGTGGCCCAAAGGGCTTTGTGTGGCCGGTTTGTGTAGTTTGGGCTCGTGCAACACATAACATTCATACATACACAACACACGTAAACAATTATTCATTTAAAATCATATAATTCAGTTCTCATGAGCACGTAACGTTACATCAAAGCATGTCTAAAGTTCGAGTTGTCACAGTGTGAGTGACTTTCCTTTTTATCATGTCTTGAATTCTTGCTGCTTCATTTTCAAGCTCAGAAACAGTCCACTCTTTGTACATGTATCTCTCTCCTTTGTACTTCTTGTGAGCCATGATGCTTTCAATGTAGTCTTTCTTCAAAGTTTCAGCTGCTCTTTCTGAAATTTGTTGACTGACATTTTTGGCAAATTGTTCTAGGGAACTGACTTGTGTGAGCAGATATTGATAGTTTCTAAAAATTTCTTTGTCAGATTTCCCTTGTGTGCTTCTTTTTGAGATATCCTCTGCTTGCTTGGCCTTGATCTTCAAATATTCATCAACATTTTTAGGCCAGGGATATCCTCTTATTGATGGCAAACTCCTTTTGGCAGGGTCATCCTCATAGTAAAAAGATTTTGTTTCTTCTCTAACAGCTGCTAGTTCAAGAGGAAACTGAACACCTGCAGGAGGTAAGGGCTTGTGCATTCGAACTGAAGAGAGAGCAACTGGTTTTGGTATTGTGACAAGAGCTAAAGATTTTGAAGATGTTTGAGATGGTGAAGTGTCATCATCTTCGAGAATTAGCCTTCTCCTCTTTGTTTGAGGAGGGGCTGATGATGTTTTGGATGGAACAGTGGTGGTGGATGTAGTGGCAGTGATTCGTGATTGACTAACAGTTGTTGAAACAACTGGTGTTCCAACCCCTGTTGTCTTTACAGCAGATGTTGTAACAACTGCTGTCTTCTGCCTTTTGGCAGGAGGTGATTTTGTTTTTAGTGGTGATGGTGATAAGGCAGTGGATGTAGTATGTGTTGAAGTGGTATGTGTTGAAGTGGGAGCAGATGTTGAAACCACTGAAGTACCAACAGTAGTGGGTACAACAGGAGTTACAACAGCTGTTTTAGGTGGTGGTTTTGGAACAGACTTTGAACGTCTGGTTGGAATGGATTTGGGTAGCCTTACTCTTCTTGTAGGCTTCTTCTTTTCATCAACAAGATTTTCATCATCTTTTGACCCTGAAGTACCCTGATCCAGATAATTCACCCTGGCTTTCCTTTTGGCCTCTCTATCCCTTTTTACACTTACAACTACTTCTGCCAGTGCATTTGTGGTCACATCAATTTTCTTGCTTCCATCTGGCAAAGGGATCTGTTTGGTCATGTTTGCATTTTCTGGTTCAATGTAGAGACCATCCTCTATTCCCTTCTTTTTCCACTCCTGAATTTTCTCCCCCTTTTTGGCATTATCTGGGGGAAGTTGATCAATGAAGAGAACTGTTGGAGGAGCAGTGCCAGTGGTGTGCAGGATCTGAGTTTTGAGAGCCTTTAGATCAGCCTGAGTGTTCTTGAACCTTGACTCCATTGCATTTCTCAGCTGTTGAACATCTTTTTCATGTTGCTGATCTGCTATTTGTGCTTGATGATGGAGAAAAGGTTGAAATAGATTCCAGAGCTCATTTGTAGCAGGTGCCTGTTGTGGAGCAGGTGCTTGAGGTGGAACAGCAGTGGATTGCATCTTTTGAGTTTTCAACACCTGCTGTAGCATGTTTTTAAGATCTGCAACAGATGTATCCAACTTTTCAATTCGTTCTGTCAAATCCTGATATTTTAAATCATCACCCAATTTAATGGGATCATCTGATTTCCCACTAACAGTGGTTTTATCAGTGGTAGAGGTAGGGAGTATACTCCAAACATTAACCACTGATGCCCCTTTTTCTAGGTACTGGGGTCTTCTCCCTTCAACACTTGACAACCTTTTGATGTTGCTAGTAGGATAAATTAATCCACTGGTGGTTGGCAGAGGTGCTATAAAAGGAATATCGTCCAAGGAAGTCTTATTGATGTAACCACTGTCCAACTGTAAACCAGTGGGTTCAACAGTTGTAGTGGCTGCTTCACTTGGATTACCACCAAGAGTTA
Organism: Helianthus annuus; assembly: GCF_002127325.2. Taxonomy (NCBI): domain Eukaryota; kingdom Viridiplantae; phylum Streptophyta; class Magnoliopsida; order Asterales; family Asteraceae; genus Helianthus; species Helianthus annuus. The sequence goes on from NC_035446.2 coordinate 75,517,296, forward strand.
CTTGTAACTCAAGGGGTGTAACCTCCTCAGGTTGTGTTGGTGGGTTAGCAAGGAATGATACATCAGGCTCAGTCAGTTGTTGAGGCATATTCTCATTAACAGGTGATTGAGAAGGACTGAGTAATGCCTGGTTCAAATCTATTGCATCCAACAAAAGTTTTGTTTTTGGTGGAATTGTGGATGTGAGGTGGGGTGTAGAAAGAGAATTTGCCTCGGGCATTAGGCTGTGGATGATGGAAACGAGTGTTTCCAGAGCATCATAATGTGGTGGCCCTATGTGTACAACTTGTTCTTTTTGTGAAGAAGCAGGAGGAGTTTTGGTTATGGGTTGAGATATTTGTACCAACTGCTGTGAGGAAGTAGCAGCAGTGGTTTCTTGTGACATTTGTGTTGTCACAGGCAGTAGCTCTGGTATCTCATCCTCTAGAGTTGTCGTTTTGATTGGTTTGGGGGGTTTTTGATTTTTCTTTTTGTTTGGCTTTTTGGGATTTGTAGGTGTGGGTTTCAAAACAGTTGGTCTGCTGCTTTGATCACCTTGAACAGTGGGCTCAGCAACAGATACCTGAGGAGCAGTGGTAGCTGCTAAATTATGCTCATGCACCTCTGCTTGTGTTTTGCAAGGTGCTAACATTCTTGAAAAAGTTTCGTTTGTTAAGCTGTTTATTTGAGTAGACTCACCTTGATTTATTGCAGCTAAATCATCCTTACTGAATTTCTTTTCAAAATAGTAACTTAAAAACCTTGGAAACAGTAAGAATGACTTTGTTTCAACATTATTAACCAAATCTTTAAAGATTTCCCGAGAGTAGTTAAAATTTTCTTCTTGAAGAATTGCATATCCCAGATTTTGAATCTTTAAAGGGATTTCATTGAAAGAAGTGGTCTTGTTTGAAACACATTGTAGGAGGGTATGAAATAAAAATCTGGTTGCAGAAGGAAAATAACCTTTTTGTAAGGTAAGTTTCTTCATCATTGTGGCTTCATACCCTCTTTCAATGAAGTCAGTTTGTAACTCGTTTTTAGTGAAAGAAGTTTTACCTTCCTGATCATCGAGTTGAAAGACCTCTGAAATGGATTGTGGCGTGATTTGGATAGCTTTACCCTTTATAGAAGAGTGTATGGTGGTTGCAGCGTCTCCTTGTTTTTCAAGGGTTGCATTCTTCTAGAACACCCTTTGGGTCTCCAAATAGATTGATGCATCGGCGGTGAACAAAGTTTTGTACTTTGATTTTGCCATGGTGTTAATGATGGAATCGAAAACATTGGTGGTTCCTGGTTTTGTGAGAAGACCCAGGAGATTGTGAGATGATTTATATGGGATTTCAGTGGAGATTGCCTTTTGAGAGGCTGTTTTCGATGATGATTTGGATGTGGGTTTTGCAGATGGCTTCGATTTTGTCATTTTTGAATAGAATGATCGAAGAAATTTGTGAAAGATGAGATGAAAAACTGCTTTGAGAAGAGAATTTTTTAAGAATTCAATTCGAAAGTAAAACCCTGTTTTGGTGGTGAGTGGGGGATTTTTATAGGGAAGAAAGTGAATGCTGACATGGCAGCCGTTACAAAAGGTCTGACCACTATGTACTGCCCACGTGACAACCCCTGGTGAAAGTGAAGGACAGTACTTTGATGAAAGTGAGTGATGAAGGAAGTGGTAAGGAAGCAGTGGATGATTTTCACTATCAGTGGATAGCATATTAGTAGATAAGACACTGCTTTTGAACAACAGAGATTATCAAAGGAATGAGAGAACAGGGGTTGACTTTCAGCAGTGGACAGACTTTTGAAGTAGAGCAGACTTTTGAACAATCAGTGGTAATGGCAGACTTTTAAGGATTTTAATGAAAATTTCATTGTTAGCTATTTTTAAGGATGGATTTTTGATTTTCTGAAAACATTTTGTTGCTTTTATTCAAAGAAAAACAAGATGTTGCTTGTTATTCCATGTTCAGCATCCCAATCCTAGAGACCAAGCTTTCAAAAGTGGCTGTATCAAGTGCTTTTGTGAGCACATCTGCCAGCTGGTCTTTAGTTGGGACATGATGCAGAGAAATCAAACCTTTTTCATAGCAATCCCTCACAAAGTGATGTCTGATGTCGATGTGTTTGGTGGTAGAGTGGGAAACTGGATTTTTGATGATATTTTCTGCTGCCTGGCTGTCCAACATGAGTGGTGTTTTTAAGGCAGTGATACCAAAATCCAGTAACTGATTTTGAAGCCACAAGAGTTGGGCTGTACAGCTTGCAGCATCAATGTATTCAGCCTCAGCAGTGGATGTTGAAACTGCTACTTGCTTTTTGCTTTGCCAAGAAACTAAGCAATCACCTAGAAACTGGCACCCTCCTGAAGTGGACTTCCTTGTGGTGTGACATCCAGCAAAGTCACTGTCTGAAAAACCTGAAAGCTTGATATTCCCATTAGCTGGATACCAGATACCAAGTGTGGGAGCACCTTTTATGTATCTGAAGATCCTTTTTACAGTAATGAGATTTGATTTTCTGGGAGCTGATTGACTTCTTGCACAAACACATGTTGCAAACATGATGTCTGGTCTAGATGTAGTTAGGTACAATAAAGACCCAATCATGCTTCTATAAAGTGTTTGGTCAATCAGCTCATCCTTGTCATCAGACATGACCAGCTTATTTGTTGCCATGGGTGTGCTGCATGGTTTACAATCATTAATATCAAATTTGGTCAAAAGTTCTTTAGCATATTTGCTTTGATGAATGAAAGTTCCATTTTGCATTTGCTGTACTTGGATACCAAGAAAGCATTGCAGCTCACCCATTGCACTCATTTCAAACTCAGCTGTCATGAGTTCTCTAAACTCTTCACACATTTTGTTACATGTGCTTCCAAAAATAATGTCATCCACATAAATTTGGACAATCATTAAATCCTTCCCTCTCCATTTAAGAAACAGTGTTTTATCAATGGTACCTCTTTTGAAACCATTTGAGAGTAGGAAATTGGAAAGAGTTTCATACCAGGCCCTTGGTGCTTGTTTCAGGCCATACAAGGCTTTGTTTAGCCTGTAGACATGATCAGGATAGATGGATCCTCAAAACCTGGAGGTTGACATACATACACCTCTTCTTGAATTGTACCATAGAGGAAAGCACTTTTGATATCCATTTGAAACACATTCATGTTGTGGTTGACAGCAAAGGCCAGGAACAGACTAATGGCTTCCAATCTTGCAACAGGGGCGAATGTTTCATCATAATCAATCCCCTCTTCCTGTCTGTAACCTTGAACCACAAGCCTGACTTTATTCTTGACAACAATGCCCCTTTCATCAGTTTTGTTCTTGAAGACCCACTTTGTGCCAATGGGACTAACCTCTTCTGGCAGTGGTACAAGCTCCCATACTTGTTGTCTTTTAAACTGTTGGAGCTCCTCTTGCATGGCTTCTACCCAGTTGTTGTCTTTCAGTGCCTCTTGGTACTTGACTGGCTGATGGAGTGATAGAAAACCAGCAAAAAGACAAATGTTTTGGGTTTGGCTTCTTGTGAGCACCCCTTCATTGATGTTGCCAAAGATTTGATCAGGTGGATGAGATCTCAAGAAGATTAAATCTCCTTGGTATGGTATGATGGCATTTGTTGGTGAAGGCTGCAAATGTGTATCATCTGAGCTAACCACTGCTGGTGACTTTGATGACCCAGCAGTGGCTTCAAAAGGTGGTGGAATAGGAGGTAATGAAGTGGACAACTGCTGACTTTTATCCACTGTTTGAGGACTTTTGTCAGCAGTGTTTGAGGATGTGGAAGCAGTGGTGGATGGGCTACTTTGGGCAACAACTGTTGAAGTAGAAGTGGTTGAGCTTTGACAACTGTTTTGAACAGCTGGTGCTTTTCCCTTTGTGGCAGACCTTTGAGGGATGATGATTTCATACCCATAGTCTGGTGTTGTATCCTCTGATGGACCTGCACTGTTAGTCTTGACAGCAGTATTTTCAAAAGTAAATTTTTTAAGATCAATCAGATCTGCAGGATTTGCTGGGATTTTAATTGATGAAAGTTCATTGAACTTTACATTCAAAGTCTCCTCCACTGCCTTGGTCCGTGTATTGAACACTTTGTATGCCTTGGCAGTGGTTGAGTATCTCAGATGATAACCACAATTAATTTTGGCTGCAAATTTTGAAATGGAATCTTTTAAGTTCAAAATAAAGCATGGGCAGCCAAACACCTTGAAATATGAGATCAGTGGTTTGATTTTATACAGAATTTCATAAGCAGTCTTTTTGTGCCCGGGGTTTATTAAAACTCTATTCTGGACATAGCAAGCAGTGTTTACTGCCTCTGCCCAGAAAGTTAATGGCAAACCTGAATCTGCAAGCATAGTTCTGGCAGCCTCAATCAAAGTTTTGTTCTTTCTTTCAACAACCCCATTTTGCTCTGGTGTTCTAGGGATGCTGTACTGCCTTACAATCCCTTTCTTCACACAGAAAGCATCCAACTCCTTATTTTTAAATTCTGTGCCATTGTCACTCCTGAAGCTTTTCACTGGTAGGTCAAATTGCTTTTCAACCTGTGTCACAAAGTCTTGCAAAATGCCTGCAGTCTCATCTTTTGAGTGTAAAAAGAAAGTCCATGTAAACCTAGAAAAGTCATCAACAATAACCAAACAATATCTTTTCTTCTTGAGGCTCATGACTTGAACTAGGCCAAACAAATCCATGTGTAGCATTTGCAAACACTGGGTTGTTTTGGACTCTTCAATGGACTTGTAAGAACTTTTATGCTGTTTTCCTTTTAAACAGGAAATGCAATGTTCAGGACATGAAAACAATTTTTGTGGTAGGCCTCTCACCAAACCAGTTTTTGAAATTTCAGTGATTGTCTTAAGATTTGTGTGCCCCAGCCTTCTGTGCCAAAGTTCTGTCTCTTTGTTAGAGGCAGCTGAGAACAGACAGGCATCAGCTCTGGGACACTCTTTTGACATGTCAACAACATAAACATTGCCACTTCTTTAAGCAACAAGTTTAGTTTGACCAGTTTTGATTATTGCTTCAATCTTTTTGACCATATCTGGTCCAACAATCCTACAACAATCTTTTGTGAAGAATGACCCAAATCCTTTGTCACTCATTTGTGATACACTCAGAAGGTTGAATTTTAGATTGTCTATCAGATTGACATTTTCAAATTTTACATTTCCAGATTGCACTGTACCAGACCCCAGAACTTTCCCTTTACTATTATTCCCAAAGGATATATCACCCCCTCCATGGATTTTAAAGTCTTTGAGGAGGGCTTTACATCCTGTCATGTGCCTGGAGCCTCCACTATCTACATACCAAAGACTATCAAAGCATGCAGAAGCTCCCTGCACATGAAGTAAAAGGATTAGTTCATTAAGGGCTCCAAAGCCAACAGGGCTTTGGATGGGGTTTCAACAGTGTCTGGTATGGATGCAGAGTGATGAACAGTGGTTAGGTCAGGGGTTTGGACAGTTTTAGTACTGTTTCTTGCTAACCACTGTTGGGGGTCTTGACCAATCACCTGCTGATAACCAAAAGGATGCCTATTCACTCAAGGTTTAGAGGGCCTTTTGTAGGCCTCATAAACGTGTGGAATCCTTTGGTAGGACTGTTTTTCCTTGCCTTTTCTGAACTGATTGGCAGGGGTGCATCAGTAACCTGAACATCTCTTTTACAGATATTTGGTTCAGCTGTTTTGTGACAGCTGTTTGAACTGGTACAAACAGTGGTTGTTTCTTGGTGAATTTGACAGATGATGATGATGATGATGGACTCAAGGATATTTTAGCAATGTACTCATTCTTTTTCACATCAAAGTTTTTGAGATACACACATGCTTGAGTTTTGTGGTCTGTTTTACCACAAACAATGCAACTTTCAGCTGAAACAATGACACTTGTTCTTTTAAATCATAAGCTTTTAAGTGGAAACAGTCTTTTGTTAGATGATTCCTTTTCTCACAGAATTCACAAAACAAGTTATCAATTTTTTCTTTCTTCTTTCTCTTTTCAGACTCCTTTGCAGCAGAGGTTTTAACCACTGCTGGGATGTCCTTGAGAGGTATGACTTTAGCTTTTGGAGCTTTAACACCATCAGTTGATGTAAAGTCCATTGGCTTGAAATTTTCAAGAATATCACACTCATCAGACCATTTTGGTTTAAACTGATGATCTTTAAGCTCCTCAAAAGTAGAGGATCCCATTGGTCTGTCAAGTGTGATTTTGTTACCAAGTTTGTCAGTGATTTTTACTTCTTGGCCATTCTTGTTTGTGGGGATGAACTCAGTGATTACATCAGTGGTTGGAACAGATTTTCCAAAAGCAGTGTTTTCATCATCATGTTTTCTATAACCAACCCCAAATTTCACATTGCTTTTTATCTGTTTTTCAAGCATAACCTCATACCCTTTGCATGATTCCACCCATCTCTCACATGTGATCTGGGTGGACTCTAACTCCTTTTTGCAAACTTGGTATTTTTCTACCATAGTTTGGAGTTGGGTTTTGGTTATGCTCTGCTTTTCTTTCATGCTGCTAATCTCCTTCTCTTTTTCAGCCAATTTGTTTTTAAGTTCTTTTAGAGATCTTTCAAATTTGACTTCATCAGTTAAGATTTTATCCCGAAGGTTTTCGTTCACCTCTTTGATGTTAGCAAAAGAAATAATGCAATTGTCAGAACACAGTTTTTCAAGAACTTGAGGTGATACCTTGGCAGCAGCCATCATTGCAATCACATTGAGGATTTTCTTCATCTTCAGCTCTTTCTTCTTTCTCACCTGCTTTTTCTTCTTTCTTTTCTTCCTTGTTCTCTTCGGACCATGGGTGTCACACCCCCAAAATCCACACGCGGAGTACCACCGCTTGGAGGCGTGACATGACCAGGATCAAGCCATCAATCATATCAAACATAGCATTTATTACAAATAGTAGATACGACTGATGTTCAAAACCAAACGTTGTATATGTAGCGGAAGCATTAAATGTAAAACCCAAAACATAAGTATCAATGTGTGAATGTAAAAGTGTTTATTAAGCATTCACGTGTCCTTGTCCACAACGACCCGCTTCTCCTCTGGTGCAAGCTCCAAGTATACCTAAGGTCCTGCAAGGCATGCAGCAAATAGTCAACAAACTAGTTGAGCGAGTTCACAGAAGGTAAGTTCATAACATAGTGCATAAGTATAACTAGTGGGGGCTTCCCATACTAGTGTGTACTAAAGGTGGGGGCTTCCCAAACCTTGTGTTTATATTATCGGTGGGGGCTTCCCACGTTTATCCTTACTAATGAGGGCTTCTCATTAGTGGTACTTACTAGACTAACTTCCAACCATGTGTTCTTCTTTACCGAGAACAGGGATACGTACTGGGTCACGTAGGCTTTACGTGACGTGCCCTTCCCCGAGGACAGTGGTACGCGTGGGGGCTACGTAGGCTTTACGCAGCGTGTCCTTCCGACCCGGAAGACAGTAGAAGGTATTGGGTTACGTAGGCTTTACGTAACGTGTCCTCCCGACCCGGGAGACAAATGGCAAATACTGGGTTACGTAGGCTTTACGTAACGTGTCCTGACTAACCTGAGGACGATGGTCTATAGTCTAGTGAATGCGTAAGTACGAGTAACTCTTTCAATATCAACATATCCAACCCAATTCCCAACCCGGGAATCCCATGCCTTGGCTGTGTGAACTCACCTTGGTTTGCTCGGCAGATAAACAAAGAGTACAGGTAGCAAGTAAATGGTCAACCACGTCCTATCACGGTTTATACAAGTCAGGTTTTGACTAAGGTAATACACGTGTGCATCACATATGTTAACACGTTACTATCACGTATGCATCATAGCAAACACGTATGCACGTAAACAGACAAAAGCATAGCATGTACATTCTGTGCGTTCCAATGTCCAAGCCCAAACAGAAAAGCAGTCCAATAACATAACAGTCATAAGTTCAATCATTTGGCCCAATAGATTGGGCTCGTGACAGTGTAGGCCCAAAACAGTGTCCGTGCATAACTGGTCTCGAGTCGCAACCGGCGATCTCGAGTCGCAACAGCTGGTTACGAGTCGCAAAGAGAGGTTTCGAGTCGCAAGGGATGGTCTCGGCACGTCATGGTCTGGTTACGAGTCGCAACCTGACTCGCAACCATGATTGCGGCTCGTGCTGCTGTGTTGGTATGAGGTTTCGAGTCGCAACTGGAGGTACCGACTCGCAATCGTGCGGATATCAATTTTGTAACAGGTTACCATAATCATTCGCAACAATCATTCCGTGATTCTAGCAAACAACTTAGGCAGTTTCGGATTTCAGATCAAACACAAAAATTAATCAGTTTTCATATCACATTCAACCTGTTCATACTCATTACCAAGAACAACAATCGGACCAACCTACCACCCTAGACCGAATCATTTAACTATCATGTAACATGCCATGTAATTTCGAAATCATAATACCACAGCCGGTTTAACCAACAACATCCGAACTAATCATCATATAGTCAAACATACATGCAACCGATTAACAATCAACATCACAAATTACCGTTAGGCTTCTATCATACAACCCGGTTTGTGTGATCCTACATGAGAGCCGATTTAGCAAGACACTATAAATGAATCATCATAAACAATCATAGTAACAAGAACCCTCGGGTATCAAGTAACACCTCCGGTAACATCATCATACAAACAAAATCATACAAACAATAACATTTATCACTAACCGGAAATAAGAGAAGGAACAAGGATGATCCAAGTAGGGAAAGATCTTTGCCGTCGGGTCCTAAGCAAGCCGAGAGAGATAGAGAGCAAGTAGGGTTTGTGTGTGTGTTATGTGTTTTGCAAAAACAATGAAATCAAACCCCTACTCTTGGTTTTGGTGTTTGCGAGTGGGGAGTGGGCCGAGCCCACTCGGCTGCCTAATGGATCCGTATACAAGGTGTGGCCCAATGGGGCTTGTGCACTCGAATGTAGTGTTGTGCGGTTCGGGTCATGATGTGCGGTTCGGGTTCGTGTAACATTCACATAACATACGTACACATAAGGCACATAACATCATAACATTCATTAGCTCAAAATGTCACATAAGCACATAACGTTACATCTAAGCAAATCTAAAGTTCGAGTTGTCACATTATCCCCAACTAATTGGAAATTTCGTCCCGAAATTTGGAATGCACTCACTGAGGAAGCTAGGTAAGTTCAATCGTTCACTGATTTTCCTGGGGTGTCACATCCTCCCCCCGTTGATCTGGAATTTCGTCCCGAAATTCCGAAGTAGTAGCTTCAGCCTCAGTAGTGGTTGCATTGGTTTCGAATAACTGGGGGTACTTTTCTGTCATCCTGTCTTCGCGTTCCCAGGTGTACTCTGGGCCACGTGTGGAGTTCCAACGAACTCGAACAAGAGGGATTCTCTTGTATTTGAGGACCTTCACATCCCGGTCCGTGATTTCAACTGGTTCCTCGACGAACTGCAACCGCTCGTCGATAGTGAGTTCCTTAAAAGGAATGATGAGGGTTTCATCTGATAGGCACTTCTTTAAGTTCGACACATGAAAGACATTGTGAACTGCCCCGAGTTCAGGTGGTAGGTTTAGCTTGTATGCTACTTTGCCAATCTTTTCTATGATATCGAATGGTCCGACATATCGCGGATTCAGTTTGCCTCGTTTGCCAAAACGAACTACACCCTTCCAGGGTGAAACTTTTAATAAAACCCGGTCCCCGACCTGAAATTCCAATGGCTTTCTACGCTTGTCCGCGTAGGCTTTCTGACGGTCGCGTGCTGCCGCCATGCATTGTCGTATCTGTGCTATCTTTTCTGTGGCGTCCACTACAATCTCTGGACCCGTAATCTGACTATCCCCCACCTCTGCCCAACAGAGAGGTGACCGGCATTTACGCCCGTACAATGCCTCGAATGGAGCGGCTTGTATGCTGGTGTGATAACTATTATTATACGAGAACTCCACCAAAGGGAGGTCCTTTTCCCAGCCGTTGCCGAAATCGATAACGCACGCCCGAAGCATGTCTTCAAGAGTTTGGATCGTGCGCTCAGACTGCCCATCCGTCTGAGGATGATATGCTGTGCTCATTTCTAATCGTGAGCCGAAAGATTTGTGCATTGCTTGCCAAAGTTCTGACGTGAATCGTGCATCGTGATCCGAAATGATGGATGTGGGCACCCCGTGCCTCGAAACAACTTCTTTAAGATAGACGTCTGCGAGAGTGGAGAACTTATCCGTTTCCTTTATGGGTAGGAAGTGTGCAGACTTGGTGAGTCGGTCCACGATCACCCATATGGTATCATTCCCACGCTGGGATCTAGGTAGGCCTGTAACGAAATCCATGGAAATTTCTTCCCATTTCCACTGAGGTATCTTAGGCTGCTGAAGTAGGCCAGCGGGTTTCTGATATTCAACCTTGACCCTCGCACAGGTCAAGCATTTTCCAACGTACGTAGCAATGTGGGCCTTCATACTAGGCCACCAATAAGTAGTGCTGATGTCGTGGTACATTTTGTCCGACCCTGGATGTACCGAGTAGCGAGACTTGTGAGCTTCATCCATTACAAGTTCGCGTAGACCGCCATAATGTGGGACCCAAATACGCCCCGTTACATAGTAGGCGCCGTCTGCCTTCTGTTCCATTCGTTGTCGTGAGCCGCGTAAGGCTTCAGCCTTGACGTTTTCGGGTTTCAGTGCTTCTATCTGAGCATCCCGTATCTGTGCAGGAAGGGTAGACTGAATCATAAGCTGTAGCGCTCGCACGCGCTTCGGTAAGGTGTCCTTTCGACTAAGGGCGTCAGCCACAACATTGGCCTTGCCTGGATGGTACTTGATGGCGCATTCGTAATCGTTCAGTAGTTCAACCCATCTTCGTTGACGCATGTTCAAATCCTTCTGCTTAAGGATATGCTCGAGACTCCTGTGATCGGTGTAAATCGTGCACCTGGTACCGTACAGGTAGTGTCGCTATATCTTAAGTGCGAAAACAACGGCTCCCAGCTCTAAATCGTGCGTCGTGTAGTTTCGTTCGTGAATCTTGAGTTGACGTGAAGCGTAAGCAATAACCTTGTCGCGCTGCATTAACACACATCCAAGTCCCCGAATGGATGCATCACAATAAACCACGAAGTCATCTGTGCCCTCTGGCAATGAGAGGATAGGTGCACTGCAAAGTCTATCCTTTAGGTGCTGAAAAGCAGTCTCCTGGGGCTCTCCCCAGCGATAGGTGACACCCTTCTGTGTCAGTAGCGTAAGCGGCTGAGCAATCCTTGAGAAATCCTTGATAAACCGTCTGTAGTAACCTGCCAAACCCAAAAATTGGCGTATTTCCGTTGGCGTTCGTGGTGCAGGCCAGTTTCTGATCGAATCTACCTTGGATGGATCGACATGAATCCCATCCTTGTTCACTACATGGCCTAGAAAGTGGACTTCACGAAGCCAGAAGTCGCATTTAGAAAGCTTGGTGTATAGCTGTTCCTTCCGAAGGAGTTTCAAAATAAGACGAATATGCTGCTCGTGTTCCTCCTGACTCTTGGAGTAAATCAGAATGTCGTCGATGAATACTATGACGAACTTGTCAAGATAGGGTTTGCACACCCTGTTCATAAGGTCCATAAATACAGCAGGCGCGTTCGTTAACCCGAAGGGCATGACAAGAAACTCGTAGTGGCCGTAACGAGTTCTGAAGGCTGTCTTGGAGACGTCCTCATCCCGGACTCTCAGCTGATGATACCCTGACCTTAAGTCTATTTTCGAATAGTAACACGACCCTTGCAACTGGTCGAATAAGTCGTCGATGCGCGAAAGAGGATAACGGTTCTTCACCGTCACCTTGTTGAGTTCACGGTAGTCGATGCACATTCTGAACGTACCGTCCTTCTTTTTCATGAAAAGCACTGGAGCTCCCCAAGGCGAAGAGCTTGGACGAATGAAGCCCTTTTCCAAGAGCTCTTGTAGCTGCTTTGACAGTTCCTCCAATTCTGATGGAGCTAGACGATATGGTGCGCGAGCTATGGGTGCTGCTCCTGGAGCGAGCTCGATCTGAAATTCGACCTGACGATGAGGCGGTAATCCAGGTAAGTCTTCAGGAAACACCTGAGGGTAATCACGTACAATTGGAATATCCTCCAATTTCTTTTCTTTTGCTGATGCGTCTGTAACTAGTGCCAGAATGGCAATGTGCCCCTTTCGTAAGCACTTCTGCGCCTTTAAGAAAGAGATGATGCCAACCACTGCACCACTCTTGTCGCCTTGTACTTCGAGAGGTTCTTGACCAGAACGAGGAATGCGAATAATCTTCTCACTGCATAGAATTTCTGCCTGGTGTTGGGATAACCAATCCATCCCAATCACGACGTCGAAGCTACCCAAAACTATGGGAATGAGATCAATAGAGAAAGCTTGGCCAGCTAGGATAAGATTACAACCCTGAACTACGTGCGTGGCTTCTAGACTTTTACCGTTAGCTAACTCTACTACATGTTTGGTGGGTAAAAGTGTTGGTGCACGTTTTAGCAGTTGACACATTTTCACAGACATATAGCTTGTATCCGCACCCGAATCAAACAAAACAGTAACGTAAATGTTGTCGAGGATAAACTTACCCATAACCACATTGGGATCGTTCACTGCGTCGCCTCGACCTAGTACGAATGCACGACCACGAGCTTCATTGCCGTTGTTGTTGTTTCCGCCGTTGTTATGCCCATTGCCCTGGTTGTTGTTGTTGTTGCGGTTCTGGTTCAACTGAGGGCAATCGCGTTTGAAGTGACCTTCAGCCCCACACTGGAAACATCCCCGGTTTCCACGCTGTGGCTGCTGCTGCTGCTGCTGGTTTTGTGGAGCTGGTTGTTGAGGCTGCTGATTCTGATTCGCAAGCCGTGGACTCCTACAGTCTTTGGCCTCGTGACCCATCTTAAGACACCTTTGACAACGACCCTTGTTACACGGGCCATTGTGATGTCTGTGGCAATTGTAGCACTTAGGTTGACTTCCCTGATATCTCCTCTGTCTGTGACCACCAGAGGATTGCTGACTGGGACTCTGATAGTGGTCAATCTTCTGCTGCTGAGCTTGTGGCTGAACAGATGCTGAACCTTTACTAGAATCTCCATCCCATTTTCTTTTGCTTTCGCTAGTAGTAGCAGGAGTAGCTGAAAGAGTGACTGTAGCAGTAGCGTTGACACGCTTAGGCAGTTTATTCTGATCCACTGCCTGGTCGGTGATACGATGAGCGAGACGCTGAATTTCCTGGATGTTGTCGAGGTTAGCCGAGGTAACATGGCTCTGGATTTCTGGCGCCAATCCCTTGAGATACATCTCAATGCGCTTGTATGGAGGGTCCACCATAGTTGGACACAGAACGGCCAGCTCATTCGACCGTTTAGTATACGCTTCAATTTCTGATCCAACCATTTTCAGGTTATACAGCTCGTCTTCCAGCTTGTGAATATCTTCACGCGTACAATACTCACGCTTGATGAGTTCCTTAAAATCGTTCCAGGGTGTGGCGTTAGCAGCTGCCAACCCCAGAATTTGCACTTGCGCGTTCCACCAGGTTAGCGCGATTCCTTCCAAGGTGCCGGTAGCAAACTTGACCTTGCGAGCCTTAGGGCACTCGCACATTTCGAATACTGATTCTAGCTTTTCAAACCAATGGAGGAGTCCCACTGCCCCCTCGGTGCCGCTGAAAGAATTTGGATGACAGTCCATGAAGTTCTTGAATGTGCAGACAGGCTGCTGCGCGTGTTGACCTATTGTGTACGAATAGGACGAAGTTAAATACGAGAGTTAATGTAGGATCCAAAGATCCTAGTGTGTGCCTATACTGCAGGATATACTACCAGCTTGAGCAGCTGCAACTGCCGCAGCAACTTGAGCTTGAACGGGAGCCTCTAGCTGGGCTTGTGTCATGTTGATTCGTCCAGACATGATCTTCATTGTAACAAGTAGCATAGGTAAGAATGGTTCGCGAATGGGGCGATGACAGAAAAGTATAAGCACGTAGGGATTCTCATGCTATAGTATCATGTGTATCTTAACGTAATACGAGCAAAGTTCTAAGCAGTTCTAGCAAACAGGCAATGAACATAAACCTTATTACCTAGGATGTCGAGTCTTGCACGTGGAGCGAAGCGTCGTTGTGGATCGTTGAGAGCACTGTACTGGTTATAGTCCGGTTTTAATAAAATCGTTTTCCCATATTAAAACCAAGTTCTCTATAACCAATGGCTCTGATACCAATCTATCACACCCCCAAAATCCACACGCGGAGTACCACCGCTTGGAGGCGTGACATGACCAGGATCAAGCCATCAATCATATCAAACATAGCATTTATTACAAATAGTAGATACGACTGATGTTCAAAACCAAACGTTGTATATGTAGCGGAAGCATTAAATGTAAAACCCAAAACATAAGTATCAATGTGTGAATGTAAAAGTGTTTATTAAGCATTCACGTGTCCTTGTCCACAACGACCCGCTTCTCCTCTGGTGCAAGCTCCAAGTATACCTAAGGTCCTGCAAGGCATGCAGCAAATAGTCAACAAACTAGTTGAGCGAGTTCACAGAAGGTAAGTTCATAACATAGTGCATAAGTATAACTAGTGGGGGCTTCCCATACTAGTGTGTACTAAAGGTGGGGGCTTCCCAAACCTTGTGTTTATATTATCGGTGGGGGCTTCCCACGTTTATCCTTACTAATGAGGGCTTCTCATTAGTGGTACTTACTAGACTAACTTCCAACCATGTGTTCTTCTTTACCGAGAACAGGGATACGTACTGGGTCACGTAGGCTTTACGTGACGTGCCCTTCCCCGAGGACAGTGGTACGCGTGGGGGCTACGTAGGCTTTACGCAGCGTGTCCTTCCGACCCGGAAGACAGTAGAAGGTATTGGGTTACGTAGGCTTTACGTAACGTGTCCTCCCGACCCGGGAGACAAATGGCAAATACTGGGTTACGTAGGCTTTACGTAACGTGTCCTGACTAACCTGAGGACGATGGTCTATAGTCTAGTGAATGCGTAAGTACGAGTAACTCTTTCAATATCAACATATCCAACCCAATTCCCAACCCGGGAATCCCATGCCTTGGCTGTGTGAACTCACCTTGGTTTGCTCGGCAGATACACAAAGAGTACAGGTAGCAAGTAAATGGTCAACCACGTCCTATCACGGTTTATACAAGTCAGGTTTTGACTAAGGTAATACACGTGTGCATCACATATGTTAACACGTTACTATCACGTATGCATCATAGCAAACACGTATGCACGTAAACAGACAAAAGCATAGCATGTACATTCTGTGCGTTCCAATGTCCAAGCCCAAACAGAAAAGCAGTCCAATAACATAACAGTCATAAGTTCAATCATTTGGCCCAATAGATTGGGCTCGTGACAGTGTAGGCCCAAAACAGTGTCCGTGCATAACTGGTCTCGAGTCGCAACCGGCGATCTCGAGTCGCAATAGCTGGTTACGAGTCGCAACGAGAGGTTTCGAGTCGCAAGGGATGGTCTCGGCTCGTCATGGTCTGGTTACGAGTCGCAACCTGACTCGCAACCATGATTGCGGCTCGTGCTGCTGTGTTGGTATGAGGTTTCGAGTCGCAACTGGAGGTACCGACTCGCAATCGTGCGGATATCAATTTTGTAACAGATTACCATAATCATTCGCAACAATCATTCCGTGATTCTAGCAAACAACTTAGGCAGTTTCGGATTTCAGATCAAACACAAAAATTAATCAGTTTTCATATCACATTCAACCTGTTCATACTCATTACCAAGAACAACAATCGGACCAACCTACCACCCTAGACCGAATCATTTAACTATCATGTAACATGCCATGTAATTTTGAAATCATAATACCACAGCCGGTTTAACCAACAACATCCGAACTAATCATCATATAGTCAAACATACATGCAACCGATTAACAATCAACATCACAAATTACCGTTAGGCTTCTATCATACAACCCGGTTTGTGTGATCCTACATGAGAGCCGATTTAGCAAGACACTATAAATGAATCATCATAAACAATCATAGTAACAAGAACCCTCGGGTATCAAGTAACACCTCCGGTAACATCATCATACAAACAAAATCATACAAACAATAACATTTATCACTAACCGGAAATAAGAGAAGGAACAAGGATGATCCAAGTAGGGAAAGATCTTTGCCGTCGGGTCCTAAGCAAGCCGAGAGAGATAGAGAGCAAGTAGGGTTTGTGTGTGTGTTATGTGTTTTGCAAAAACAATGAAATCAAACCCTTACTCTTGGTTTTGGTGTTTGCGAGTGGGGAGTGGGCCGAGCCCACTCGGCTGCCTAATGGATCCGTATACAAGGTGTGGCCCAATGGGGCTTGTGCACTCGAATGTAGTGTTGTGCGGTTCGGGTCATGATGTGCGGTTCGGGTTCGTGTAACATTCACATAACATACGTACACATAAGGCACATAACATCATAACATTCATTAGCTCAAAATGTCACATAAGCACATAACGTTACATCTAAGCAAATCTAAAGTTCGAGTTGTCACAATGGGTCTGTCAGTGGTTCAATCAGGGTACCTGAACTTTCTCCCAACAATAGTTCACCAGCCACAGCAGTAACCACTGCTTCAGTCACCTCATCCACTGTTTCAATACTCAGTTGTTCCTCTTCAGTTTCAACCCCCTCCTGTATTGACTATAATGCCATCAAACAAAATTCATTATGAGAAGAATCATTGGAAGCATAGAGTGCAAAATTTTCATCACTAAGGTCTTCAGGCATACTGCTCCAGTCAACAAACCCTTGAGTGAAAAAACTTTGTTGATCTGGTTGTACTGCTGCTGGAGCAGTGGTTTGAGGTGCAGGCTGCACTTGTGCCTGGGGGACAGGGGTTTGAACATATTGGATCTGTGGAACAGTAGTTTGGACATAGTGCGCTGGCACAGGGGCAACAGCATAGTGAGCAGTGTTCACTTGAGCTGCTGGGGCATATTGGGTATAGTGCATAGTGCCTTGATTTTGAGGTCTAGGATTTGAGCTAGGATGAGTGATTATGGGACCAGTAGTTTGACTCCTACACTCCCTAGCGAAGTGTCCCAACCTATTACACTTGTAGCACTTGATTTTCGATTTATCCAACCCAACCCTTAGATTCCCATGCAAACCTGGGAATTTTCGCCCTGTTCTTTTGTAAAATTTGCTAGTTCTAACAATTAGCAAGGCCAGTTGGTGCAGGATGTCCATTTCCTCTAAGTCAGTAGGATCAAAATGCTGTAGATCATTGAGTTCAAAGCTTAGATTGTCTGACATCTGGTTTTCGTTTGCAGTGAATGCAAAACTTGCAGAGTGAGGATCAGGGTTGTTAAAATTTGCACCAGCAGTTATGTCAATGAAGTGATCATAACCCTGATCCTTAGCACTACTCCCAGATTCTTCTTGACCCAGAAGAGCAGTGTTACCGAATGTATAATCATCAACGGCTTTTCCTGACTCTTGTAACTTCCTTTTCTGGTTCAACTCCCTTTCGTAGGTCAGGAGTCGACCGTGGAGTTGGGTCAAGGTCAGATCCTTGAACTCAGGTGAATTTCGGGTGACAAAAGCTATGGTGTCCCATTTTTCTGGCAGTGACCTGAGGAACCTGCTATTTTGAGTTGAGTTTGTAAAAGTGGTATTAACAAGCCTCAGTTCACTGATGAGACAACTGAAACGCTCAAATTGTTGCGTCAGTGATTCACCTCTAACATGACAAAATGTTTCATACTGTTGGTTCAGGATTTCCCTATTGTTTTCTATGACTTCTTTGGTTCCCCCAAACTGTTCCTTAAGCGCGTCCCATAACTGTTTGGCACTGTTACAGTGTAACAGTCCAGCATATATTTCATTGATGCTAAATGCTTTAGCATCTAGTTCGAGCTTTTGATAGTCGGTTTCGGTATAATTTTCAACTGGTTTTGGAACGAACTTTTTAGCATCTTCAGCGCTTGGCACTGTGGGAACATGGGGACCAAAGACGACAGACCTCCAACAACCTGTGCTTTGTTGAGCGAGGATGTGACCCATCCTCCTCTGCCAGATGTTGTACTCATTTCTTTTTAGCATAGGTGGTTTAAAAAGCGAGCCGATGTTGTTTTTATCATCCTGAGATTGTGACATCATTCTTGTTGTTTTACAGACACTGAGAAATCAACTTTAATGGTGATTAATCCTTGCTCTGTTTTTCAACAAACAAACAAACGATCAGTATCAACTGTTATGAGCTGAACTATTTACGTCAAAATGATTGTTAAATCAAATTTGACTGTCCAGGCTCTGATACCAATTGTTGGATCTGAGTTTGATTCTGATTGTATTTTGTGTTTGTAATTAAAATGAAAATGGATGAGTGTGCAGCGGAATTATGATGAAAACAAACTTTGCATACAATCAAACGAGAGTAATACTTTGATCAAACATCTTTTCACAATGAATCGGAAGATTGAATTTATTTCAATAACGATTACAATGATTGATGAATGAATGCAAACTCCCCCACAGCCAGAGCTCAGTTATTTGTTCGTGCAAAGAAGACGATGATGCAAAAGAGCTAATAGAACAGTACAAAGTACTGAACTATTTATAGGCACTTGCAAACCACTGAGCATCTTAGCTGACGTCACCATGAAAGTGACATCTAACCTCCTAACAAACTCTAACCTCTGATCTAAACAAACACTGCTATGTTAACTACTGCTATTACATTACATTACAAGACAGACTATTGATCAGCTGCTGCAACCTTCCACTGCTGTGAACCTAGCAGTACTTGTCCGGATCAGCAAAGCTTGACTCAAAGCAGTAGATTGAATCAGCAGGGCTTTAGTCTTTCATCAGGTCTTTACTTGAGCAGCAGTTGTAGGTCAGCATTTTGCAAGATCACCAGATAGGAGGTCAGCAGATGTTGAAATCACTTTCAAGGGGAGAGATTTGTATGTAATCATCTGCTTATTCTGGATCCACTGCTCTGATCCAGTTTTGGCTTTAATTATATGTTCCTCTGATAGGGTTCAATCCCAACAAACTTATTTTCCGGAAAAACCATTTTGATTAAAACAAACTTAAGTGTTTTGAAATCTAAATGGGAAAATAGTTTGTTGATAGGGGGAGTTCTGATTGTTTATGCCAAATGAATGGCGTTTTGATGTGATTTGATATCGGTTGTCATATTTCTGTATAGTTTGTTTTTCTTTCATGTTTCTAGTGGGTCAAGAGCTTAGATAGTTTTCAAATTTCTTTAATGTGTTTGCATTTTAGGGGGAGTAGGAAAAATTTCAGAAAATCCAAAAACATTAGAAAATTTGAAAAAGCCAAAAAACATGATAAAAAATCAAAAATGAGTTTTGTTGTGAAAAAGAGGAAATGATAGTACATCAGTGGACTATCACAACATGCTAAAGATATGAAGTGTAAAATGTGATAAACAATCTTACTGCGGATGTGTCAATAGATTTTTGCACATTTAGTAAATTGAAACGAGATATAAACCTAAATTCAATTTTGCTTAATTCGTGGGTAACTATTCTTGAATATATGGGTAACCCCTGAAATCTTGTTTGAAAGGTCCCGTATTCTGAGATACTAGGTCTTTATACTCAGTGATATCTGGGGTATTATTCCGGGACTTCTGCTGTATGGAAATACTGACCTAGTCCTCGAATAATACTTTCTGCAAAATGCTTTGAAATATAAGCTCGCCCTCAGCAATTTGATTAAATAATAAAATTGATAATCTTTGCTGTTGTAACAAAAGTTCCTCTAAAGGGGACCCACCTAAAGTCGAAGCCGTCACCTCTCTGCGTATACGGAAGTATCGACCTGAGCTCTCACGGCCCTCGCACATAACCCCTTTACATATATCAGCTGTGGTATACTCACCTGTAAGACTGAACATTGGGATCTGGATACAGGAGTATATTCGAGTGGACTGATACACAATTAAGTTTAAGTTTCTAAAACATTAATATCGTATCTCGAATCGATTGAAATTTGTGTGAAAATTTAAAGTGGACCAATATACTGACAATCTAGGTAAATTGTTTAGAACTGAGAATGTTTAAAGCTTAACAGTGTTAGTGATTTGTCACAAAACTGATATGATCCTCTTGCACAAACTCACAAAAATATTGTTTGTAATTAGTTCATTTCTGCATTCTTTTGTTTTACAAGTGGTGTCAGTTATTATCTTTCTAAAATCCAAAAAGATTTTTGGTGTGTTTTAGCATAAATTTTTGAAAAATTCAAAAAGATTAGTGATGTCTATATGCTTAAATGTTTATTATAAAACTTATGATTGTGGTAGAGTTTTATGCAGGAAGAGTAAATATTTGAGGGGGAGTGCATGTTGGAGCTGAGGAACTTTAAAGATGTCAACATTTAAGAAAAGAAGTTTGTTGGTGATAAAAGAGATGAAGAGAGAGAGAGAGATAAGCCCAGAGACTGATCAAGACTGAAGGTGTGAAGACACGACATTGTCAAAGACTCGATGAACGACTCCGTCAACATCCGAGGGTGAGTTTGTTGGTGCCCTACATCTGTCAACTTCGTCTTGGATCGAGTCTTAGTCTTAGATTGTTAGTTTAGGGCATGTTGTACGAGAAAATATGATATTGTATGTGTGTTAGTGAAAGGTTTCGCTCATAGGGTCATAACCAAGTAGTTTCGCTTATATGGTTTCAATTCGTTTCGCTTATATGTCAGCTAAAGGTTCTGCTCATACGACATGTATGTTGGAGCGAAACCTTATGCACTATATATAGGTCCAATGAGCGAAACATTAAGAAAAGTCTTGTAACTCGTACCGAAGTGCTGCCAGATCGAGATTTGGATGTAAATTGTCATAAATTCAATACAATGAGGTGTTTAAAGTGATTTGCTAGCTGTTTCTACGTTGATTACTTGTTTTCCGCACCTGTAATTGACGAAAACTCCTCTGAACGACTCGTTCGGGTCGAAACACGATCCTACAGTTCTTGACAATCGAAGGCCATGTTTGCCTAAGTCTCTTACATCACTTGGTGAAGACAAGTGTTTAGTGTAATACTTTTTATTTTTAATCTTTCGCACTTTTTAATTGGTTTTGTATTAATGACTTTAATTACTAGTTTCTTATGTTGAAGGTGATTCTTCCTTATCGTTTGTCCGTGGTGTCTTGGCATTATTTTACTGTCTATATAAAATAAAAGATTTTCACCATTCATATCTCCACGGTCTATATGGAGGTATGTTGGCTACCTGGTCGGAGGTTAAGGGAACGGTTTGGTAAGAGTCTTGCCATTGTTCAGTGTATAGATCCTGCAAAGGACCTGGGTCAAATTTAGTAGGACCTCCTTCAATGCCCAACGGTATTGGATGGCGGGGGTCCAAACTCTTTGACCCCCTCATAAGTTAAACTACTATTAAAACTTTAACCCGGCTACTTAGGACTGTATCCTTGCTGACTCAGACTACTTAGCCGAGGGTAACGTCGCCTTCAAAAGAGGGGCCTACCACATTATGCATTAATAACTTAATTAATTATCTTTCAATAATCCGACCCTTTAGGATTGTATCCTTGCGGACTCAAACTACTGGGTTGAGGGTAACGTCGCCATCAAAAGAGGGGCCTACTACAATAACTAAGATAATCTCTTAAACAAGTGCAAAAGTGCGAAAATAATCAAAGGTTACACTACACACGAGTCGGATCCAAGTGATTCATCTTGTCTATCTGTTTTACTTTTATTTTTACTTTTCAGCATTTTAGTTAGTTTCATTTTTCTAGTTTAAAAACCTTTTTCTAATTTTTTTTTTTGATTTGATTAGACGTTGAGGATAAACCGGTATTAAAAGCTCTTGTGTCCTTGGACGACCTCAGTATCTTACCAACACTATACTACGTCCACGATGGGTGCACTTGCCCATATGTGTGTTTAGTGTTAGTGAATATCGTGTTTATAAATTTAAAACTTGGCTAAAAAGTGTAAAAAGGGCTTAAAATATACACCTAAAAATGTAACACATTCACGCACATCACAAACTGAATCGCATGGACCACTAAAGTCATCCTGACCACCCGGGTGTCTCCTAGATTTGACGAATTCGAATATGACATTCTTGTCTCCTACACGAAGAGTGGTTTTCCCATCAAAGACATCAATGAGTGCCTTTGCGTTACGTAAAAACGGACATCCCAAAATTAGAGGCACATTGATGTCAGCCTCTATATCAATGATCACAAAATCCTCCAGGAAAACAAATTTGTCAACTTTGACCAACAAGTTCTCCACAATGCCCCTTGGATATTTAACTGATCGGTCAGCAAGGGATAATGTCATGGGTGTTAGGGTCAGATCACCTAGGTCTAGCTTCTCAAAAAGAGAGTATGGCATCAGATTGATGCTAGCACTAAATCTGCCAACGCGTGTTTCAGAGTGTCACTACCAAGCACACACGAGATTGTGAAAATTCTTGGATCTGTCAGTTTCTCCAGTAGTTTATTCAAAAACACCGCAAAACATCCTGCAGTCAAAGTAATGTTTGAATGTTCCCCCAGTTTACCCTTTCATTTCAGATGATCTTTAAAGAACTTAGCATATTTGGGCATATGCTGAAGGGCCTCGATGAACGGAAGATTGATTTTAAGTTGTTTGAACAGATCGAAAAAGTATCCATATTCTTTAGCATATTTTTGATTCTTAAGGCATGCAGGATATAGTACACGGGAATGATCAATCTCTGGGGTAGGTCTACTCTCAACTAGCTTCTTACCTACACTATTCTCTTACTGAGACTCATTGTTCGGTGCGGTACTTACTAGGACTAGCCTAGGGTGCTGTAAGTCCCGTAAAGGATCTTTCAATGATATCAAACACTAATCTTGTGTTAGTGCGGAAACCTAACACAAGATGATTCAAGAGAATAATAAACCAAATCAATAACAATCAAAATAAAGCTTGCATTCACCGTAAGATGACTAATACAATGCTTCAGGTTTCGGCTGGCTGCTTTAGTTCCCAAAAACTGATAAACCTTAAAATAGTGAATGAGGTTTGATTATATACTAACACTATGGGCTGAAACCCCCTGAGCCCAACCGAAACCCCTTACGACCCATACATTAGACTCGACCCAAAACACTAATTAAAAAAAAAGTTACATAATCAACCCTGAACTATTAGTAACCCTCTATGCATAAAACTTCAGGTTCCAATAATCTCCCCTAGGTTTATAGCATAGAGGTCCTTCAATCTCTAATTGCCTCCACTGCCTCCAGTGCCATCCATTTTATCTTTGTAGCCACCAAATCCTTTCTTGCTAATGTGTAGAACTCCAGTAACAGCTGCAGTCCAAACTTTAGCAATGTCTTCATATTTCTCCGTAGATCTAATCTGATTTTGAGCTAGCGCCTCCAGATTCACCCTATCCAAATTCAGCAGGTCTACTGGATCAGTTAAACGAAAATCACATCATCATCACACACGATTAACGCCTGCCTTAACGTCTCATCGTACGCCCAGAAGTGCATGCTCTTCAGAATACCATTTGGAATCTTCTTTACCAGCGGAATTGTCTTCTCTTTGTTAGTGGACGGCCATGAAACAATCTTCATTCTTTTATTTGTTCGAGGATCTCTTACTCCTGGAGCAGGTGTCACAATAGATTCCGCAGTATGCATAAAAGGAAACCCTCATGCAACCTCTCTCTTAAGTCTCTCGAAAAACAAGTATCCTCTTCCACCAGACTTATCATCAGCGTACGGTGAATTCGAATATGGTCAAATCCACCTTTGTAAATGTCTGAAACTGAGCTGGGTTTTTGTAGCATTCTACCGGACCAATCTTCCTTTTAATCCACCACATCTTTCGATCGTGGTCCAAACCCCAGCTTATAATACCCGATCGATTTCCAACCTTATCATAGTGACTTTCACTAACAACCATCACATGATGAGTAACTTGAACATCAGGATCAGCACGATTAAGGTTTTTATTCTTTAGAACCACTAATTCTCTTTTTTGCTTTAACCTTTCATCTTTTACTTTATCTGCTTCTTTATCAGTTGTTCTTCTAAAGTAGAGATCCATTGCTGCAGCACGTTCAGCATCATCTTTAGCAAAAGCCCTGGCTCAATCCTCTTCAGCTTTTCTTCGTCTTTCCGTATCAGTTGGATCAACAAACTCATCACCAAACTTCTTTTCTAATTTTCCACGGAGATCATATATCATGTTGAACAACAGACTAACATCACCTTGCAGCTGATCTATCTGTTGATTCTTCTGAACTATCGTGTCTTCCAACTGAATAATCTTCGCATCCTTGTGAATTGAATCCTATTCAAGGACCACGATTCTCTTCTTTAACTTTGTAATGCTGATAAACTCATCATCATCACTTGAATCATCAACAAATGACATCTTCAATGGTTCTTAAGGTCGTTTCCCACTAGAACTGCAAGGTTCATCACGTATAGCACCAGATGAACTTCCAATGGCAGCAGTAACTAGGGGTGTTGACATGGTGACCGAGGTTTCAGGTGGAGCAGAAATAGTAGCAATAACAGGATTCTACGCAGAATCTGAATCCACATCCATTCTTGTTTCAGCAGTTTCAAAATCAAAATCTGTTTCTGTAGCAGTGGCAGTAGCAGTTGTCTCAAACTCGAATAGAGTTTCAGTTGTCTCTTTAGCAGACTCAAAATCAAAGTTATACAAACCATCTTCATCTTCATCATCAATTACAGGTTGATCTTGCACTTGTTCAATAAACACTCCAGGTCGAGGATCCCTTCTTCTCCGTTTTACTTGTTGAGAATCAGGATCCCTTGGGTCTTGAGCAGTTGGCTCCTCACTTTGTACTGAAGGATCAGGAGGTGGATTCCCCATCTTTTCAGTAACTGACTTCAATAATTAAGCCAAACTCTCAGCAGTAATCACTGGTTGAACAGTTGAAACAACATAACTAACTTCAGCTTCAGGAGGAAGCTCATCATCATCATCTTCATCAAAACTTATCACAATTCCTTCATCGCTAGAGTTAATGTTCTGTATATATCTGTCTCAGGCTCTTCATCAGTAGCAACGATCTGAACTACATGCTCTTCAGCAACCACAACATTCACAGGAACATTCACTGGTGCATCAGCAAGTTGTACATTTTCTAGTTCAACTACAACTTCCTCAGTTTCAGCGAACTGGCCAAACTTTTCCAACTTGATTCTTCTTTCAAACTTATTTGTAGTACCCTTCTTTGGAGTTAAGGCACTAAAACAAGATGGACCTATTGGTTTTAGATCCTAAGTATTTCCACTTCTCTCCAAGTCAGAATAACGTGCATTAAAAATCATCTGCAAGAATCTTGGATACATCACGAACTTATCTTTTCGTACCCAAGTAACGTTCCTTTTCATTCCTTCAAATACGTACTTTGAGTAATTATACGCTTGATTAGTAATCAAACACATGAACGCTGCAGATTGGGTGCTATTCAGTTGATCAGTTCCCCCTCTATTCTATGTCATGCACATAATGAACATTTGCATTAACAAATGCCAATACGGATGAACGAACTTCTTCAATAAAGAGGGATATATTCCTTCATAGCTCAAACGTGGTAATATGGCCTCAATCGCTCCAGGCGGAAGATTAATCGGGTCTGTCTCTTGATCACCGAACTATAAAACCTCTCTGATAATCTGTTTAGTTACAACAACATTTTTCTTCTGAATAACGACTTCAATTGAACCCTTTCCACCTCCTCCTAATGCATCGAACTTCTCCATTCTCTAGAATTTTTTAACGAGATCTTCATATACAACAGGATTATCTTGAAGAGCGTGAACATCCCACACCACTTTTCCCTCTCTCCCATGTTCTCTCTCAAGGGTCCACCAGAGAGAAAAAGCAGGCTACCACGACCTACGACTCAGCTCTATAATTATCCTTCGACAAGAAGCAAACATCCTCTACTTATTCTTGGCAACTATTTAGACCTTTGATCAGCGAAATGTACAGCTTCTTGTGCTTCTCCGGAGGTGGTGCCAGGTAACCCGCCTGATTATGTCCTGAAATAACCCTTAAATCCACGTTCCTACACAAAACGTATATGGTTAAGTATAGAATTTTGTTAACACATTGTAAACTGTTAACTTAGTCAATTAAAATCAACTAAGTCAAAGAACGCTGGTTAACAAAGTCAAATAGATGGATCAGTCGAGCCCAAACAATTTTACTTGATTGCGAATGAACAAAGATAATATTTTAATTAAGAACAACCAAGGTTTCGAGTCGAAACACAAGATTTTGAGTCGAAACCACAAGATTTCGAGTCAAAATCAGATGATTTCGGGTGCTAATCAAATGGTTTCGAGTCGGAATCTCCAGTCAAAACCTCAAGATCTCGAGTCCAGTTTTAAGTCGAAACCATCAAGATTGCGACTCACAGCCGGGAGATCTCGAGTCCCTTTGATGTCTTCTCTCGCAACCGGAATCAGAACCTTCTAAACCATTTTTGATCAGCATCATTATATAATTTTGGATTAAAATCCAAAAACACCCTTAATTCTGTTGAAGACCAACTTATTAACAAAATTAGGGTTCTTAATTGTTCGTCAAATCTTTAAACATTTCTTCAATCCTTCAAACAATCTTCAAATAAACGCTAGAGTTTAATTAATAATACCTTTAACAACGGATGTTAATGAGTCGAGACCGGAGATAAACCCGTCGGTATCAGAGTTCTCAAGTCGGAAAATCAGAGAGAATAAGACAAACAGTGAAGAGATTTCGAGTGTGAAATGGGGTTTCGACTCGAGATCACCTTTCATATCATCAATTCATGGGCCAGGCCTTAACCAATTGGGCCGAGACCGAGATCTCGAGTTGGAACCAGGTTCTGAACTTGTTTTCATGATTTAAATTTTTTTTAATTAATTTTTAAAATCATATATTTTCTTAACTAACCCTTTACCTTCCTGAGCACGTTTTACGAGACTAAACCTACAAACACAAAAATAAATAATATCTAATAAATATTTACAAAAATAAAAATAGGAAATATCGTAATTGCTCAAGGATCAATTCACGAGGTTTCGGGCTTGACTTCACTTATCAACACTGATCTACTACTGAGTGATCCGAACGATTGCCAGTATATTTGTCCACCTAAACTCATCTCCCTAGACCTTCTCCATGTGACTGCCTGTAACTAGTTTTATCATGTTTTGATATTTTAACAATGAACACCCAAACCAATACTAATCAAATCTTGGAATTTTAATCAGCACACTCTATCATGCAAGCAATTTCCCTACCACATAGTTCACAAGTCTGTCCTAGATTTCTGAAACCTTGACTAGGACTAGATTGAGAAAAGAACAAAATAGATCATAAGCAGAGATGATATAATGTACATATCACATGAGTTTTTCTCAGTTTGATATACGTTTTTGGGTTTCTTTTGGGCACTTGAGGGCCTTTTTCGGGTGTAAATTGATCTATAAGACGGCAAACGTACAGCTAGGTCTTTGCTCACACAAAACAGAAGCTAACGCTGCCTGGCACCTCTAGGTCATTGCTCATGTAAAACAGAGGAGATACACGAATTTTTCAGAAAAGATTTCAGAAATAGACCAAAATTGTGTGTATCGGGACATCAGACAAGCATTCAAATAGAAATGAACTAATTCCAAGTGACGTTCTTTCCTGAGGTCATAGACTAATTTAGGTTCTGAACAGAAACAACTAATATTTCCAGCCTTAAGGATAGAGCCTACTAACATATCATTTTAGAGTCAAACTATTTCGATACTGGTCTTACATGAGTCAGCCCTTTACCACAATGTGAAAATTCATTTCACTTCCCAAGTCATGCAATGTTTCTTTTTGTTTTTTTCAAAATTTTCAATGTTTTTGTATTTTTCAAAATTTTTTAGTGTTTTTGTATTTTTCAAAATGTTTCAATGTTTTTGTATTTTTCAAAATTTCTCCCCCTAAATTTGTGCATAAATAAAAACTACCTAAGAATAGAAAACTTTATGAAAAAAATTACCTACGAAAAACCAAAAAACATGCTTAGTCGGTGTATCGGATCATTTTTAGAAAATTCACAAGCAGCTGAAACTTTGAACTGCTGATAGGTTTTGTGAACAAATCGACAGCATTTGCATCTGTGTCGATTAGCTCCAGTTTAATAAGACCTCTGTCAAAACAGTCTCGTATAAAATGGACTTTAATATCCATGTGCTTGGTTTTGGAGTGGAAGACAGGATTTTTCACAATTTGAATAGCAGCATCATTATCACAGTAAATGGTAGTGTTAAGATAAGTCAAACCGTAATCCTACAATTGATGTTGCATCCACACCACTTGTGAACAAGATGGAGAAGCAGCAACGTATTATGTTTCAGCTGTGGAGATCGCCACTATTTGCTGTTTCTTGAATTGCCAAGAAATGAGCCTGTCTCCCAAAAATTGGCATCTAGCTGATGTAGATTTCCTATCACTGTCAGTACCTCCAAAGTTGCTATCAGAAAATGAAAATAGGTCAAAGTTCGAATCTCTTGGATACCATAACCAAACCGAGGTCTGCCTTTAAGGTACCGAAAAATTCGTTTAACAGCAGTAAGATGAGAAAGTTTAGGATTAGCTTGATATCGCACGCAATTGCAGACGGCAAACATGATGTTTGGACGGCTTGCGGTGAGATACATTAGAGACCTGATCATAGACCGATAAAGGCATTGATCAACAGGGGATCCTTCTGCATCTTCAGTCAGCAAAGGTCTTTCTGCCATTGGTGTTTCGACCGGTTTTACGTCAGTGAACTTGAATTTTGCCAGCACATCGTCCACATATTTTCCTTGATGAATAAGAATGCCTCAATAATCCCGTTGAACTTGTAGACCCAAGAAGATAGTCATTTCCCCGAGAGCACTCATCTCGAATTTCTTCTTTATCACTCCCTCAAACTCTTTGCATATATCCCCACTCGTCGATCCGAAGATAATATCATCAACATAAATTTGAACCAAGATTAGATCCTTGCCAACACTCTTGATAAACAGCGTCTGATCGATTGTGCCACGAGTGTAAGCATAAGCAAGAAGATGCTCAGTTAGAGTAGTATACCAAGCTCGTGGCGCTTGGTCCAATCCATACAATGCCTTGTCAAGCTTGTAGGTATATTCTGGATGATCTGGATGAACAAAAACCGGTGGTTGCTCAACAAAGATTTCTTCCTTCACATCTCTATATAAGAACGCGGTTTTGATGTCCATCTGATAAACAGTGAACCCCATGTAGGATGTGTAAGCTAAGAAGATCCGGATGGCTTCAAGTCGAGCAACTAGGGCGTAAACTTCATCATAATCCAGACCCTCTATCTGTTTGAATCCCTGGACTACCAATCTTGCTTTATTCCGAACAATAACTCCACCAGAATCTTGCTTGTTTCTGAACACCCATCGAGTTCCAAGTTTACGTTTCCCCTTCGACAACTCAACAAGCTTCCATATTCCTAGCTTCTCAAACTGGCTCAGCTCTTCATGCATAGCATCCACCCAGCCTGGTTCCTACAATGCTACATCAATAGTTTTAGGTTCTATTTGAGAAATGTAGCAGGAGTATAAACATGTATTCATAGTCCTTGATTGGCTTCTGGTTAGAATTCCTGCATTTAAAGGACCAATCACATTCTCTATTGGATGGTTTCGTTGAACACTCGTTGGAATTGCCACTTCAGGTATGGTCACGCCTTGAGTTGAAACATTCAAGTTGTCTGAATTGGTGTTGCTCGACTCCCCCTCATTAGATGTTGCAGTACTGTTAACTACAAGAGTAGTAACTATACAGTCTTCAAGAATTAGGTCAGAAAACAGTGCAAATATTGAACCACTAGAGATAATACCACTTGGTCATGTACCTTCAGGGGATTGGTAGGACATTTGTTGAGATGGAGGGTGCTCAGTAAAAACCATTCCTGGTGGATCTATGGTGTGGTTTCTTGAGCTCCCTTCTGCCTGTTCATCTTCTTAAGTATCACCAAATGAAAGAGGTTTTTTTGGAGTGGACACACCTGCATTTATAGGAACACTAGACAAAATGTTAAAAGACTCCAACAAATCAGTATAATCATATAACCAGTCTGGACCAACTCTAGCATATGTAGAATTTCTTCGAGCCACTCAATGTTGCATGACTCGACGACCTTTTTGGTTACTTTATTGTATACTCTATAGGATGAACCTTTAGCGTATCCAATAAAGAAACACCC
Source organism: Helianthus annuus (assembly GCF_002127325.2). Classification (NCBI taxonomy): domain Eukaryota; kingdom Viridiplantae; phylum Streptophyta; class Magnoliopsida; order Asterales; family Asteraceae; genus Helianthus; species Helianthus annuus. Next base: position 75,547,586 of record NC_035446.2, read on the forward strand.
GTCCCCCTTGACCTCAAACTTTCCATTAGTGTCCATAAGCAATAACACACATGGACAACCAAAGATGCGAAATATGATACAGAGGGTTTACGTCCTTCCAAAATCTCATAAGGTGTTTACGTTTATTTACTAAAGCATGATTCTGGATGTAACAAGCTGTGTTAACTGCCTCAGCCCAAAAGAAACTAGGAAGCTTCGAGTCGGCCAGCATAGTTCATGCAACCTCAATAAGAGTACGATTTCTTCTCTCAGCCACTCCATTCTATTGTGGAGTTCGTGGTGCACTATACCGTCGATCTTTTCCTTTTTAGCACAGAATGTATCCAAGGTGATATTCTTGAACTCTGTCCCAGTGTCTGATCGAATAGCCTTTACTCTTGTACTCTCTTCATTTTCAGCCAGAGTGATAAACTGTTTGACTAAACCTGTAGTCTCATTCTTGTGATTCAGAAAGTAAACCCAAGTCTAACGTGAGTAGTCATCAACTATCATGAGACAATATAACTTTTTGCCAATGCCTAGCACATTCACAGGACTAAAGAGATCCATGTGAAGTAATTCGAGCACAGCTTTGGTCGAGGGTGTAGACTTAGGTTTATGAGGATTTCGATGTGCTTTTCCATTCGCACAAGCAAGACATTTCTCTACCAACATGAAATCTTTCATTGGTAGATCGCGGACCAGTTGACCTTTGGCAAGTCGATTCAAGTTCTTCATGTTTACATGCCCAAGGCGACGATGCCACAAAAGACCGTCATGTTCTGAAATCTTCGAGAAAAGGCAAGTAATTTCTTCGCAAGGTTTCTTGTTCATATCGATGACATATGCATTTCCTCTTCGCTCAATAGTCATCAAGAACCAATATTCAGGTATCACGATCCCTGGTTTCAACACATAACATCCCCTCTTTGTAAAATAGACTAAATTTCCTTTATCACAAATCTGTGAAATGCTCAACAGATTGTGTTTCAGTTCAGGGATATAGTTCACATTTTCGAAGCTTAGTACGCCGTTTTGCATTGTTCCTTTCAAGGTGATTCTGCCAGATTCTCCTCCCGCAAAAGAGACATATCCTCCATCAAATTCTTTAACATTGACTAGTTGAGACAAGTCTCCTGACATGTACCTGGAACAGCTGCTATCCACGTACCAAAGTCGCATGATAGTTCTCCATAGCCATTCCTACACGATTAGCGGGATCAGTTAGATTTAGGAACCCAACCCATAGTGGATCTGGGTTTTCCTTGTGCATCGATATACGTCACTTTCTGCCAAACGAGGTTGTCTTTATTTAGAAACATTGAAGAGTTGTTATTGGCAGATGTTTGTTGAGATGTAGATGATTGGGCAGCCTTAGATTTGGGTTTCCAATGTTTGTGTGACCATTAATAATCATTTTTACCAAACGCTTAATGTTGATTACTTTGAAAACCATTTTGTCAATTTTGATTTCTTTGTTTGGATGCATTCTAATCTTGATCAGAAGGTTTGGCTTTGCAAGAGTAATTCTTCACTGTCGCAGACTTTGCAGTCGTCACTGACTCTGAATAGCGCGATCGATTCGGCTTAACCTTTTGATTTTGTGCACTCTTACTCTTCTGTTGCACACAATTGAAACATGTTTGTCGTTTCATTGTGTGGAAATTCTGATACTTCGTAGCAGAAGCTGATCTGTTGGGTTTTGAAGAATGAGCTTGTTTAGTTTTCTTTACTTGTTTTACTTGTGCCTTTTCTGAGTGTTTAGTGTAACAACCCACATTTTGAAGTCAAAGTATAAGTCAAACTCAAAGTCAAACTAAATGCGATTTGTCACTCCTTGCTTAATTATTGATTGTACTCCTTGACTTCTTAATCGATACTTTAAATTATGTTACTTTAGTTGTATTATGTGGAGTAAATGCAATAAATCGCAGTTTAATCGCTAATCTAGTTAACGCTAATCTCATCGCAACTTGATTCACATGTTCTGGATAATGTTTTATGTGTGTGTGCTATTATGTGTTACCTGTGCATGTTTATATTATGTTTGTGGTGATTAATCGAAAACGCAATCGCAACGCAATCTTATCACGAACTAGAAACGCAAGTTTATTTATGTTGTTATATGTTAGTAGGGTTATTTGTGTAACTATTATTTAAACCTAACGCATTGCTTAATCGACACTCGCTTAAACGCAACGCAACGCTCAACGCACGAAACAAAACGTCGAAATCTAACTCACTCAAACCATTCGATCGAAGGACCATTCGATCGAATGGTCATCCATCCGGATGACCATCCGATCGGATTGCCCTCCAATCGAATCACTTACACCGCCTTGCCCTCCTCTAACCTATAAATAGCACCTGTCACATCACTATTCATGATGTGACAGCTCTCTCATTCTACCAGCATGATATTGGCCTATTTTCTCTCAATTCCTCGCGATTCTTGTAACTTTTCAACCCAAATCTTGTACTTTCTTGATCTACACACACTTCTTCATCATTTTCACCAACAAATCTTAACTTTTCACCATGAAATCCATCTAATTTGGGCTGTTCGTTGATGACGTCACCTCGGGTTCTCATGAACTTCAAAGTGTGACCTCATTCCACCAAGAACAACTCAGATCTAAGGGATTTCAACATGTTTAAACACTGATTTCGTCATAATCTAAACAGTTTCTAACTAATTTCCACTCTTCTCAATGTTCTTAACTTTCTACTCAAAACCGATAGAATCTGAGCTCATTCAGGCCTCCTACTCATTCACTAGTGGAGTGTCGGTCTGAGAACGGGTTTCTATCAAAGAGACAACCGACTTAACGGGTTGAACATGAACAACCGTCAAGAACAGTTAACTGATCGGACGGGGTAATTCCCATCCCATCGGATGACATGGACTTGGTGGAGTTTCCTTTGTTTGACACGTAGTCATACCGTCTCGGTCAACCCGCGAAACTTTCCAAACTTTCTAAATTTTACAAGTTACAAAACGAACAGGTTACTAAACGGATCACCGTTCGATCGGATGACTTGTGGCTCTCAAATACTTAAACTTTTCTTACAAATTTTCAAAAGATAACAGTTTCCAACGAATAGTATTCCAACAGGAGACTTGGGTCTTTTAAGACATCTCACTTGGAACGGATCGCCATCTGATTGAACGACCATCCATCCGAATGACCGTTCGATCGAACGACCTGAAGGGTAGAGATACTTCTCATTTTATAAAATGCTACAACGAAAACTTCAAAGTCACATCAATACACAAACACATACATCCCAAACGGATCACCCTCTGATCGAATGGCCATCCATCCAGAAGGTCATCTGATCGGATGACCCTTCGTCACTTCTTCCACCAACACGCCGTTTAACGCACTGTTCATTGCTTATACTGTCGTTCTGTAATCACACTAACTTTCCAGCGTTCCCTTCAATCCAAGACTGTGTTATTCATTTAACACGATCTGTGAGTATACTCGAACCCTTTTTGCTTTACGCACTTTTGGGTGTTACATACATTATTTATTCAAATCACAATCGACACACAACGCAAACACTTTTATACGCTGACCGTTATTGCATGTTATACGTGTTACTCGATGAATGCTTGTATGTTATGTTTACACAATGATTGTTTCCTGACACCTTAGCAACGATAGTACTGTAGTTTGGACTCAGCACTTGTCGTGGACAGGGGTTGTTAAGGGTTTTACTTCACGTGTCACAGTGGTGATATGTGTTGCGCATTCTACAACTCGCAGTCATGTCTGTGTATATTTCATTGTCAATAACCTGCTAGCTTCACTTTTCAATATGTTAGATGTTGGTTATGCGTAAACCGCTTTCGCTACCTATTATACTATTAAACTTGTATGCTCACCTTTACACTATGTGTATTGACCTCTATTTTAACGTATGTTACCGGTGTTTAGGATGTTGTGGTATGCTTGCTATGTGGAATCGAGCTTAAGGAGTCTAGAAACAAACAATTAATTCATGAGTTGTCGGAACAGGTTTTATTTGTCTTTGAGATACTTTGTCTGTAATAATTATTTTGCTGGATATGTTATGGCATGGGACATAACTTAAAAATATTTGGTAATATTAGTTGTTATGGATTTCTCCTGGACAATCTGTTTCGCTCAGTGCCACGCCTCGTTGATTCCGCCATCGGTTGGGGTGTGACATTTAGGTACCTGCTGATCAGAACTAGCACAAGCATGAGATTCAGACTGATGATGCTTTTCGTCTTTTATAATTTTATCAAGATCATTTTGAAAAGACGATTCAATTTTAATTTCCTTTTCAAGAATATTTTCTTGTGACTTGACATTTATTGTGACCACCTCTTCTTTTTCAAAATCTTGTTCAGTTTTATTTTCAGAAGATGTAGAAGTTTCATCAACATGTGTATCAGGTGTGTTTAATAGTGGTTCACTTTCAACTTCGGTTTTGTGACACCTGTGTCACCGCGACCATCAAACAAATACCAAGCCGATGAAATATTGTATTTCATACTTGGGATCTTGTATAAATATGTGTATCTTTTGCACATATCAATTCTTGTTCAATTTCAAACTCTACAACGCTTTCTGGAGAATAATATGCAAAACTGGTGCATAAACATACTCAGTTTAATGCGACAAATACTCCGGAAGACCATCATATACTTAACATACTTTAAATAACCTTTACATAACTTAGAAATAAGTTTTGAAGGCTTTGGTATGGCAAAAACAAGTTAATTCGCTTACAGGGACTAAACTTGACAAACTGCGAAAGTATGCCAATTTGAACTGTAACAAACATTCTGGAACATGTCCATAAGTTAAACATACCATAAATATCCTTTACATAGCTTAGAAATAGGCTTTGAGGGGTTTGGTATGATAAAATAAACTTTTGGGTCATTCAGGGACTAAAAGTGTCAAAAAGTGCACAAGTTTGCACTTTCGCGCATAACTTACGTTCTGAATACTTCTGGACATCCAAAAATTTATGTAAGCATCCTTATATTATGCCTTAGTGTTTGGCATGAGAAAAATCCATTCATCGCGCATTTTGGATCGTTTTTCGCGCTTTTCCGCATTCCGTCGTAATTAACCGAACATCGCATTCGTACGGCCAAACGAACCAACATCCGACATATTTTTGAGCATGTTTCATGTCCACAATGTTTAGGCATCATTTTAGGGCCTTAAAGTTGGCTTTACGGGCCTTAGAAGAGTCGGAAATGGCTTAAATATGCAACAGGGACTAAAACTGTAAATTCTGAAACTTGTTGCCTGATCTGCACCTCCAGGCGACCCGCCTGGGTTTTGTGCACATCCTGAAGCAGGCCGCATGGCCCCTTCAGTAACAGAATTTTGTATTTCTTGCACAACTTGGCCTTTCAAACAACCCAAAGGGCAATGCCCTTTCACCAAATCAGGAGCCAAGGGTCACATTAAGCCACCACAACTTTGTGACAAGTGTACGGCTTGGATCGTGGCACGATATTCAAGAAACGATCCTAACGGCTCCACTTTTCCTATAAATACCCCCCCTTTGATGTAAAACCCACACAAATCTGATCAAAATGCTCTAAGTTGATGCCATTGCTTCATACCTGAGCTCTTTGATCTAGATTAGCATTCGGGGACCCTCCGTAAGTATTCTTTCGTTCTTTTATTCGCTTTTCGAGTCCGAAAGTCAACGTTTTGTTGACTTTCTGCATTGACCAGTCTATGGTCAACACGAAGTTCATGGAACTTCATAACGTGAGCGTGATCACGATGGTTATAGTCCGTAGTGACTATACCTACTGATTACCACGTTATCTAGGCTCAGTGACGAGTCGTAGTTTCGGCCAAAATGTGCATTCTTTCATATTTTGTAACCAAACTGCTCGTGAGCATCAAAGCCGTTTGTTTTGATGCCAGACCTGTTTTCTAAACTTAGTTAAGCATGTTCTAACATGCTTAGCTCGTCACTTTTAGTTTAGGGCATATATAGGGTCGTAAGGTAAGTGATCTAAACCATCGCTTATACTTTCGAACCCGACCCATTTGGTCGATCATTAGGATCTGATCAAACACATTAGGTGACCACAGCTATAACCTTCCGAGGTTATACCTTATGGCCATGATGTTAGGCGTTCCAAACGCGTTATACGCGAACGACGCGTTAAGGTAGCATAAGCTACCTAAACGGCTCGTAATGGGTCGCAAGCACATATGATAGGTTTCATTTTTAGTATGTAGGCTTTGTTAAACCATATTTCACAAGTCTCCATACTCGTTTGGTTTACGAACCCGCATACTATCCGATCCTTCCGATTTTGGTCCGGTATATTAATATAGCTACCTATTAGGTGCCGTTTGATATTCCGTGATCTCTAGCATTATTTGGTCATTATACAAGAACTACAAAGCAATCTCAGGTGAGTACATTGAACCCCTCTTTTACTGTTTTCCAAACTATTTTGGGGTGAAACGCATGTGCCTACTTGTTACTTTCATGCTTTCCGGTTTTCACATCATATACTTGCTATGTTCGATAGTACATATATAGTACATGATTTCATTGTGTTTATGCTATGTATGCCCATTATGTGCATACTTAGCACACCACTTTACACTACATTTCATGCTATGTATGCCCATTGTGTGCGTACTTAGTACATTGTTATACATTACACTTCATGCTATGTATGCCATTGTGTGCGTACTTAGTACATTGCTTTACATTACATGCTATATATGCCCATTGTGTGCGTACTTAGTACATTATTATACATTACACTTCATGCTATATATGCCCATTGTGTGCATACTTAGTACATGGTTTTACATTGCATTTCTGTTGCATATGCTCATCCAGCATATGAACACATTATACTACATTTTGAACCGTTGTAACCATTTGACTATGTGAACCGTCTTAACCCTTCGATTATATGAACCGTTTGTAACCATTGAACCGTGTAAACCAGTTGTATCCATTGACATGATTTACATTTGACAATAGATATTTGACTATACATAAACATTTCCAAAATTGTTAAACATTTCATCTTGATGGTTTGGTTTGAGTAAGTGATTAAGTAACGAGGCGTGTGTAATATGACACAAGCATGGTGGATACACCGCTGGTACTTCCTATATATAAGTGTTTGTATGGTATTACATATCGTAACGTTATTTGAATCATTTCAATTTGAGACATATGACAATTTATACAAATAACACACTTTTCACGAGACATTGTTTTACAAACGACTTATCTTATACAAACACATTTTACATGGTTATCCTTTTAACCATACAGTGTCTTCTTATTTATACATATCATCTGATTTTATCGTTTTTCAAATGATTTAGAAGACAAAGCAAATTACAAGATTCATGACTAAACATTTTCTCAAACATAAGTCATGAATTCCGTTTTCACAAAACCAATGTATCTCACAGGCATTTTTATGCTGACGTACCTATTTTCACATGTGTTTTCACGAAATGATGCATAGGACTTATCAAGACATACTTAGGCAGACCTGTGCCTTAGTGACTTAAAACGAGACAAGAACTAGTTAATTCATGTTATGTACTCTTTGGTTCTTGTTTAAACAATGTATACTTTCATATTTGATCAATAAAACGAAACTTCAATTGCCATGGATTTGAAACAATTGATTCTGTTACAACACTCCCCGACGTTTCCGCCACGTTTTGTATGTTCTACGTGGTCGGGGTGTGGCAGAAAAGTTGGTATCAGAGCCAATGGTTATAGGGAATTAGGTTATTAGTAATGCTTTGACCTAGTCTATAACCTTCCTAGGACCCTAACGCGAGTTTACTTGCGTTTAGTCACAAAACAATACCGTCACCTATCCTTAGGCGACGACCACAACAAGAACATAAATTTCAAACCGCTTCGAAAACTAATCATCTGTTCTAGGATGATTGATTACTAGGTTTTGAACCCTCTGTTATATGGTTTTAAACCCCTTTGAGTTTTCAAAACTCTCGTCAAAGTTTTGGGTCCTAAATAGTGTGAACACGTGCAAACTGGAAGAGTGGATGCCTGTACCCTGGGTTTTCTGTCTAAGGTTAGAGTGTTCGTACAAATCCACATAATCGGACCAGTCACTCTTACCTGGGAACTCTTGGGGTAAGTGTCCACTTATAGGCGAGCATGTCTTCGCGATACACTATGAGGATCTATTTACTTTGATTCAGCCTTGGTGCTGTTTGTTTGCTTCGTGGATTCAAACAAATGACCATCAACCATGATTATGGCCGGTAATTATAACATCCTATTCTTACCCATGCCATTTCATTTGTTTTCTCTCTTGTTTCCCCTTTTTAGAATGCCTCCACGACGGAAAATCCGGTATCTATTGAAGATCTGGCAGCTGTCATTACACAGCAAATAACTGCTGCAATCCCGAACATCGTTGCCCAATGTAACCAAGCCCTCAACAACAATAATGCCCCCTGCAGCTTCAAGACGTTCAACTCGGCTAAGCCATCAAAGTTTTCTGGGTCTCAAGGAGCGACTGCACTTCTGCAATGGTTCGAGAGTTTAGAGAGCACCTTCAGACATGTTCAATGTCCAAACGAGCGAAAGGTAGATTTTACATCTAGTGTCTTTGAGAAACGAGCTTTGACATGGTGGAACGGTGTGATGAGAGATAGGGGTGCTGAAGTGGCACTGGCTCAAACGTGGGGAGAACTTCGAGCACTGATGATGAAGGAATTCTGTCCCCGTCACGAGATCAGGGCCTTAGAAAGGGAATTCGACGATCTTAAGCAAGACAGCGGCGAACATCGAGCATACACTGATCGATATGAGGAGCTGAGCCTGTTGTGTCCTTCCATGGTTACGCCTTTGGATAAGGCGATCGAAAAATACATTGATGGCCTCCCTGACTCAGTTCAGGACATTGTTACTGGTAGTAACCCCACTACGGTTAGGCAGGCCATTGAGCTATCTGCAACCTTGACTGAATCTCAGATCAGAAAACGTAAGCTTTTCCGAAAGGGTGACAAGAAACCGGTCGAGGAATCGAAACCAATCAAGGAATCAAAGACCATGGATGAACAGACTGGATCCCCTATGAAGTCAAAGAAGCGAATGGCTTCTCAGAACTTCGCCATGGTTACTCACAATGATCAAACTGTCCCCAACCAACCAGCTCAACCCCCTGCTAGGAAGCCATACAATGGAACTTCACCCTTGTGCAACCAATGTAACCTTCATCATCATGCTAGGGTGAAGTGCCGCGAATGCCAAATTTGTGGACTTAAAGGTCACACAGCAAAGGTTTGCCGAGCTGCAGTTGCACCAAATCAAGCTGACAACAATCCTGCTCAAGCTCGCTTTCCACCAGGTTCTTGCTACAATTGTGGCGAGATGAGTCATTTCCGAAGAAATTGCCCAAAGCTTGCTAATGCTAATCCAGCACAGTGATGAGCATCTGACTGACTAGAAGACAACCTCGTTTAGAAATAATCACGTCTTATGTATTATTTTCTTTTGTTGTCAAGGTCCAAGAAACAGTTGTTATCGCTGTTTATAAATAAATCTCTTATTTACATTGCAATGTATTTCTGTGGTTGCATGTATAAACGACATATCCCTTACAATACCGACAATCAAAGAACCGTATTCCTTGAAGAACAAACTACCCCCAAAATTCTCCCATTCTATGATCTCTTGCGTCTTCCACGAAATTCCTAAGTACCCGTTTCTTCTAAAGAAAACGACATACAAGGCGCAAGTTATAATACGTGACGAATACCCAAAGTACCACTATAAATCCTTAATAGGGTACCTAAGGATTTCCCGTAACTCCTTAATTGTTGTGTACCTTAATTCGAATATGATAATTCCTTGTAATCAAAAATCGAATTTTGGGAGATCTTTCTATCTTCTCAGATAGATTCCAGTGAACATTGAGACCCGTCGACAGGTTTCCATATCCGTATTCAATCGATAACAAGTTAATAACAAATTATAACCAAGTTAAACAACTATGTGACTTTGTGCTTATGTATTCCCTTATGTGTTGTTGTGTGATCCAAATTATGTTATCCAAATCCTCGTAGACACTTACATATCCTTGTACAAGAGATTTATCGTAGGATACCCAAGGGTGTTACTTAAAATCCTCAATGGACTTCTACGTTACAGTTAAGTTCCTTGGATTATAAAGTACTACTTCATGATTAGACCCTTGTGTGGTCTAGTTAAACAAATTAATCCAAAAATCTGGCTAGGAATATCATGTGATGATATAGCTGAAAGGACTCCTTGGTGGCCTAACTAAGAAGATCCCCTGTCGATCTAATTAAAGGGACCCGGTGGAAGTCTAGTCACCCTCATCACAAGTATGATATCCTACCCCAAAACATTACAAAACAAACTGTGCGGACTGTGCAAGGGATTACGTAATTATGGATGCATACATAATTATGGAATTTAGTGCACAGAAATCACAGCAAGTTTTGTCGTGTATCTAGAGTTAACCCTATTCATTTTAGTTTCGGAAGAATTGTGGAAAATGACTCGTTCCGTTCATTTTCGTTTCTGAAGAAATTGTGGAAAATGACTCTTTCCGTTCATTTTCGTTTCTGAACAAATTGTGGAAAATGACTCATTCCGTTCGTTTTCATTTCTGAAGAAATTGTGGAAAATGACTCATTCCGTTCATTTTCATTTCTGAAGAAATTGTGGAAAATGACTCATTCCGTTCATTTTCGTTTCTAAAGAAATCGTGGAAAATGACTTATTCCGTTCATTTTCATTTCTGAAGAAATTGTGGAAAATGACTCATTCCGTTCATTTTCATTTCTGAAGAAATTGTGGAAAATGACTCATTCCGTTCATTTTCGTTTCTAAAGAAATTGTGGAAAATAACTCATTCTGTTTATTTTCGTTTCTGAAGAAATTGTGGAAAATGACTCATTCCGTTCATTTTCGTTTCTGAAGAAATTGTGGAAAATGACTCATTCCGTTCATTTTCGTTTCTAAAGAAATTGTGGAAAATAAGTCATTCCGTTCATTTTCGTTTCTAAAGAATACTCATTAAGGAAAATGACTCATTCTGTGCATTTTCGTTTCTGAAAATTTTCCATCGAAGGGAAAATGAATATCCGTTGTGTAATCCTTCATTTCCATTTCTGATGAAACAACCATTGAAAATGACTCCGTCTGTTCATTTCGTTTCTGAAGAATGACCGTTAAAGGAAATGACAGGACATTACTTTGCATATCGCTGATGGTTATTTGGCAGAATCACAAATAGACTCCTACGAATAAATTTCGGGACGAAATTTCCTAAAGTAGGGGAGACTGTGACACCTGTGTCACCACGACCATCAAACAAATACCAAGCTGATGAAATATTGTATTTCATACTTGGGATCTTGTATAAATATGTGTATCTTTTGCACATATCAATTCTTGTTCAATTTCAAACTCTACAACACTTTCTGGAGAATTATACGCAAAACTGGTGCATAAACGTACTCAGTTTAATGCGACAAATACTCCGGAAGACCATCATATACTTAACATACTTTAAATAACCTTTACATAACTTAGAAATAAGTTTTGAAGGCTTTGGTATGGCAAAAACAAGTTAATTCGCTTACAGGGACTAAACTTGACAAACTGCGAAAGTATGCCAATTTGAACTGTAACAAACATTCCGGAACATGTCCATAATGTTTAGGCATCATTTTAGGGCCTTAAAGTTGGCTTTACGGGCCTTAGAAGTGTCGGAAATGGCTTAAATATGCAACAGGGACTAAAACTATAAATTCTGAAACTTGTTGCCTGATCTGCACCTCCAGGCGGCCCGCCTGGGTTTTGTGCACATCCTGAAGCGGGCCGCATGGCCCCTTCAGTAACAGAATTTTGTCTTTCATGCACATTTTGGCCGAAACTACGACTCGTCACTGAGCCTAGATAACGTGGTAATCAGTAGGTATAGTCACTACGGACTATAACCATCGTGATCACGCTCACGTTATGAAGTTCCATGAACTTCGTGTTGACCATAGACTGGTCAATGCAGAAAGTCAACAAAACGTTGACTTTCGGACTCGAAAAGCGACTAAAAGAACGAAAGAATACTTACGGAGGGTCCCCGAATGCTAATCTAGATCAAAGAGCTCAGGTATGAAGCAATGGCATCAACTTAGAGCATTTTGATCAGATTTGTGTGGGTTTTACATCAAAGGGGGGGTATTTATAGGAAAAGTAGAGCCGTTAGGATCGTTTCTTGAATATCGTGCCACGATCCAAACCGTACACTTGTCACAAAGTTGTGGTGGCTTAATGTGACCCTTGGCTCCTGATTTGGTGAAAGGGCATTGCCCTTTGGGTTGTTTGAAAGGCCAAGTTGTGCAAGAAAGACAAAATTCTGTTACTAAAGGGGCCATGCGGCCCGCTTCAGGATGTGCACAAAACCCAGGCGGGTCGCCTGGAGGTGCAGATCAGGCAACAAGTTTCAGAATTTACAGTTTTAGTCCCTGTTGCATATTTAAGCCATTTCCGACACTTCTAAGGCCCGTAAAGCCAACTTTAAGGCCCTAAAATGATGCCTAAACATTGTGGACATGAAACATGCTCAAAAGTATGTCGGATGCTGGTTCGTTTGGCCGTACGAATGCGATGACGGAATGCGCAAAAGCGCGAAAAACGATCCAAAATGCGCGACGAATGGATTTTTCTCATGCCAAACACTAAGGCATAATATATGTGACACTCGAGGTTTTTCCGAACGAACACCTTGTAATATTTTGTGTACATAAATATTATTAAATGAAAACGTGACCTTTGTGCATGATATGTGATGTATGTATGTATTATATATATATATATAAGAGCCGAAACCACGACCCGAGACCATGACTCGCAACCGGGCGGTTGCGAGTGGGCCACTCGGTCTCGAGTGGGCCGATGAGCCGAAACCGGCTTGGGCCGAAACCCCCAAGCCCAACCCGAAAACACCCCTTGTATATATATCCAACCTTTCCCTTATTTCTTTCATTTGGCACAACACACCAACACACACTCCTCCTATTTTCTCTCAACAAGAAACCCCAAACAACATCCCAACCTTCTCCAATTTTCGGCTCAAGCAAAGATCCCGGACAAGAAACTCGGTCAAGACTATCACTCGGACATTCCATCTTCTCGGTTCTCTTTTCTTTGTTTTCGGCTCCTCCTTTCATAACCGGTTAGTGCTATCTTTTGTGTTATCTTTTGTGTATAAGATTTATGTGGGTTAAATGAACTAGAAATGTTTGGTTAGAAGTTTTTGGTATGACTTTTAGGTTGATTTGTAAAAGTTTGACACTATGTGGCTACATGTTTAGAAATGGTAGTGTAGGAATGTTCATGCCAACCAAAACTATGTTCAAGATTATAAAATGAATGCTTCATTGTTCTTGCAAAATGATGTTGTTAAATATGAGATTTCGGATATATAATGCATGATTTCTTATTTTGCATCATGATCTTGTTGTAAATATGTAATTTTTGGTTCATAAATGTGTGATTTGTTATGGAGGAAACCCTAGAAAAATATGAAGATAGGATGAACTTGTTTGAATATGACTTGAAGATGTAAAAATGGCAAAGTTTGATCTATCTTTACTAGTATTCAGATTTGGCAAAGTGTTAGTGAAACCTTATTGGTAGTTTCCTATTATGGGCCTGAATTCTTGGTACAATTTGGACTGTCATATCTGCATCATCACGTGTATATGAAAGAGACAGATTTCGACTCGCAACGACGGCATTACGACTCGCAACCACAGCATTCCGACTCGAAACCACACCGTTGCGACTCGCAACCAAAGCATGACAAGTCGAAACCACGTGATTGCGACTCGAGACTACGTCGGTTGCGACTCGCAACCACAGCATGATGACTCGAGACCACGGTTGCGACTCGCAACCACAGCGTGACAAGCCGAAATCTCCTGGTTGCGACTCGAGACCGGCTGGTTGCGAGTGGGCTGTTCATTTTGGTTACTGGGCCCAGATGTGTTTAACTTGGGCTATCTGTTGACTGGATTAAGTGTTGCTGTTGACTGCTTAATTACTTAGGCCGGCCCAGTAACCCACTGTTTACTTATATGCTTGATACGTGTTAGTTACGTGCCTATATGTGTTTTACGTGAATGCTTGTACACCGAACCTGACCTATACCGGTAACCATGTTAGGACGTGGTGACCAACGTGATTGACAAGTAACCTAAACCTACCGAGCAACCCAAGGTGAGTTCACAACTTAAAAGCATGCGTCCCGGTGGTTTGGGACACGAGACTAACAACCCTATCCCCTGGTAAAAGGGGATACCATTTACATATCTTCCCTAGTTATTGGGAACAAAACTTACTTTTCCTTCCCGGGTATTGGGAAACCTTTTGGTTAATTACTGTTTATACGGATTGCAACTAACGGCACTAAACGAAACTCTATCACTCAAGTCCCTACTACAAATACCGATTAGTCGCCGGGTTAGGCGAACGGGTTATTAGTTGATAGCGCTATTTAGGTGTTTACCAGCCTCACACCGTGCCCTGGTTTGGGACGGGCGTGAACTAATGTACTCAGAAATCCGTCAATGATGATGGAACATTGACATCGGGGCATCCTGCGGATACGCAACGGTTACCTAGTGTTCGGTATTGGAAAAACAGTTTAGTCGCTAACTTTTGGGGTAGCTCCCCAGGGCATGTATAAACGGATAAATTAACCGGTGAAACAAAGTTTTTGGTAATTAAAACTGGACAACTAGTGAACTCACTCAGCATTATTGTTGACCCCTTACTGCATGCTTTGCAGGTAACCAGTGACGAAGGAGCTTGCAGCTTGGGAACGTGTAGTGTCTGTTCACCCTTGTGTTGGGTGTTACCTTATTTTGAATCATGAACTTTGTTTTAAACTACCGTACTTATGCTTCCGCTACTTATGACTGTTTGAAACTTAAAACTTTAAACTCTGAACTAAATACTTGCTAAGCTTATGAATAGTAAGTATTACTTTTGTTATCAACTTAAGTATTCGGTATAATTGGTGGCTGGATCCTGGTCAGTCACGCCCTCGAAGCGGGTGTTATCCGCAGGTGGATTTTGGGGGTGTGACAGATTGGTATCAGAGCCATTGGTTATAGTGAACTTGGTTTTAAAAAGGGGAAAAATCTTTTTGGAGAAAACCAGACTATAACCCGTGACTCGCAACGACACTACACTCCAAGTGCAAGGCTCGACACATTTGACCTTATAGCTCGGACCAGTGTTTACTTGTTTGCTTTATGTTTCCTGTTATGATATACGTACTAGTGTGCCTAAACTAGATAGATACACCTCTCTCTTCTATCTCATTCTCGCTACACTACGGCATCACACTCATACTGTGTTTTCTGGTTATGAAGACAATGAGTGGACGCGGAAGAGGAAACATTAACATGACGCAGGCTCAGTTCACTAACCTGCTCAACACAGTGGCTGCGGCTTTTGCAGCTCACCCTATAGGTAAGCTCGTTGTTTTAGGATGTTTAGATCCTACCGCCACATCGACTTTTCGCCTCTAAACCTATACGCTTCGCTTCTCACGAACAGGTCAGCATGCACCTGCGCAACCACCCGTGTGTACTTTCAAAACTTTCATGGATTGCAAGCCTCTCCCTTTCAACGGCACAGAGGGTGCCATAGGTCTTCTGCATTGGATTGAGAAAATTGAAGCTGTTTTTGCTGTTTGCGAGTGTCCCCCTGCAAACTGGGTGAAGTTTGCTACTGCTACGCTCGAAGGAAGCGCGCTTTCTTGGTGGAAGGCGCAGATTCAGATGTTTGGGTTGGAAACTGCAAATGCTACTGCGTGGGAGGATTTCAAGGATATGATTAAGGATGAATACTGTCACCGGGATGATATCCACAAGCTTGAGAATGAGTACTATGAACTCAAGATGGTTGGGTCGGAAATTGAAACCTACACCAAGCTGTCTAACGACTATGCTGCTCTTTGCCCAAACATGTCACGACCAATGTACCGAAGGATCGAACTGTACATCAAGGGTTTGGCTCCTGAAATTCGAAGCCATGTCACTACAGCCAACCACACTACCATTCAGCCGATTGTTCGACTTGCTCACAAACTTACTGATCAGGCCGTGGAAGAGGGCAGGTTGCCCAAAAGGATCAGTGCTACTGTCAGAACTTCTAATGACAGCAAGCGTAAGTGGGAAGGAAGTCAAAGCAAGGATGCTAACCCCACTCAGGCCCCAGCACAGCAAAGGAAAACCGAAAACAACAAAGGCACCCAGCAACAGGGTGGCTACCGGGGAAGCTACCCTAAGTGCAACAAGTGTAACAAGCACCACAATGGGGCATGTAACAAGGGCCAGTGTCAGCGATGCCACAAGATGGGGCACGACGCCAAGGATTGTCGAAGTCAGTTCCCAGCTAGACAGAATCAGCAACAACCCCAACAGCAACAGCAGCAGGGAAACAACCGGGCATGTTTTAAGTGTGGAGCTGAGGGGCACTTTAAGAAGGATTGCCCTGAACTGAATCAGAACCGCAACAACAATCAGGGAGCTGGGAACAACAATCAGAACAACAATGCTGGGAATGGTGCTAGAGGAAGAGCTTTCGTGATTGGAGCTGGTGAAGCAAGGAATGACCCCAATGTCGTGGCGGGTAAGTTCCTACTCGATGATCGTTATGTTTCTGTGTTATTTGATTCCGGTGCCGATGCTAGTTATGTATCCCTACGTATTAGTAAGAAGCTTAAGCGTCCGCTTTCGTTACTAAGTTCTCCTCATATCGTCGAGTTAGCTAATGGTAGAAACATCGAGGCCTCACATGTTGTCAAAGGCTGCAAACTAGAGTTGTCTGGTCAGACATTTAGTATCGACCTTTTCCCTGTTACTCTCGGAAGCTTCGACGTCGTTATTGGTATGGATTGGTTATCCAAGCATCGCGCTGAGATCCTCTGTCAAGAGAAAGCAGTTCGCATTCCTCGCCGTTCTGACAAACCCCTCATTGTACAAGGTGGCAAAAGTGGAGAAATCTCCGGCATTATCTCTTTCCTAAAGGCCCAGAAGTGTTTACGAAAAGGGCACACCGCTATCTTAGCACTTGTTACCAACACGCAGGAAAAGGAAAAGAGGATTGAAGACTTTCCAGTAGTGCGTGACTACCCTGAGGTATTTCCTGAGGAATTACCTGGACTCCCTCCCCATCGTCAGGTCGAATTCCAAATCGAGCTAGCTCCCGGAGCAGCGCCTATAGCTCGTGCACCTTATCGACTAGCCCCCGCAGAATTGAAGGAACTCTCTACTCAACTACAGGAGCTATTGGATAAAGGGTTTATCCGTCCTAGTTCATCACCCTGGGGAGCACCGGTACTCTTTGTTAAGAAGAAGGATGGCACGTTCCGAATGTGTATTGATTATCGTGAGTTGAACAAGGTTACCATCAAGAATCGTTACCCTCTCCCGCGAATCGACGATTTGTTTGATCAGTTGCAAGGATCGAGCTACTATTCCAAGATTGACCTGCGATCAGGCTACCATCAGTTAAGGGTCCGTAATGAAGATATTTCCAAGACTGCATTCAGAACTCGATATGGTCATTATGAATTCCTCGTTATGCCCTTTGGAATGACCAACGCCCCTGCAGTGTTCATGGATCTCATGAACCGGGTATGCAAACCCTACCTCGACAAGTTCGTGATTGTGTTTATAGACGACATCTTGATCTACTCGAAAAGTCAGGAAGAGCATGAACAGCACCTACGCCTTATCCTCGAACTCCTTCGCAATGAGCAACTGTACGCCAAGTTCTCGAAATGCGACTTCTGGCTTCGAGAAGTCCATTTCCTTGGGCACGTGGTTAACAAGGATGGAATCCACGTCGACCCTGCAAAGATCGACTCTATAAAGAATTGGCCTACCCCTAAGACTCCGACTGAAGTTCGCCAATTCTTGGGATTAGCAGGTTACTACCGCAGATTTATTCAGGGATTCTCAAAGATTGCACAACCCCTCACTACACTCACTCAGAAAGGCGTCACCTACAAGTGGAATGAAGCACAGGAATCTGCTTTTCAGAGGCTTAAGGATAACCTCTGCAGTGCTCCTATTCTCTCGTTACCTGAAGGAACGGACGACTTTGTGGTGTACTGCGATGCGTCTATTCATGGACTCGGTTGCGTGTTGATGCAACGCGAGAAAGTTATTGCTTACGCATCCCGACAACTTAAGACACACGAAA
The DNA here is from genome assembly GCF_002127325.2 of Helianthus annuus. Classification (NCBI taxonomy): domain Eukaryota; kingdom Viridiplantae; phylum Streptophyta; class Magnoliopsida; order Asterales; family Asteraceae; genus Helianthus; species Helianthus annuus. The sequence continues at coordinate 75,565,856 of NC_035446.2, forward strand.
GGAACTACACAACACACGACTTGGAACTGGGAGCGGTGATATTTGCGCTTAAGATATGGAGACATTACCTGTACGGTACCAAGTGCACCATTTACACCGATCACAGGAGCCTCGAGCATATCTTCAAGCAGAAGGAATTAAACATGCGACAACGTAGATGGGTCGAACTTCTGAATGACTACGAATGCGCCATCAAGTACCATCCGGGCAAGGCCAATGTTGTGGCAGACGCCCTCAGCCGAAAAGATACTATACCAAAGCGCGTGCGAGCATTACAACTTACCATCCAGTCTAGTCTCCCTACCCAGATTCGAAATGCTCAGGTTGAAGCTCTGAAACCGGAAAACATCAGGGCTGAGTCCCTGCGAGGATCAAGACAACAGTTAGAGCAAAAAGAAGACGGCGCCTACTATGTGGCAGGACGCATTTGGGTCCCACTTTACGGAGATCTACGAGAACTTGTGATGGACGAAGCCCATAAGTCCCGTTATTCAGTACATCCTGGTGCAGATAAGATGTACCACGACTTAAAAACCACTTACTGGTGGCCTGGCATGAAAGCCCACATAGCAGCCTATGTTGGCAAATGTTTGACCTGCGCAAGAGTCAAGATCGAGTATCAGAAACCAGCAGGCTTACTCCAGCAACCAGAAATCCCGAAATGGAAATGGGAACAGATTTCCATGGATTTTGTTACAGGGCTACCTAGATCCCAACGCGGGAATGATACTATTTGGGTGATAGTAGATCGATTGACTAAGTCTGCACACTTTCTGGCCATTAAGGAAACAGACAAGTTCTCAACCTTAGCAGAAATCTATTTAAAGGAAGTAGTCTCCAGGCACGGGGTGCCAACTTCTATTATTTCTGACCGAGACGCTCGTTTTACTTCCGAGTTGTGGCAAGCTATGCACAAATCTTTTGGCTCACGTTTGGACATGAGCACCGCTTATCACCCGCAAACGGATGGGCAGTCTGAACGCACCATCCAAACCTTGGAAGACATGCTTAGAGCATGTGTGGTCGATTTTGGCAAGAACTGGGAGAAGCATCTACCGTTGGTGGAATTCTCCTACAACAACAGCTACCACACTAGCATTCAGGCAGCACCTTTTGAGGCATTGTACGGTCGTAAATGCCGATCACCTCTCTGCTGGGCGGAAGTTGGTGATAGTCAACTTACAGGCCCAGAACTGGTGGTAGATACGACGGAAAGGATATCACAGATCAGGCAACGCATGGCGGCAGCTCGTGACCGTCAGAAAAGCTACGCTGACAAGCGTAGGAAACCACTAGAATTTCAGGTCGGGGACCGGGTTCTACTTAAAGTCTCACCCTGGAAGGGTGTGGTCCGTTTCGGTAAACGGGGCAAGCTGAATCCACGGTATGTTGGACCATTCGAAATTTCCGAGAAAATCGGTAAGGTTGCTTATAGATTGAACCTGCCTGCAGAGCTGAGTGCAGTGCACAACGTTTTTCACGTATCTAACCTGAAGAAGTGTTTGTCGGATGAAACACTTGTGATTCCTTTTAAGGAACTGACGATTGATGAACAGCTACACTTTACTGAGGAACCGATTGAGATCACGGATCGAGAAATCAAAACCCTCAAACGTAGCCAGATACCCCTTGTACGAGTTCGTTGGAACTCACGGCGCGGCCCAGAGTTTACCTGGGAGCGGGAGGACCAGATGAAGTCCAAGTATCCCCGGTTATTCCCAAACGAAAACCCCAGCACTGAAGCTACAACCGAATTTCGGGACGAAATTCCAAACTAACGGGGGGATGATGTGACACCCCGTTAAAACACGCTAGCTTGGCAGTGGCTGCTTCAACTTTCGGGACGAAAGTTCTTAAAACTTGGGGATAATGTGACACTCGAGGTTTTTCCGAACGAACACCTTGTAATATTTTGTGTACATAAATATTATTAAATGAAAACGTGACCTTTGTGCATGATATGTGATGTATGTATGTATTATATATATATATATATAAGAGCCGAAACCACGACCCGAGACCATGACTCGCAACCGGGCGGTTGCGAGTGGGCCACTCGGTCTCGAGTGGGCCGATGAGCCGAAACCGGCTTGGGCCGAAACCCCCAAGCCCAACCCGAAAACACCCCTTGTATATATATCCAACCTTTCCCTTATTTCTTTCATTTGGCACAACACACCAACACACACTCCTCCTATTTTCTCTCAACAAGAAACCCCAAACAACATCCCAACCTTCTCCAATTTTCGGCTCAAGCAAAGATCCCGGACAAGAAACTCGGTCAAGACTATCACTCGGACATTCCATCTTCTCGGTTCTCTTTTCTTTGTTTTCGGCTCCTCCTTTCATAACCGGTTAGTGCTATCTTTTGTGTTATCTTTTGTGTATAAGATTTATGTGGGTTAAATGAACTAGAAATGTTTGGTTAGAAGTTTTTGGTATGACTTTTAGGTTGATTTGTAAAAGTTTGACACTATGTGGCTACATGTTTAGAAATGGTAGTGTAGGAATGTTCATGCCAACCAAAACTATGTTCAAGATTATAAAATGAATGCTTCATTGTTCTTGCAAAATGATGTTGTTAAATATGAGATTTCGGATATATAATGCATGATTTCTTATTTTGCATCATGATCTTGTTGTAAATATGTAATTTTTGGTTCATAAATGTGTGATTTGTTATGGAGGAAACCCTAGAAAAATATGAAGATAGGATGAACTTGTTTGAATATGACTTGAAGATGTAAAAATGGCAAAGTTTGATCTATCTTTACTAGTATTCAGATTTGGCAAAGTGTTAGTGAAACCTTATTGGTAGTTTCCTATTATGGGCCTGAATTCTTGGTACAATTTGGACTGTCATATCTGCATCATCACGTGTATATGAAAGAGACAGATTTCGACTCGCAACGACGGCATTACGACTCGCAACCACAGCATTCCGACTCGAAACCACACCGTTGCGACTCGCAACCAAAGCATGACAAGTCGAAACCACGTGATTGCGACTCGAGACTACGTCGGTTGCGACTCGCAACCACAGCATGATGACTCGAGACCACGGTTGCGACTCGCAACCACAGCGTGACAAGCCGAAATCTCCTGGTTGCGACTCGAGACCGGCTGGTTGCGAGTGGGCTGTTCATTTTGGTTACTGGGCCCAGATGTGTTTAACTTGGGCTATCTGTTGACTGGATTAAGTGTTGCTGTTGACTGCTTAATTACTTAGGCCGGCCCAGTAACCCACTGTTTACTTATATGCTTGATACGTGTTAGTTACGTGCCTATATGTGTTTTACGTGAATGCTTGTACACCGAACCTGACCTATACCGGTAACCATGTTAGGACGTGGTGACCAACGTGATTGACAAGTAACCTAAACCTACCGAGCAACCCAAGGTGAGTTCACAACTTAAAAGCATGCGTCCCGGTGGTTTGGGACACGAGACTAACAACCCTATCCCCTGGTAAAAGGGGATACCATTTACATATCTTCCCTAGTTATTGGGAACAAAACTTACTTTTCCTTCCCGGGTATTGGGAAACCTTTTGGTTAATTACTGTTTATACGGATTGCAACTAACGGCACTAAACGAAACTCTATCACTCAAGTCCCTACTACAAATACCGATTAGTCGCCGGGTTAGGCGAACGGGTTATTAGTTGATAGCGCTATTTAGGTGTTTACCAGCCTCACACCGTGCCCTGGTTTGGGACGGGCGTGAACTAATGTACTCAGAAATCCGTCAATGATGATGGAACATTGACATCGGGGCATCCTGCGGATACGCAACGGTTACCTAGTGTTCGGTATTGGAAAAACAGTTTAGTCGCTAACTTTTGGGGTAGCTCCCCAGGGCATGTATAAACGGATAAATTAACCGGTGAAACAAAGTTTTTGGTAATTAAAACTGGACAACTAGTGAACTCACTCAGCATTATTGTTGACCCCTTACTGCATGCTTTGCAGGTAACCAGTGACGAAGGAGCTTGCAGCTTGGGAACGTGTAGTGTCTGTTCACCCTTGTGTTGGGTGTTACCTTATTTTGAATCATGAACTTTGTTTTAAACTACCGTACTTATGCTTCCGCTACTTATGACTGTTTGAAACTTAAAACTTTAAACTCTGAACTAAATACTTGCTAAGCTTATGAATAGTAAGTATTACTTTTGTTATCAACTTAAGTATTCGGTATAATTGGTGGCTGGATCCTGGTCAGTCACGCCCTCGAAGCGGGTGTTATCCGCAGGTGGATTTTGGGGGTGTGACAATATAAGGATGCTTACATAAATTTTTGGATGTCCGGAAGTATTCAGAACGTAAGTTATGCGCGAAAGTGCAAACTTGTGCACTTTTTGACACTTTTAGTCCCTGAATGACCCAAAAGTTTATTTTAGCATACCAAACCCCTTAAAGCCTATTTCTAAGCTATGTAAAGGATATTTATGGTATGTTGAACTTATGGACATGTTCCGGAATGTTTGTTACAGTTCAAATTGGCATACTTTTGCAGTTTGTCAAGTTTAGTCCCTGTAAGCGAATTAACTTGTTTTTGCCAAACCAAAGCCTTCAAAACTTATTTCTAAGTTATGTAAAGGTTATTTAAAGTATGTTAAGTATATGATGGTCTTCCGGACCAGTCTATGGTCAACACGAAGTTCATGGAACTTCATAACGTGAGCGTGATCACGATGGTTATGTCCGTAGTGACTATACCTACTGATTACCACGTTATCTAGGCTCAGTGACGAGTCGTAGTTTCGGCCAAAATGTGCATTCTTGCATATTTTGTAACCAAACTACTCGTGAGCATCAAAGCCGTTTGTTTTGATGCCAGACCTGTTTTCTAAACTTAGTTAAGCATGTTCTAACATGCTTAGCTCGTCACTTTTAGTTTAGGGCATATATAGGGTCGTAAGGTAAGCGATCTAAACCATCGCTTATACTTTCGAACCCGACCCATTTGGTCGATCATTAGGATCCGACCAAACACATTAGGTGACCATAGCTATAACCTTCCGAGGTTATACCTTATGGCCACGATGTTAGGCGTTCCAAACGCATTATACGCGAACGACGCGTTAAGGTAGCATAAGCTACGTAAACGGGTCGTAATGGGTCGCAAGCACATAGGATAGGTTTCATTTTTAGTATGTAGGCTTTGTTAAACCATATTTCACGAGTCTCCATACTCGTTTGGTTTACGAACCCGCATACTATCCGATCCTTCCGATTTTGGTCCGGTATATTAATATAGCTACCTATTAGGTGCCGTTTGATATTCCGTGATCTCTAGCATTATTTGGTCATTATACAAGAACTACAAAGCAATCTCAGGTGAGTACATTGAACCCCTCTTTTACTATTTTCCAAACTGTTTTGGGGTGAAACGCATGTGCCTACTTGTTACTTTCATGCTTTCCGGTTTTCACATCATATACTTGCTATGTTCGATAGTACATATATATTACATGATTTCATTGTGTTTATGCTATGTATGCCCATTATGTGCATACTTAGCACACCACTTTACACTACATTTCATGCTATGTATGCCCATTGTGTGCGTACTTAGTACGTTGTAATACATTAAACTTCATGGTATGTTTGCCATTGTGTGCGTACTTAGTACATTGCTTTACATTACATGCTATGTATGCCCATTGTGTGCGTACTTAGTACATTATTATACATTACACTTCATGCTATATATGCCCATTGTGTGCATACTTAGTACATGGTTTTACATTGCATTTCTGTTGCATATGCTCATCCAGCATATGAACACATTATACTACATTTTGAACCGTTGTAACCATTTGATTATGTGAACCGTCTTAACCCTTTGATTATATGAACCGTTTGTAAACATTGAACCGTGTAAACCAGTTGTATCCGTTGACATGATTTACATTTGACAATAGACATTTAACTATACATAAACATTTCCAAAATTGTTAAACATTTCATCTTGATGGTTTGGTTTGAGTAAGTGATTAAGTAACGAGGCGTGTGTAATATGACACAAGCATGGTGGATACGCCGCTGGTACTTCCTATATATAAGTGTTTGTATGGTATTACATATCGTAACGTTATTTGAATCATTTCAATTTGAGACATATGACAATTTATACAAATAACACACTTTTCACGAGACATTGTTTTACAAACGACTTATCTTATACAAACACATTTTACATGGTTATCCGTTTAACCATACAGTGTCTTCTTATTTATACATATCATCTGATTTTATCATTTTTCAAATGATTTAGAAGACAAAGCAAATTACAAGATTCATGACTAAACATTTTCTCAAACATAAGTCATGAATTCCGTTTTCAAAAAAACCAATGTATCTCACAGGCATTTTTATGCTGACGTACCTATTTTCACATGTGTTTTCAGGAAATGATGCATAGGACTTATCAAGACATACTTAGGCGGACCTGTGCCTTAGTGACTTAAAACGAGACAAGAACTAGTTAATTCATGTTATGTACTCTTTGGTTCTTGTTTAAACAATGTATACTTTCATATTTGATCAATAAAACGAAACTTCAATTGCCATGGATTTGAAACAATTGATTCTGTTACAACACTCCCCGACGTTTCCGCCACGTTTTGTATATTCTACGTGGTCGGGGTGTGACAGGTTTCCAATGTGGTCCCACTAGATTCAACATTAGGGACTTCCTTTGAGACCGATTCAAAAGAAGAATCCGAACATTGTTGATTTTCTTGAGAAGAAGATTCAATGGTTTCACTGAATCCATCCTGAGGGACCTTCCCTATCACACTATCAGTTGATGTATGGTTAGAAGTATCACAATCATTAACTACTGAAAAACAACCATCATCACACACAGTATTTAAATGTTCATCACAAGCATTAGCTGTCTTGCCCAAAACATCAGGCCCAAAAGACGACACATAATTATGAAACGAATTAAGAAAGTTTGGTCCAAAAACATGTTCAGTATCAGATTCATTTATTAATTTTTCAGAAAAGTCAGATTTTGAATCTGGTTCATCCCCAAGTACATCTTCGTGAGTTACTTCAGTTACTTCATCTGCACGTGAAGACAAAGCATTAGCATCAATTACACCTTTAGAAATAAACGTGATCGGAGGAGTCGCTCGTTTTTCAACAGGTTTGCTATTTATTGATGACTTATCAGTTTTTAGACCGTAAGTCATCGTATCCACATTCACCAATTCCTCCTAAGTAAAGGGTAAGTAGGTGTAGTTATGATTGTATGGAAGAGGAACTTGACTAAAACCCAAACCACACCCTTTCTTTTTCTTGTACTCTAGTTGGAGGTCACATAGATCTTTGACCAACTTACTGGAAGATTCCAAATTTTTGATATTGATTTCATTAATTTGATATTTTTCTTTAATCTCTTCCAGTTCCTTGGTCAAAACATATACTTTTTCTTTAACCTCCAAGTAGTGGCATGTCTTAACACTCAGATCATCTTTAAGTTGAATAATGTCCTTTTGTTGAGCTTCGATTTTTTTTTAAAAAGCCTTTCATTCTTAGTTAGATAAGAATTATGCCTTTTTATGTCATTATTATCTTGAATGAGTTCCGAGTTATGTAAATGTTATGCCTTTACTCTACCTCTACAGCAGTGAGTCCATGAATAGGAGCTGACAGAATCTGAGTCATGAAAGCAAAGTTGTTTGTAGATGTCTGATCCTCAGGTGCTGAAGTAGATGTTTGCTCCTCAGGTGCTGAAGTAGATGTTTGATCCTCGTGTGCTGATATCATGAATGCGATATTGTCTGAGGGGGTTTGATTCTCTGGAGTTGCAAGACTCAGCTTTTGGATCTCTGTGTTCCAATCAAATGTTGCATCAGGTTGAACCACCAAAGCTGAGTTGTGAGTACTTCCACTAGCAGTAGTGGTATTTGTCATAGTAATCGCTCTCTCAGTGTTCCTCGTGGCATGTGGAGCAGGTTGAGCTAGAGTTTGATTCCTGTTGACTAAAGGCTTGTGCAATTCCGTGCCAAATGTCCTGGTTCATGATAATTGTAGCAGCACATCCGAGCCCTGTCAAATGGTAGCCTGTTTGGTCCTGAAAAAGTAAGATCTTGCCATTTTTTTCTTCCTGTTTTTCTCACGAAATGTTTTGCCCTAAACGCCGCCATTGCCATCTGCCATGTGATATCCATTTCTTCCGCATCCCCTGGATGCATTTGATCTAAGTCATCCATAGAGAATTTCGGAGGATCTAGTTTACCTGCAACAAATGCATTTAGACAATTTATAACAGAGGCATCGATGTCAAGATTCTCCTTGGACTATTGAGAGAAGAAAGCAATCATCTATAGATGAGGTGACAGACGGCGCCGGAGTGCCAGAGTAGTGAGCATTAGTAGGTGTAGGAGCAGCTTTAGCAGATGTCGAACTACTGAACATTTGAAACCCAGCTTCTGTCATGAGAGCAGCATTGTTGTTTGACGCAGAGGGTCTTATGGAGAAACTAGCAGCTAGCAAACTATTCTTGTAATTTGTTTCCCTCTGTTTGTCATCTAGTTCACACGCCTTGATATGAGAAATCATTTCTGACAGGCTGCATCTGGCAAGATCTTTAGTTTTCTTGATCATAGCTACATGATGATCCCAGCTTTTTGGTAGAGCATTTAGAATTTGTCTGTTTGGTGTAGCATTTGTCAAGGGCAAATCTTCCATGTTCATTTGAGTGACAAGCTTAATGAATCTCTGAATCTGATTTTCAACAGTCTCTCCATAGATATGGTTGAGGTTGTTGAAACTGACTTAGCAAGTTTCTTTTACTCTCTTTCATGTCCTCATTTCCCTCAAATACGTCTATCAAAGATATCCATAATTCTTTTGCAGATTTGCATGTTCGAAAACCAATAGCAATGTCTGGACCCAAAGCCATTGTCAGGTACGAAAGAGCTTTTTCATCTTCTTCGACAATAGCAAAGTCTTCATTAGGGTATTGTTCAACAGGCTTCTTCACTTTCATACCAGGTGAACCTTCTCGATCCATCAATATGTCCCTAGGACCTCTTAAAATACTTCTCCAGATTTTAGTATCCTTAACTTTCACATGTTGTTCGAATCTCCACTTCCACTTAGGAAAGTCATCACCACTTAACAGTCTAGGAACTCGAGTGGTGGTTCCTATGATGGAATCCAATTCCTGATGTTTGTTCATGGCAGCTGTCACACCCCAACCGATGGCAGAAACATCGGGATGTGGCACTAAGCGACGAGATTGCTCAAGAGAATCCATAACACTAAAATTGCGGCAATAATGTTTAATTTCTTTTCATGGAAAAACTAATGACATACAAATTCGGGTACAAATAGTTCAAATAAGAGATTCAATAGTTTGATAATAGTCTAGGCGTGTTTATGTATGAACGTATGTTACACCCCAAAAGGTGCGTTTTAAAGAAAAAAAGGGTCGAGTATACTCACTGGGCGCGTTTAACCGTAAACAAGGTCTAGAATGGAGTGGAGAGAGCGCCGGGTCAGCCTGCGTACGGGAACAGAAGTGCATAAGTCATCCAAAGTGTTGAAACGATGGAATTGGAGTGTCGAGTGGGAAACAGACTCCTTGTACGAAGGGGCGTCTTCGTACTGGCAGCTTGTTTCCATGTCCAAAATCGAGTGTTCTTCGCGTCTTGCTTCGGGAAATCGAGTGTTCATCCCTCCAACCTTAAGCTACTGATTAAACTTAGAGCCGGAGAGGTCATTGTTGAGTCACGGTTGAGAATTGGGCTGGGTTGTGCAAAGTCAGTGCCTTCGTATGAACCCAGGGCTTCGCACAGAACAGTCCAGCTCGCAAATGTGGCTGTTTTTGGCGTTCTGATATGTGTCGGTTTGGTCTGTTTTGGTGCAAAAATCGAGTTTAAAAGGGTTTTAAAGGGGTTTTTACTTAGATCTAACACTTGGTGAGTGTGAAATTTGTAGATTTCTAACTTGGGAAGCCGAAGCTAGGCCCCATACACTCAGTTAAGTGTAGATCCGTGGTGAAATAAGAAGATTTGATGAAAAAGATGAAGGTTAAAGATGAAGTTTAGGTGAAAAATAATGAAGTTTTGATGAAAATAGAAGTGTTTTGATGAAATCTGAGATAAACTCATGTAAAATCGTAGCGGAAAACGTGTTGTAACATGTAAAATTTGTAAATCTTACTTGAAAAACGGTTGGATAGTGATTCGGGAGTGTTTTGAATGAAATGGCAACAAGTTAGAGTGAATGAGAATCGCTAGGTATTTATAGGAGAGGGATGGTGAGCTTGTTCGAAGTTGGTTACCTTCGTACGAAGGAAGTGCCTTCGTACGAAGCTGCTGGCTTCATTCGAAGGGGCAAGTTTGGTGAGTAAGATCTCCGTTTCACGTGTAGGATGCTCATTTGGTGCATTTTGTTGCGTTAGTTAGTTCGTATGCTTTAAGTATTTTAACGAGATATTAAGGGTTACATTACGCTGCGTATTAGAGTCTCGGTTTACATAGATAATAATAATAATAACAAATGTATATAAGTAACCGCGTTTTGAGTTTGCGTTGCGTTTATGCGAGAGCGAGCGAGTAGTTTAGATACCCACGTGATGTAGTAGTGTAAGCATTATAAGCGTAAGCGTTGTGAAGTGCAATATAGCGTGTGAAATAAGCGATGTAGTGCGAAAATATGCGATGTAGCGTTGTAAGCGATACAGTTTACATTATGATCCGAATCTCGATGCTAGGCATGACGAGAATAACGAGCGCGGAAGTGCGAGTTGTTACAGTCTCCCCTGCTTTAGGAAATTTTGTCCCGAAATTTATTCGAAAGGAAGACTATGAGATTTGACACCAATAAGTAGCGATACAAGCATTAGGGTAAGCCGAGGATGAACGAGCGATCGATCGAGGATTGACGAGTTAGAGCGTCTCGGTGGCATGGGAAATCGATTGAGAAAAAGCGACTCGCTTGGCTAGGGAATAGTAACTCACGAGTTGGCGATCTATAAATGTTTTAAGTCCTCAAAAAGTTTTGTTAAGTTATTACAAAAAGATTTAAGGTAAATTTGATTTATGAAAATTTTCTTATGACGTGGTGTTAAACTGAGTCGATGTTTAAACCAGCGTTGTAAGAAAAGTTTTGTTTGTCCAAAGGTTTTAATTTAAATTAAAAATTTTCAAAAAAATTTCCATTTATTTCCAAAAGTTTATTTGTAAGAAAAATTTTGTTTTTACAAATGAGATTTATCAGTACCAAAAGTTTAATTAGCGTCGAGCCCCACATGGCATCTTTCCACGAAAGTTTGTTAATATGGCTAAAACACTTATACATAGGAAGTACACGCGGCGTATCCACCATGTTTTAGCCATATTGCCTCTGTCCCATGGGGCGATGTCATGTGTGCCGACATGATATGGATAGGTTTTAGTATCCTCGGTCCAAGCGGTAAATGGTTGGACCAAGTTCAAAAGGAAGATCACGTAGACTGAGCGGTGAAGTTGATTGCAAACTTAGTTAGCGATAAGAGCGTGCGGGAATGGTTAAACGATTGAAATATCAACGCATCGTGAATGCTAGGTGCGTTAAGCATTTAGGCATCGAGAGGGAAAAATGATGAGAGTATCGAAGCGATTAGATTGATAGATGCGAGAAGCGTTAAAGCGTCGAGAGGGATAGCGATGGTGAAGCGAGATAGATTTCAGCGAAGGTGAGATTGCGTTGCTATAGACTTACAAAAAGTCTAGCGATGGTGCGATCGAGAAGTAATGAGATGTTACGCCTTGCGGAGGAGTTTAGCGTGTTGAAATTAGTCTCAACAATATAAGAGGTCTAATAATGTTCAACTCCACCTGGCATTTTCTTCACGAGGGTTTGTTAGTATGACAAAGCACTTATATATAGGAAGTACCAGCAGCGTATCTACCATGCTTTGACCACACCGCCTCCATCCCGTGAATAGATGCCATACTTTGTCGACATGGTTAAGACACTTATATATAGGAAGTACCAGCGGCGTATCCACCACACTTAACCACGCTTTTAACGTTATGGCATCATTAGAACTTACTACGATATGCACTTAACAAAATAATCCTGTGTGCACCCGTGATTAATTTGGTCCTTGCATGTTTGTCATAACTTATTACAACGACGCATAGTCAGGATAAAACATATTATATCATGATATACTATATAGTGCTAGTAATAGAATCTGTGTGTGAACCTAGACTAAGTCTAAGGACGAGAGAGAGAGAGAGAGAGCGGAAGAGAGAGAAAGAGAGAGAGATAGAGAGAGAGAGAGAAAGAGAGAGAGATAGAGAGAGAGAGAGAAAGAGGGAGAGAGAGTCGGCATCGCATATGAAGGCGACATCAAACAATCGAACAATTATAAAGTATAAGTACCAGCATCGGGGATCGTACCATTAACTACGTTGTTCTGTGCCTGGTTAGTGTTGATGTTGAAGACTCTTGCTTGCGTTGTGGTTGCTGTTGGAGCTTCTGCTGCGGGTGCTGCATCTGCTAGTGCTGCGGTTGCTGGTGCTACTGGTGTAGTGGCTGCTGGGGCTGCGGGCTGCGTCGACGGTGCTGGGAGTGCTAGTGCACCTTGATGTCATGGCCCTGTGTGGCAGCCACTGTGAAGTGACCAAAACAGTTGTAATTTGTGCAATGGCGATAGTTTGCTCCTGCCTGGTGGTGATAAGTACACTTTTGACACAGGGGGAGAGTTCCAGTGTAGGCACGCCTTGGGTAAAGTGGAACTGCTTGGAGGGGTTCGGGTTTAGGCTGTGCAGTTGCTGAGTAGTTTAGGCTCGAGTTTTTTCGCTTGCGGCTGGGCTTGTCGGTGTCTTGCGGTGGTGCGACGTCAACGGATGATTCGGTGGTAGCTTGGTTAGCCTTCTTGGTGGAATCCTTGGAGAAGAATCCAGGCAAGACTCGCCAAGAGATAGGCTTCTTCGATGGTAGCCGGTCTTGCAGCTTCGACAAAATCGCCCACACACTCAGGCAAGGCTCGTATGTACTTCTTGATGGCCTTTTCGGGAGTGTCAACTTGGCTTGGGAAAATAATGCAAAGCTGTTTGAACCTTGCTATGAGGCCAGTGTTGTCACCTTCTACTTGCTTGATATACCAAAATTCGTTCTCTAGCTTCTGGACTTTGTGGGGAGGGCAGTACTCTTCCTTCATGAGCTCCTTTAGCTCATCCCAGGAGAGCGCGTAGGCTTCATCGTTCCCACGTTTGTTACGCTCGGCTATCCACCAGTCAAGGGCTCTTGATTGAAATACTCATGTAGCGCATGTAGTACGAAAATGCTCAGGGCACCCACTCTGACGGAGGGTAACCTCGATAGCATCAAACCACTGAAGCATCTGAGATACACCTCCTTCGCCTGTGAAGACCATCGGGTCACAGGCTTTGAACTGCTTGTAGGAGAAAGTAGTCTTTGGCGCATTGGTCTTAGAGTCTTCCAATGTCTGCGTGTCGTTGAGGGATTGAATCTGCAAGAAGATTTGAGGAATAACCTTGGCCATTTCCTTGGCCATGAGCGAGGCGATCCTCTTATCGGCATTTCTTCTGGCTTGACGTCGCGAGTTGGAAGCGTTCGAAGACATCTAGACAAAGAGAGATTCGGAATGAGATTCGATCATGTTGATTTTGAAATTGTGATGCGATTTAGTGCGTTAAAACTTGTTATAGTTGACATAGTAATACGTATTCACATAGGAGACACATAGGAGACACGAATTTCCTAGCTTCTCAGGTATTCACATAAGCACATGTAATCGTATATTAGATACATATATACAGGAATACTTGTATAACTAGCGTGAGGACGTGTTAAAGGGAGTTGTTATGTTTTAGATTTGTTGCGAACATTCAGCTCTTGTTTTAGATTGCGGTGACTGTGCGAGTTGTGCCTATAGAAGCGGGGAGCGAAAAGCAGTAAATCGAGAAATCGATAAAGCGTAAAACTTTCAATCGAAAACACAATAAATTCGATTACGCGTAAAATCGGCGATTGCTAGCTAGAAAATAGATAAGAGTGTCTTGGGTGTTAGACATCGATTAACCAAAGTAATTCAACTATTCCCAATGAGTTCGAGTACACGCTTTGGCCTAATAGACTTGCTCTCACTGTGATACGGCTAACGGCATGCATCCTTCCAGTTACTACGTGACTCGTGTCATTGGAACAGTCGAGACTTTGGTGAGATTTTGTAAAATCAATTTAAGGAGTGGAACAGGTTATTAACATGCGGGTTTCACCCCTAACTTAACAACTTCACTCCTAGCTGTGGTTAGTACCACCACAAGGTAGAAAGGGAGATTCCTGTTGAGATGTGGATATCACTCCTAACTCAACGAAAGATTCTCGTGCGAGAGCAAAATTCGTGGAGTGAGTGATCTTGTCGAGAGTTCTTGGTTTTCACACCTAATCTCGACACAATCACTTGTTGGTGTTATACGAGTGTTTTCAAACGTGTGTATTGTGTTAGCTTTAGGAAAAGCAAGATAAGTTTTCAGCCTTAGGAAAGGCTCCCTTCATACAAAGCTGCCTTCGTACGAAGTTGCATTGGTGTGGGTTCGAACAAGAGATACAACATGTGGGTTCGCACGAAGCCACATCATGGGGTTCGTACAAGAGGGTCTGTTTGGTACTTAGACTATAGACTAGATCTGTTAGCATGACTCGACCTAATTCCCTATAGTTATGGCTCCGATACCAATCTGTCACACCCCAACTGATGGCGGAAACATCGGGATGTGACACTAAGCGACGAGATTGGTCTAGAGAATCCATAACACTAAAATTGCGGCAATAATGTTTAATTTCTTTTCATGGTAAAACTAATGTCATACAAATTCGAGTACAAATAGTTTAAATAAGAGATTCAATAGTTTGATAATAGTCTAGGCGTGTATCTAAAGCTGCCTAATTCTTGTTTCGAGATAACCTGCGATTAACTTGCAACATACGTTAAAATAATGTCAATACAAAATTGTATTGGCGAGTATATAGGTTTGTAATAATAGTAAAATAGATGATATCATTGCGAACTTCCACATACATAAACAAGATACAACACAACATGTATTCTAACTAGACAATCACTCAAGCTAAGTCCCGAGATGACTGGGAAGGAGAGGTGAAGTTCTTTAACTAGACCCCGTCGGGTTTGAGTCGAACTATAGTACCATACTAGCTAAAGTGGTACATCAACAAGTAAACATCCTAGCACATATGTATCAAGCATCACGTGTAAATATGTATATTGGTCATTCGTGTGTGATAATCAGTTTAAGCATGTAGTGTGTTTTGATAAGTGTGTTTATGTATGAACGTATGTTACACCCCAAAAGGTGCGTTTTAAACACGGCCCGGAATGGAGTGGAGAGAGCGCCGGATCAGCCTACGTACGGGAACAGAAGTGCATAAGTCTTCCAAAGTGCTAAAACGGTGGAATCGGAGGGTAGAGTGTGCCTTTGTACGAAGCTAGTGTCTTCGTACTAGCAGCTTGTTTCTGTGTCCAAAATCAAGTCTTCTTCGCATCTTGCTTCGTGAAATCGAGTGTTCATCCCTCCAACCTTAAGCTACTGATTAAACTTAGAGCCGGAGAGGTCTTTGTTGAGTCACGGTTGAGAATTGGGCTGGGTTGTGCGAAGTCTGTGCCTTCGTACGAAGGCAGTGCCTTCGTACGAAGCCGGGGCTTCGCATAGAACAGTCCTGCTCGCAAACGTGGTTGTTTTAGGCGTTCGGAGCTGTGTTTTCGCCTGAATCGGATGTATTTTCGAGTACTTTTCATAACGGTTTCGAAACTACCTCATCCCACTATCCAGTGAACGAAATATGTGTCGGTTTGGTCCGTTTTTGTGTAAAAATCGAGTTTAAAAGGGTTTTAAAGGGTTTTTTTACTTAGATCTAACACTTGGAGAGTGTGAAATCTGTAGATTTCTAACTTGGGAAGCCGAAGCTAGGCCCAATACACTCGGTTAAGTGTAGGTCTGTGGTGAAATAAGAAGATTTGATGAAAAAGATGAAGGTTTTTATGAAAAAGATGAAGTTTTGGTGAAAAACAACGAAGTTTAGATGAAAATATAAGTGTTTTGATGGAATACGAGATAAACAAATGTAAAATCCATAGTGGAAAACTTGGTGTAACATGTAAAATTAGTAAATCTTACTTGAAAAACGGTTGGACAGCGATTCGAGAGCGTTTTGAAGGAAATGGCAGCAAGTTAGAGTGAATAAGAGTCGCTAGGTATTTATAGGAGAGGGATGGTGACCTTGTTGAAAGTTGTTAGTGCCTTTGTACGAAGCTGCTGGCTTCGTTCGAAGGGGATAGTTTGGTGAGTAAGATCTCCATTTCGCGTGTAGGATGCTCGTTTGGTGCATTTTGTTGCGTTAGTTAGTTCATACGCTTTAAGTATTTTAACGAGATATTAAGTGTTACGTTACATTGCGTATTAGAGTCTCGGTTTACATTGATAATAATAATAATAATAACAAATGTATATAAGTAATCACGTTTTGAATTTGCGTTGAGTTTGCGTTGTGTTTATGCGAGAGTGAGCGAGTAGTTTAGATCCCACGTGATGCAGTAGTATAAGCGTTATAAGCGCAAGCGTTGTGAAATGCGATATTGCATTTGAAATAAGCGATGTAGTTCGAAAATATGCGATGTAGCGTAGTAAGCGATATAATTTACATTGTGATCCGAATCTCGGTGCTAGGCGTAACGAGAGTAACGAGCGCGAAACTGCGGGTTCTTACAGTAGCCAAGTCAACTATTTGATTTGTGGATGTCATTATTTTATTTTGAAAGTCAAAATGTCAAATCAACGTCAAATTCTGTCGTTGCGAGTCGAAGTGGCGAGTCGAAATAGCAAGTCGAGGGCAGCAGTTTCGAGTAATGATGTTTTGAGTCAAAACCACTGGTTGCGAGTCGAAAACTCCAGCAAATTTGAATGATGATGAATCGAGACCAAAGTCGAGACCTTGATTTCGAGTAGTAAAACTACAACTCGAGACCACTGATGTTTCGAGTCGAAACCTTGAAGATGAAACCCAAGACCAGCACTTGATTTCGAGTCAGAACCGTAGAAAGGACAATTCGAGACCACCAATTGTGAGTCAAGACCTGCAAAACAGATGGTTAGTTGAAATTTTGACTCGTAATCCCGAACTTTCAGCACTTCGAAATTCAAAAGATTATCCAAGTCTTTTGAATGACCATTAACCAATTCCGAGAAATCAGCAAACAGATTTTGGAATAAATCAAAACCAAAATAGCAACCCTTAGATGAAATTCTGATTAACACCAAGAACACAACAACCCGAAATCGTTAAAAACAGCAATCACAATGAATCGAAACATTCAAAACTCTTGCAAAACAGATTAGTAATACAAAACACTGCCTTTCTTGAATCCGAATGATATCGACCGAACCAAGATAAAGGTTCTTGGCTCTGATACCAATTGTAAGTCCCGTAAAGGATCTTTCAATGATATCAAACACTAATCTCTTGTTAGTGCGAAAACCTAACACAAGATGATTCAAGAGGATAATAAACCAAATCAATAACAATCAAAATAAAGCTTGCATTCACCGTAAGATGACCGATACAATGCTTCAGGTTTCGGCTGGCTTCTCTAGTTCCCACAAACTGATCAATCTCAAAATAGTGAATGAGGTTTGATTATATACTAACACTATGGACCGAAACCCCCTAAGCCCAGCCGAAACCCCTTATGACCCATACATTAGACTCGACCCAAAACATTGATTAAAACAAAGTTACATAATCAACCCTCAACTATAAGTAACTATCTATGCATAAACCTTCAGGTTCCAACAGGTGCACCCTACTAGAAGCCTCCATTTCAATCTCCTTATCAACCGGTCCTTCTTCTTCATCCTCAACTGGTGACCTCACTAACTCTCCTCCTCTACCACTACGAGTGGTGACTGCTTTCAGGTTAGGCAGCCGAGCTAGTTTGATACTACCCAAGAACTGGCCTGGGGCCCGTTCGTCTAACCACCTAGAAATGTCACCTACGGAACACTAAAAATCAAGGAACATGGATTGTTTATTTTTAAGAAGAATGTCATGTTCCGCTAAAGTTTTCTGAGTAGTGACATCCTTAGCAACTAATTGGTTCAACAAATCCTCTAACTTACTCAAATGGTTCCCACTACCCCCACCTAAGTTATTACCCAAACTCCCACTAGCAAACTAACCCTGCCCCTGGTTATGATTTTGATTTGGTTGGAAACCAGGGGGGTTATCAGAAGATCGCCAATTATTATTATTTCTCCAACCTGAGGAATAATTGTTTCCGAATGGATTGGTGGGATCCCAATTTTGACCACCTTAAAACTCTACCTCGACTAAGTAAATAACACTTAAAAGTACCATGACCCCCCCCCAACACACCTCACACTTATCAACTTTCGCTTTCAAATCCTTCATTTCTCTCCTCAAATTCTCGAGAGAAGCAACCACACTAGCATTGAAGGTGACTTGGTGATGTTAGTGCATTATCTGTCTATCGCCTCCGTCAATCTAGTCCGTAGCAGAATCCGAAGAATTCTAATCTTTTAGTGTTATAACTAGTTAGAAAGGCAAGGTGGCAATTTTGTAAATAATGAGATTTCTCATTATATCCCTTGTGCCTATAAATAGATCATTTAGTTGTAAAGTTTAAGACTTTTTGGCTCATTTGGAGATTTAGAGAACTAATCCTAGAGAGAGAAAGTCTAGAGAGAGAAAGTCTCTCTACGTGATTCACGGCTTTGTACACGACATCATATCAATAGAATCACGTCATTAGTACGTTCTTGTGTGTTCAGTCACGCACGTTCACGGATTCCGCACGTCGAACGTTCGTTACGCAATCGTACGGTGTCAAAAACCGATCCAACAAGTGGTATCAGAGCAGGAGCTCGATTGCGCTGATCAAACACATAGATTCGTACCTGATTACATCGATTTCAGATCTGAATTTCAGAGATTTCTTCATCTTTTTCATTCTTATCACGGTTTTCACTGAAAATAGTCAAATTGAACGGGATTTTACAGACCGAATTGGCTGAATTTCTGATATGTTGTGCGAAAACATCTGATTTACAACCCTACCAAATTTCAGATTCAAACTCCTAGCCGTTTAGGAGAAATTCGAGTTTTTAGGTCCGAGTTCATTTGAAACAGCGAGAGTCCGTTTGAATCTGACATACTGTTTGAAATTGGTTGGTCATTCCATTTGAACAAGCACCATTCCATTTGAAAAACTGAATTATCGTTTGAAACAAGGTTTTGGTTTAAACTATCGTTTGAAATGGAGGTTTCCGTTTAAAATATCGTTTGAAATGGAAGTTTCCGTTTGAAATATTGTTTGAGACGAGGTTTCCATTTGAAACTACCGTTTGAAAATGGCCATTTGAAAGCAGTCCGTTTGAAAGTGACATCACATTTGAAAGGGTTTCCGTTTGAGAGTACCGTATGAAATTGTATTCCGTCTGAAAACTTGTGACTTAAACTGAACGTCCCAATCATTAACGAATATAATCTGACCACTAAAAGTGTTGGTCCAATCACATGTTTAGTCATTCATGTGAACAACTAAAGGCCCAATTATATTGATGCATGTGAAAAACTAAAGGTCCAATCATATTTGTTAGATATTTGATATTGTCGGACACTTTTTAGGGATACATCAGTTAGTGTGAGAGTGTTAATTGATAATATCAATGAGTTGAAAAAATAAAATGGTCCAATCAAAATTGTCAATATTAAACCCATGTGATAGACATTAATCGAAGTTGTCTGTTAGTGGGGCTCGGTTCATGTGTTTCATGTAAAAACTTTTGAGTTGGTCAATGTATGTTGTGCATGTGGTTTGATTTTTTGGTCCAATGGAATTTTAAGTGGTAAGTAAATTTGTCGGTTGAGTGGGTTGATCAGTATACTTTTCAATATCATTGGCCCAATCATAATCGTATGTCATTGAAAATTGTTGTCTGTCATTTTAAAGGATTTTCAATTTGTGAGGCCCAATAAGATTGTATTGAGGTTTAAAATTGTCGGCCCATGTCTTGGTATTAGTGTTTACATGTTTTTTTTGGTTGTCGGTTAAAGTGCTATTATTTTGATCAAGTCTCAAAGGTGCATGTGAAGTAATAGTGCAGCCCAATCACATTAATACAACATCAATTTGTGTCGGTTCAAGATTTGTTTGTGAGTATTGCGTGTGATAAGGAAGGCCCAGTTCATTCTAAGCCTATATCTCGTGACCCTTTTGTTCAGGTTCATTCATTCAGTGTTCTCACGTCATCAACATTGAAACAAGTCCACAAATTTTCGACAACGAGTCTTGGATTGATTTCATCAACATACATTTTCACGTATTCAGTTCAGTTTAAACTGATTGTTTGATTGTTGGTTTGCAGGTGATTTAAGGTGATTTCATTTGAACAGGGTTATATCATTTGAAAGTAATTCTGTTTGAAATCTGTTATCGAAACATGGATAGTGATGATGACTTTGGAAGTTCTTTTGAAGATGATATTTTTCAAAAAGATTATTTGTTAAGGTTAAGAGAGGGAGCTTTAAGAGAGGCAGTTTTAATAAAGAAGGGTTCAGAAATTGTTATAGATAAAACTGAAAAGAGTTTGGAAGTTAAATCTGAAAAAAATGAAGAAGTTTCAGAAGATGTTTCAGAAAGAGCTCCAGTTTTTGATCATTCATACTCATCTGATGAAGAGTGTGAGAAAGAAGAATTCAAGAAAATTGAATCTTCAAGTTTTAAAATGGTGTGCTCAAAATGCGAAAAATCAGAAGCAGACAGTGTGAAACTCTTGAAGGATGTAGAGAGTTTGACATTGGAAAACAAAACTTTGAAGATCGAGAAGAAAGCTGATGATGAACAGATTCTGGAGTTACGCTTGAACTGTGAAAAGCTGAAATCTGAGAATGATAAAATGTTAAATGATTTAAACAGTTTGACATCAGAAAACAAAATTTTGAAAGAAAATGAAAAAGATTTTGAAAGCAAAAGAAAATCTTCAGAAGATGAAGATTTCTGGATAAAACTGGAAAACAAAAATCTGAAAGAAAATGAAACAAGATTTCAAGAACAGTTAAAAGGTTTGGAAAATGAAAAATTTGTTCTTGAAAATCTTAAGATTGAAAATGAAAATTCAATCAAGTTCTATCTTGAAAGAATCTCTCAGCTTGAAAAAGAAGCTGAGAATTCAAGAAACAAGATTGATGAATTTGAAAAGAAATTGAAAGGTTTTGTGACTGCATCAGATAGTTTGAATTTTCCCTGTCTAAAACCGATCAATTCTGTTCCAATAAGTGACAAGGTCACAAATTTTGACAATGCCAAAATTGAAGATTGTGATGACAAATCTGATGATGAAAAAGAAAAGGAAGAAAAAAGAAAAACATTTTTGAAATTAAATGAAATGTTTAAAAATACTGTTTTACATTCTACTGAGAAAGGTGAATGCTCAATGCAAAAACCTGAAAAGAAGAATGTGGAACAGAAAAAAAAAGATAATAAATCGACAAATTTTCAAAAATAAAATTAAAGCTCATCAGATCAATCATCCAATCACAATAAAAAATCACAAAGATTTAAAAAACAAAACTCAAAAATAGTTGGTAATCAGTGGTGCAGGTCTGACCATAGTGCTCAAATGCCAAATCAAGGATACAAGAAGAGAAATGACTACCACAAGGCAACTCAATGCTATGATCTAAGTGTGTGGTATGAAAATGGTGTACGGTATGAAAGAGAGGAGAGGTATGATAACAGAGTGTGTTACTCTTGTGGCTATCAAGGACACATTACTGTTAACTGCCAAAGCCAGAGATTTGAAACGAGAAGGTGTTATGAATGTCATATCAGAGGACACATTGCCAGAGATTGCCCAAGGAGATCGATGGGAAGATCGAGGGTTGAATCTCAGAGAACAGTAAAGAAACCAGTCCACGTCAAGCCCAAAGAACAGAAGGTTCAAGAACCTAAAGTTCAGGAAACAAAAGTAAAGCTTTCTCAGGGGCAAAAAAACAGACTGCGAAAGAAGAGGAAGAAGGCCAGAGAGTATCTGGAAAAGATTTTGTCCTCGGATACAACAAGAAAATCAGAAAAGAGTTCTGATAATCCAGTTTATTCATCAAAGACTGACAAATCAAGCAAACTGAGTTCATCAGATACAAATCTGAGGACAGACAGGTTAAATAAGAAAGAAAAAGTTCCTGGCAAGGAATTTGTTTCTTCGGAAACAAAGGAGCCACGTGTTGGCGATGAATCTGACTCATCAAAGTCAGACAAGCCACATTCAGGCAATGATTCTGGTTCGTCAAAACCAGAAGAGCCAAGTTTTGAGGTAAAATTGTCAAAAACACCCAAGGCTGGTCAGGCTTGGTTGAATCTATTCAAATAGAAAAACCTGACTTGCCGGAGTTCCCAGGTTGGTAAGTGTGGAACATGAATCGGCATATTTCTTGAGAAATTTCACTCTGGTGATTTTTCGTCTTACATGTGGTAAATCAGGGACATTAAGTTGTACTTGATCTTCTACAACTGATGTTTGAGATTTAAAATTGAAATTGTTAAATTCGTCAAGTGATTAAAGGAAAACAATGTGATGAAAGAACCCCGAATTTGTGAAATGACACACAAAACTAATTTTCCGGAAAAACCATTTTAATTAAAACAAACTTAAGTGTTTTGAAATCTAAATGGGAAAATAGTTTGTTGTCAGGGGGAGTTCTGATTGTATATGCCAAATGAATGGCGAATTGAAGTGATTCGATATCAGTTTTTCACTTTATTTGTACAGTTTGTTTTCAAACTTTCCTTGAAAATCTAAATTGAAACATATTTTGATTTTAGGGGGAGAAATATTTTTAAAAAATTTAGAAATTTGAAAATACCAAAAACATTGAGAAAGCAAATATGAGTTTTGTTGAGAAAAGAGGAAATGATAGTACATCAGTGGACTATAACAGCATGCTAAAGAAATGAAATGTCAAATGTGATAAACGGTCTCACTAATGATGTGTCGATAGGTTTTCACACATTTAGTAGATTTATTCGGGATATAAACCTAAAATTTCAAACTTGTGAAATTTGTGGGGAACACTACTTGGATATATAGGTAACCCCTGAAATCTCGTTGAAAGGTTTCTTATTCTGATATAATAGGTTTTAATATTCAATGATGTCTGGGGTATTATTCCGGGACTTCTGCTAAACGGAAGTTCTGACCTAGTCCTTGGATAATGCTTTCACCAAATGCTTGAAACATAGCATAAACCCACAGCATGCAGATGAAACAATAAAATTGATAGTCGCTGCTGTTGTAGCTAAAAGATCCTCTAAAGGGGACATACTGAAAAGTCGAAGCTGATATATCTCTGCGTATATGGAAGTATCGACCTAAGATCCCTCGGCCCTCGCATACCTAATTTATGTACAGATATCATTGTAGTATATTCACCTGTAAGACTGAATATTGAGATTCTGGATACGGGAGTATATTCAAGAGGTGGGACACATGAATGAGTTAAGTTCCTAAAACATCTAAATCGTATCCTGAATAGATTGAAAATTGTGTGATAATTTAAGAGGACAACTATATCGTCAATCTACGAGAATCGTTTAGAACTTAAAATGATTAAAGCTTAACGGTGCTAGTGATTTGTCTCATGAACTGATATGATCCTCTTACACAAACTCACAAAAATATTATCTGTATATATTTGTTTACTGCATTTCATTCAAAAACAAAAATCCGAAAAGATTTTCGGAGTGTTTTAGCATAAAATTTTGAAAATTCAAAAAGATTTTCGACAGCTGATAGCGAAGAGCTGATATTCAAAATTCGAGTGCTAAACATGATGAACAGGATTGGGAGAATATGTTGAAAACTTTGAATGTCATATACAAATGTTTTGTAAGATTGTATGCTTAGTTAATCAAGGTCATTCATTTGAACTTGATGTAACTATGCAGATGAATTAATGATTTCTACCAGTAAGTTTCTTAAATCTAACTGTTATAAATTTGTGAAATTTATGTTGAGGTAGAGGATGTGCAGGTTAACCAGGTTTCAAATCCTGAGCAGATGCAGAACAAAGCCAGGAACTGATCCTGAACTTGTGAAACGGTGAAAGCCAGACTACGATCCCGACAGCTGAGTCTAAGGGGGAGTTTGAAGACGAGCTCAACGCAAGAGGAAGCATGGATTCAAAAAGCCAGATAAATATTTTGGAGGAGCTTGTATACGGAAATCCAGGTGTCGATCCCAAAAGCACGGAAGCTTGATGAAAGGGGGAGCCTGAAGACAGATCTACAGGGATTCTGTTCGAGATAGAGAAAGACAAGACGCTACGAGATTGACTACGGCAATATCCAAGGGGGAGTCTGTTAGTGCATTATCTGTCTATCGCCTCCGTCAATCTAGTCCGTAGCAGAATCCGAAGAATTCTAAGCTTTTAGTGTTATAACTAGTTAGAAAGGCAAGGTGGCAATTTTGTAAATAATGAGATTTCTCATTATATCCCTTGTGCCTATAAATAGATCATTTAGTTGTAAAGTTTAAGACTTTTTGGCTCATTTGGAGATTTAGAGAATTAATCCTAGAGAGAGAAAGTCTAGAGAGAGAAAGTCTCTCTACGTGATTCACGGCTTTGTACACGACATCATATCAATAGAATCACGTCATTAGTACGTTCTTGTGTGTTCAGTCACGCACGTTCACGGATTCCGCACGTCGAACGTTCGTTACGCAATCGTACGGTGTCAAAAACCGATCCAACAGGTGAACATGTCACACCCCCAAAATACCACGTGCGGATCTCACCGTGAGGCATGTGACGTACCAGGATCCAGCCACTAATCATGTCGAACTAATGGTAATTAATAATAAACACAAACATCATGTCTAACATGAATAGTGCATTTCATTAATAAACGTTTCAACAATGTATACATTCAGCGAAAGCAATTGTAAATGTTCTAAGCATACGAAACCAAATTGTTTAAAAAGCTTAACATTAATTATTCATCAAGCAACACGCCCCATGACACTCCTCTCCTCAGATTGCAAGTTCCATAGCATGATGTATCTAACGACTTGCAAGCATGTAGAAAAGTGTGTCAACATAAAGTTGGCGAGTTCACAATTTTGTTTTACGTAAATCATGTAAGTGTTTAGTTAAAAGACACGTCACGAATAATAAACTCGGTACCGATTAACTGTTCTATTTGTTGTGCCCTCATCAATGTCTGTCAGCATTGATTAAAAAATTTTAAGGTCACTAGTTCACGCCTGGCTCCCAGCACGGTGTGAGGTTTGTCAAGCCTAATAGTGCATCAACTAATACCCTGTTGCCTCCTAGGCAATTAGCTCGGCAGTAAGTAGGGACTTTCGTGATAGAGTTTGAGTTTATTAACCAACATCGAATTTAAACTACAACATTTTAAAGTATTCCTCCCAGGAATATTAGTTTGTTTGTCCCCACCGGGACGCATGTTTGTGAAAGATTAGTGAACTCACCTTAGTTTGCTCGGTATGTATTAACGTGCTTTTAGCGATAAAGAGGTGTTAGGTCCGTTATACGTGACCTAATGTACAATATCGTGTAAGTATGAGTAAACAAGTAGGGCTGGCAATTCCCTAAGTGTCCAAAAAACAGGTGTTTATTGATTATAAGTTAACCAGCTTAGCATACAGTACACACAGAACACACAATTGGATTTCTCTGGTTGGTGACAGGTTAACTTAGATACTTTTACACACATATATACAGCTCGGATAGCACACTTAGCCATTATACGTGAACAACCCGGGTAACAAACTCGGACCATCAATCAAAAGAGACTCGGATAAAAACCTCAGAACCTATTTATTAAATACGGACCAAACAAAACCCAGGCCCCTATCATTATATAATAAATTCGGAATAAATACATTCACTTCACTTAATTCAGACATTTATATTAGAGAAGTTTGGAGCCCACTTTCCATTTAATTAATCCGGCCCCATAATTTATACAAGTCCAGCCCAACATCTTATATATCATCATCATCATTGTCACACCCCCAAAATCCACATGCGGAGTACCACCGCTTGGAGACGTGACTGACCAGGATCTTAACCACCAATCATATTGAACATGTAATATAGTTAAGTATAGCGGAAGCCCCAAACATAAATATTAATGTATGAAACATCATAAGTGTTCAAATAGCATTCACGATCCTTTGCCCACAACGACCTGCTCCTCCCTGTGCAAGCTCCATAATGTACCTAAGGTCCTGCAAGGCATGCAGCAGAAAGTCAACAACTAGTTGAGCGAGTTCACAGAAAGTAAGTTCAGTAATAGAAATGGTATAGCAAGCATTGCGTTCGTTCATCTAATCATGTATCGTATTAGTTCGTTCATTGCTCATGTATAGTATTGGTTTCCATCGCAGGCCCTTTCGGCATGTATGCGAAGATTTGGGTTAATACTCCCAAATATCCTAGACTATGTATATTTGTATCGCTGGCCACCCTGGCATGTGTGCGAAGTTCTAATATGTATAGTTCGCAGCCTTCCCGAGGCATGTGTGCGAAGATCAGTCATAATTATCGCAGCCAACCCTTGGCGTGTGTGCGAAGATCTGTTCAAGTAGGTATACTAGTCTAGCCGTATCTTATCCTTCACCATCCTCACCCTGAGGACTCGTATCATAAAGTTCCATTAACTAAGTATGTACATATAATTCATTCAATCCCATTCCCACCCTGGGAACCCCATGCCTTGGCTGTGTGAACTCACCTTGGGTTTGCTCGGTATGCTAAGTATGTGCTCAAATAAATCAGTCACGTCCACGATGAACAAAGAAGTAAATCTTGATCGTCCTTTTAGGATTTCGAGGTCACAAGTTTGCCGTCGAATAGATGAGGAGGCTCTAGGGTTTTTAGAGTTTTTGTAACCGTTCCAAGAACACGATCTACGCTAATATAATCACGCACAAGGGTTGGGCCTATATTGGGCTTGGCGAATCAGATGGGCCGGCGAAACACCATCAGTTTCGTCGAGCTTTGGAGTTTGACGAATCAAGCTTGTGTTTCGTCGAGATTTGGATTGGCGAATCACTTGATTCGTCGAGTTCATTCATGTGCTGAACGATCTAAGTTTTCTAAACAAGTTACACATTATAACACCATACAAGTAGCATGTAATAATCACAACACGTATCACCTAATTACAACATATACAGTCAAAGTCAACAGTCAAGGTCAACGAGCATCTAAAGTCGAAAGGTCGAGTTGTCACATTATCCCCAACTTGAAAGAAATTTCGTCCCGAAATTTGGTATGCACTCACTGAGGAAGCTAGGTAAGTTCAATCGTTCACTGGTTTTTCCTGGGGTGTCACATCCTCCCCCCGTTGATCTGGAATTTCGTCCCGAAATTCCGAAGTAGTAGCTTCAGCCTCAGTAGTGGTTGCATTGGTTCCGAATAACTGGGGGTACTTTTCTGTCATCCTGTCTTCGCGCTCCCAGGTGTACTCTGGGCCACGTTTGGAGTTCCAACGTACTCGAACAAGAGGGATTCTCTTGTTTTTGAGGACCTTCACATCCCGGTCCGTGATTTCAACTGTTTCCTCGACGAACTGCAACCGCTCGTCGATAGTGAGTTCCTTAAAAGGAATGATAAGGGTCTCATCTGACAGGCACTTCTTCAGATTCGACACGTGAAAGACGTTGTGAACTGCACCGAGTTCAGCTGGTAAGTTCAACTTGTAGGCCACTTTGCCGATTTTCTCAATGATTTCGAACGGTCCGACGTACCGCGGATTTAGTTTGCCCCGTTTGCCAAAACGAACCACACCCTTCCAGGGTGAGACTTTAAGTAAAACCCGGTCCCCGACCTGAAATTTCCAATAGCTTTCTACGCTTGTCCGCGTAGGCTTTCTGACGGTCGCGTGCTGCCGCCATGCGCTGTCGTATCTGTGCAATCTTTTCTGTGGCGTCCACTACAATCTCTGGACCCGTGATTCGACTATCCCCCACCTCTGCCCAACAGAGAGGTGACCGGCATTTACGCCCGTACAATGCCTCGAATGGAGCGGCTTGTATGCTGGTGTGATAACTGTTATTGTATGAGAACTCCATCAAAGGGAGGTGCTTTTCCCAGCCGTTGCCGAAATCAATAACACATGCCCGAAGCATGTCTTTAAGAGTTTGGATCGTTCGCTCAGACTGCCCATCCGTCTGAGGGTGATACGCTGTGCTCATGTCTAACCGTGAGCCGAAAGATTTGTGCATCGCTTGCCATAGCTCTGACGTGAATCGTGCATCCCGATCCGAGATGATAGAGGTGGGCACCCCGTGCCTTGAAACAACTTCTTTAAGATAGATGTCTGCGAGAGTGGAGAACTTATCCGTTTCCTTTATAGCCAGGAAGTGTGCGGACTTGGTGAGTCGATCCACGATCACCCATATGGTATCATTCCCACGCTGGGATCTAGGTAAGCCCGTAACGAAATCCATGGAAATTTCTTCCCATTTCCACTGTGGTATCCTGGGTTGTTGAAGTAGACCCGCTGGTTTCTGATATTCAACCTTGACTCTTGCACAGGTCAAGCACTTGCCGACGTAAGTAGCGATGTGAGCCTTCATACTAGGCCACCAGTATGTAGTTCTGATGTCGTGGTACATTTTATCCAACCCTGGATGTACCGAGTAGCGGGACTCGTGAGCTTCATCCATTACCAGCTCGCGTAATCCGCAAAGTGGGACCCAAATACGTCTCGTTACATAGTAGGCGCCGTCTTCCTTTTGTTCCATTCGTTGCCTTGAACCGCGTAAGGCTTCAGCCATGACGCTTTCGGATTTTCAATGCTTCTGCCTGAGCATCCCGTATCTGTGCAGGAAGGCTAGACTGAATTGCAAGCTGTAGCGCTCGCACGTGCCGAGGTAAAGTGTCTTTCCGACTGAGGGCGTCAGCCACAACATTGGCCTTGCCTGGATGATACTTGATAGCGCATTCGTAATCGTTCGGTAACTCGACCCATCGCTGTTGACGCGTGTTCAAATCCTTCTGCTTAAGAATATACTCGAGACTCCTGTGATCGGTGTAAATCGTGCACCTGGTACCGTACAGGTAGTGTCGCCATATCTTAAGCGCGAAAACAACAGCTCCCAGCTCTAAATCGTGCGTCGTGTAATTCCGGTCGTGAATCTTAAGTTGGCGCGAAGCGTAAGCAATGACCTTGTCGCGCTGCATTAACACACATCCAAGTCCCCGAATGGATGCATCACAATAAACCACGAAGTCATCTGTGCCCTCTGGCAAGGAGAGGATAGGTGCACTGCAAAGTCTATCCTTTAGGTGCTAAAAAGCAGTCTCCTGGGGTTCTCCCCAGTGGTAGGTAACACCCTTCTGTGTCAGTAGTGTAAGCGGCTGAGCAATCTTTGAAAAGTCTTTAATAAACCGTCTGTAGTAACCCGCCAAACCCAAGAATTGGCGTATTTCCGTTGGTGTACGTGGTGCAGGCCAGTTTCTGATTGAGTCTACCTTGGATGGATCGACATGAATCCTATCCCTGTTCACCACATGACCTAGAAAGTGGACTTCACGAAGCCAGAAGTCGCATTTCGAAAACTTAGCGTACAGCTGTTCCTTCCGTAGGAGTTCCAAAATAAGGCGTAGATGCTGCTCGTGTTCCTCCTGACTCTTGGAGTAGATCAGGATGTCGTCGATGAAGACAATTACAAACTTGTCTAGATAGGGTTTGCACACCCTGTTCATAAAGTCCATAAATACGGCAGGTGCGTTCAATAATATCAAACCATCCATCATATCAAACATAAAGCATAGTAGTTAAAATAATTCATAAAACCCAATACGATTAATGTTCAAACCAAACTTTGTTTAAGTAGCGGAAACATAAAAAATGAAAACCCAAAATAAGTTATAAGTTCAAATATCGTTCATTGCGTCTCCTCGTCCTAGCACGAAAGCTCGACCTCTCGCCTCGTTGCCATTGTTGTTGTTGTTTCCCCCGTTGTTGTTGTTCCCGTTGCCCTGGTTATTGTTGTGGTTCTGATTCTGGTTCAACTGAGGGCAATCGCGTTTGTAATGACCTTCAGCCCCACACTGGAAACATCCCCGGTTTCCACGCTGTGGCTGCTGCTGCTGTGGGTTCTGAGGAGCTGGTGGTGGAAGTTGCTGGTTCTGATTAGCTGGCCGTGAGCTTCTACAATCTTTGGCCTCGTGCCCTAGCTTGAGACATCTCTGACAACGTTCTTTGCGACACCTTCCACTGTGGTGCCTGTTACACTTGTCACATAGTGGGTGAACTCCCCGGTATCCACCCTGCCCCTGACTGCCAGATGATTGCTGACTCGAATTCTGGTAGTCGTTGGTTCTGCGCTGCTGTGCTTGAGACTGAACAGAAACTGATCCCCTGCTGGAATCCCCATCCCATTTCCGTTTGTTGTCGTTGGGTGTAGCACAAGTAGCAGCTGGAGTAGTAGTTGCACTGACGCGTTTGGGCAGCTTGTTCTGTTCTACTGCCTGATCTGTGAGTCGATGGGCAAGACGCTGGATGTCTTGGATGTTGTCGAGGTTTGCCGATGTAACATGGCTCTGGATTTCTGGCGCGAGTCCCTTGAGATACAACTCAATGCGCTTCACTGGAGGGTCCACCATAGTTGGACACAGAATGGCCAGTTCATTTGACCGCTTTGTATAGGCTTCAATCTCTGACCCCGTCATTTTCAAGTGATAGAGCTCGTTCTCCAACTTGTGGATGTCATCACGCGTGCAGTATTCCCTCTTGATCAATTCCTTGAAATCATTCCAAGGGGTGGCGTTAGCAGCTGCCAACCCTAGGATCTGTACTTGCGCGTTCCACCAAGTCAACGCGATTCCTTCCAAAGTGCCAGTGGCGTACTTGACCCTGCGAGCCTCAGGACATTCACACATCTCGAACACAGATTCTAGCTTCTCGATCCAATGGAGGAGTCCCACTGCCCCCTCGGTGCCACTGAAAGTACTTGGACGACAGTCCATGAAGTTCTTGAAAGTGCAGACAGGTTGCTGCGCGTGTTGACCTATTGTGTACGAATAGGACAAAGTTAAATACGAGAGTTATCGTAGGATCTAAAGATCCTAGTGTGAGTCTATACTGCAGGGTATACTACCTGCTTGAGCAGCTGCAAGTGCCGCAGCAACTTGAGCTTGAACGAGAGCCTCTAGCTGGGCTTGAGTCATGTTAATTCGTCCAGACATGATCTTCATAGTAAAAGTAACATAAGTGAGAGTGGTTCGCGAATAGGGCGATGACAGAAAAGCGTAAGCACGTAGGTATTCTCATGTAATAAAGTCATGCGTATCTAAACGTAATGCGAGCAAAGTTCTATATAGTTCTAGCATGCAGGTAATAAACATAAACCTTATTACCTAGGATGTCGAGTCTTGCACGTGGAGCGAAGCGTCGTTGTGGATCGTTGAGAGCACTGTTCTGGTTATAGTCTGGTTTTAATAAAAACGTTTTCCCCGTATTAAAACCAAGTTCTCTATAACCAATGGCTCTGATACCAATCTGTCACACCCCCAAAATCCACATGCGGAGTACCACTGCTTGGAGACGTGACTGACCAGGATCTTAACCACCAATCATATTGAACATGTAATATAGTTAAGTATAGCGGAAGCATTTAAGTAACCCAAACATAAATATTAATGTATGAAACATCATAAGTGTTCAAATAGCATTCACGATCCTTTGCCCACAACGACCTGCTCCTCCCTGTGCAAGCTCCATAATGTACCTAAGGTCCTGCAAGGCATGCAGCAGAAAGTCAACAACTAGTTGAGCGAGTTCACAGAAAGTAAGTTCAGTAATAGAAATGGTATAGCAAGCATTGCGTTCGTTCATCTAATCATGTATCGTATTAGTTCGTTCATTGCTCATGTATAGTATTGGTTTCCATCGCGGGCCCTTTCGGCATGTATGCGAAGATTTGGGTTAATACTCCCAAATATCCTAGACTATGTATATTTGTATCGCTGGCCACCCTGGCATGTGTGCGAAGTTCTAATATGTATAGTTCGCAGCCTTCCCGAGGCATGTGTGCGAAGATCAGTCATAATTATCGCAGCCAACCCTTGGCGTGTGTGCGAAGATCTGTTCAAGTAGGTATACTAGTCTAGCCGTATCTTATCCTTCACCATCCTCACCCTGAGGACTCGTATCATAAAGTTCCATTAACTAAGTATGTACATATAATTCATTCAATCCCATTCCCACCCTGGGAACCCCATGCCTTGGCTGTGTGAACTCACCTTGGGTTTGCTCGGTATGCTAAGTATGTGCTCAAATAAATCAGTCACGTCCACGATGAACAAAGAAGTAAATCTTGATCGTCCTTTTAGGATTTCGAGGTCACAAGTTTGCCGTCGAATAGATGAGGAGGCTCTAGGGTTTTTAGAGTTTTTGTAACCGTTCCAAGAACACGATCTACGCTAATATAATCACGCACAAGGGTTGGGCCTATATTGGGCTTGGCGAGTCAGATGGGCCGGCGAAACACCATCTGTTTCGTCGAGCTTTGGAGTTTGACGAATCAAGCTTGTGTTTCGTCGAGATTTGGATTGGCGAATCACTTGATCCGTCGAGTTCATTCATGTGCTGAACGATCTAAGTTTTCTAAACAAGTTACACATTATAACACCATACAAGTAGCATGTAATAATCACAACACGTATCACCTAATTACAACATATACAGTCAAAGTCAATAGTCAAGGTCAACGAGCATCTAAAGTCGAAAGGTCGAGTTGTCACATTATCCCCAACTTGAAAGAAATTTCGTCCCGAAATTTGGTATGCACTCACTGAGGAAGCTAGGTAAGTTCAATCGTTCACTGGTTTTTCCTGGGGTGTCACAATCATCATCAACATACTCAGTAAATCCCACCAATAGCAAAGCTAAGGTAGGGTCTGAGGAAGGTAAGACGTAGACAGTCTTACCTCTACCCCGTAGGAATAGAGAGGCTGCTTCCAGTGAGACCCCCCGACTCGATTGTAGTTTTGCATCAAGCCTTAGTGTAACACCTCGTAAAATCGTGTCCAATGATGTGGTGACACGTGTAATGAACCCTAATAAAGTCAAACGTTGACTATGAGGGACTAATTTTGTCAAAAATCGAAAACCATGATTATAGAAGGACTGAACGTGTCAACATGCCTAAACTAGGCCCCTGAGTGACCTTATACGGTATCTGTATTCTCAAATGAGCCACTTGTCGTACGAGAGGAGCCGTTTGCGTAATTGTGTAAAAGTTTGCGCGTCAAAGGGTTAAGAGTGTCAACATGTTAATTCTTACCTCTGAGTGACCTTTTAACATACCTAGAGCTTCATTATGTTTCATCATATTCTCGTGAATGCCTAATATTGGCTATGCAAGGCTTTTATGCTAATAAGTGAAGTTGCGCGCAAGTTTGTAAGTTAGAGGGATTAAAAGTGTCAACATGTTTAATTATACCTCTGAATGACCTTTTAACAAACCCGAATCATCGTGATGTATTATAATACTCTCAAGAATGCCTAACATGGACTAGATAAGGCTTCGATGCTATTAAACGATGATATGCGCAAGTTTGCGCATTAAAGGGACCAAAAGCATCAACTTTTGAATCTACGCCTTTTAGTGACCACTTAAGCAAACAGGAGCGTAGCAATAATTAAACACATGCTTGGGAATACCCATTATGGGCCATGGAAGGCTTGGATATGATTAAATGACATTTCGCGCTACTTTGTGCGATTAAAGGACTAATTGCGTCAAACTGCAAAAATATACCGATTCGTATGGTATCGAACCTTCCGGAATATGATCATAAGGTAAACATGCCCTAGATATCCTTTACATAGCTTAGAAATAGGCTTAGAGGTGTTTGGTGCGCAAAAATAAACTTATTTGATTAACAGGGGCTAAGAGCGTCAAAAAGTGCCTAAGTTTGCATTTTCGCGCATATCTTACGTTCTGAATATATCTGGGCATCCAAAAATTTATGTAAGCATTAAAATATTTTATTTTAGTGTTCGGTATGATAATATTCCATTCATCGCGTAATTTGGATCGTTTTTCGCGTCCGTTCGTGTTTCGTCGTAATTAGCCGAACAACGCGACCGTACGACCAAACGAACCGACATCCGACATGTTTTTGAGCATGTTTTATGTTCCCTATGCTTAGTCATCATTGTAGAGCCTTGAAAATGGCTTAACGGGATTTTAACATCTCAAATATGGGCTTAAACACATGCTGGGACCAAAACTGCAACTTCTGCAAGTTGTTTGATCTGTGCAGGCCGTAGCCTACGCCCCCTGCAGCATAGCCTACGCCCAGGTCTGGGCAACTTTGTTTTTTTGCTTGCAGCCCACTCCATTCACTTCTTAACCAATCAAAAACGATTCCTTGGGCTCCAAATCAAGTTGGACAGCTGGGGTAACACCTGTAGTGATCCTAAAGATCCATCTAACACTTGTCTCAATCCCAATCCAAATCCAAATCATATCCAAAACCTACGAATAGTTCAAGCTTTCATTCATTTCATTGCATAATTCTCATTCTATCATCACATCTCTTAAATCTGGAGCTTCCAAAGCTGAATGGAACTTCTATTCTTGTAGAAAAGTTAGCATGGACCCTTTGTAAGTACCTTAGCCCACCTTATAGTTCAGTTTCATAGTTTTATAAACCGAAAAGTCAAGTATCGTATATTAACTTTGACTTTCGGATTAAACTCTCATGGTCCAGCCACTAACCAAATTAAAAGTGGGTATAAGACCATAGTTAGGTAGGTGATTAACCCCTGAAAGGGCACCTCCTAATTCCTTCGTTTGCTTAGTTAATTGTCGGGTCAAACCGTTTAGGTAAAAAGTCAAACTTGGCAGATTTGTGAATATTAATTAAAAACCATAGATGCAGAGGTTATAAATTATATTTTAACACTCTAATAACTTGTTAATAACTATTAGAACATGTCTAAGCTGGTCCAACCCGACAATTATGAGTTTAGGGTCGGTTCGCAACCGAAAGTCGCAAAAGGTTGACTTTTCAGTTCTGACCCGATTAAGCTTGATTCTTCCATATTTCAAGCTTCCATTAGGACCATATTATTCAGTAGTATAACCCTCTGGAGTTATATTGCATGGTTCCTTGTGGTTTGAATTATATGCTCTTGTTTGTTAATATGCTCATAAATGTCGTAAATGCCCTTTTGACATACAAATGAGATTTTTAGAAACGTGAGAGGACAAAAACCTTTGCTACTGATATTTAGACTTGTCCCGAAAATTTGACATCAGTTCTTGGTCCTAAATAGGAGTTATGCTCGATATCGTAATTAGAAGCTTTTTATTAGTTAATTTGCGATATCTTGCATAATGTGTGTTTAAACTTGGATTTTGAACCAAAACTCATTACCTACTGTTAAGATATTATTTTTAGGGAATTTTAAGATTTTTGATCAGATTATTATCTGTTTAAAACATAGAGTTCTTGTATGATTCGGTTAATGACGATAATACCCTTTTTAAGCATAAAATGAGATTAACAAATGATTTGAATGCCAAACCTTTTTCTACTGACTTCATATATTAAATAAATTATTTTGGGCATTCAAAACTGATCAAAACCTCAGATTCACATAAAACATCTTGATTATCGTCAATAAGCGAGTTGTTCGCTAAATAGGTGCATAGTATGGTTTAAAACCATATTTAACATCTAAGACTTGTTACCTACTGAAATTTTAAACACATTTAAATAAAATTACAGTAGGTATAAGTTATGAACTCAGGTTTCCAAAAATGCCCTTAAAAGCCTATGTGAAATGACCAAAATGCCCTTTTCGGGACATAGTTTGGTCATAAATAGTAAATTTCACATATGTGTAATATCTTACTGATGTAATGAGATAAATTAAATATCTTTACTAAGTAGAAAGGACCAGAACTTCGGTTTGTTATAAAATCTCTTTTATAAGTATTAAAATTTCCAAAATGCCCTTACAGGACTTAGAATGGTTTTAAATACTTTTTGGGCTTAACATCCTACTGATGTATTAACATATTTTAAGCATAATAACAACTAAGACTTGTATATAGTTCATTTGGTTACCCGTTATGCATTTATGCGTTCGGATCGGTTTATGTATCTAGATTACGTAAAATAGCCGAAACGGGTTTAACCTTATCGTTTTCACTTCAAAATCCGGAATGTGTTTAGTTTACCCATATAATACAAGTATCCAAACTTGTAGGGTCTAAATAACATTCTATTCTGGTCATCGCTTAATCTAGCGTATCGTACCGTTCTAGATATTTTAAGCTAGCAGGTCTAAGTCTACGACTTAAATAAGACCGTTAGCATTCTAAATTGGTTATATATTACCATCACTCCAGACTAGAGCCACCCTGTAAAAGCTACCTGCATTTAGATAGATTCGATACGACTGAGTTATTTTGCTGTGAATCAAGTATTAGCTCAGGTAAATACTTTTAACTTATTTTCCCTTATACGGGCTTGGGATACGGTAGATTAATACCGCTTGGTCGGGTGTGGATCAATCAAACGCCGGATTGTGGCTAGTAAATCCACAAAACCTGTTTTGATACTGTTCTGTTAATAACTTAAACATTGGGGGTTAACGACCATGTCCTGGATATATCCTTGGCTCATTCATTTGTAAATGGCCACGACCGATGCACAGGGTGTAGGCATACACCGAAAAGATGCCAATAATAAATTATTAATTACCCACAAGTTGGGGATAACTCCTTTATGGGTTTTATAAGTGGTGAGTCGTTTAATCATGTCTCAGTCTCTGTACCGGGCCCCATATGTATGGTAAACATGTAATTCAGTATACA
Organism: Helianthus annuus; assembly: GCF_002127325.2. NCBI lineage: Eukaryota > Viridiplantae > Streptophyta > Magnoliopsida > Asterales > Asteraceae > Helianthus > Helianthus annuus. Next base: position 75,602,805 of record NC_035446.2, read on the forward strand.
AGATTATCTTTAAATAATTGTCCCAAGTTATAAAAGGTTTTGTGCCTTGTGCATTTAAATAAATTTTCATAAACTCTTTTCATATGAGTCGATTAAATTGAATTTACCAGTGAAAACTGACGTATTTTCAAAAGGCTAAGTGGCAGGTACTACTCGTAATAGGCTGGGAGTTTCTCGGTGTCGAAAAAGAGGATCTTGCAAATCCTTAAAGATGCCATAAAGTCTGCTAAGCTTCATTTTAAACATTCTGTAATGATCCACCTGTGGATTTGATATTATAGACTCGTCTATAATAAATACTTTGATATTTTCAGACATTGAGTTTGTAATAATATTTTATATTCCAAGACTTCCGCTGTGCTATTCTGTGTGTGATTGACCATGATGATATCAACTACGTCACGATACTCCCCACCGGGCCCACCGGTGATATGTGGAAATATCGGGGTGTGACACTTAGACATAAGGCACATAACACTCACCAATTGAGACAAATGCCGATTAGTACATATACCCCCTTGTCTTTCGGCTACCAACGCCACCACATGATGCACGATTAACCATCCGCCTCTTTTAACGTTATTTTCATGAAATTAGTAAAATAACATTAGAATTAGTGCACTTTCAGTTTTTCCTCCCAATCGCCCACACATACATACATTATATGTGCATACCGTAAGCAGGGCCGAAATGAAGTTAGTACCCCAGACCCTTATTCAATTCAAAACACATCAGATGTAATATTCTAAAAAAAAACTCGGACAACGTGGGATTTATTATTTATGTACATTCGGATTTAACTAAAAGTTTGGACCCTGATTAATTATGCTCCCAAACTCGGAACATGTGTATATCAAATATAAGTCCATTTATATATACAAAACTATGTTAACTCGGAACACATGTACGTAATACGGAGCATGTAATAACTCGGCCCACATATGAAAAACCATTAAATTCGGAGCCCTTTACCTTATGAAACCCGGCCCACAATAACATCTCGGCCCACTTGCATTTATAAATAAGTTCGGACAACGTGTAGTTATTTACTTCCTTTGTAAACTCTGTAGGATCGTGTATCTGACCCGAACGAGTCGTTCAGAGGAGTTTTGATCTATTTCAGGTGCGGAAAACAAGAAATAGACTAATATACAGCTTAATCTTCACTTTAAACACTGATTAGATGTAAATAACAGGAATTACAATCAGTCTTCACACCGGCAGCACCTCAGTATGGAATACAAGGACTTACACCCCTATTTAGTGATTTCGCTCGAGATGGCTATTTATAGGCCAAGGGGTTTCTCTTGAAATGGTTCAAGCGTAATCACAATGATGTTGATTCTGCTCCAAACTGTTTCAAGCGGAATCTCTTACATTCTCACTTTCAAGCGAAATCAGCTATAAACTCTACTATTTTCTCGATCTACGTGCCCTGATTTAACCTATCTAGACTAAGACTCGATACAAGATGAAGTCGACAGATGCATGAACTAACAGACTCCCCCTCAGATGTTAACGAGTCGTACGTGTCGAGTCTTCGCATCTTCAGTCTTGATCAGTCTCTGGGCTTCGCTCTCTTTAACAACATCAACAGACTCCCCTTAACAATGTGCTCACATTCCTTAAGTTCATCAGCATCATCTGCTTCAGGATCGACATCTGGCTTTCACAGGTTCAAATCGTTGCCTGGCTGAAACTTTGTCCATTGAGTTCTCAGGTATCGGAACCTGACTCTTCAAGCTCAAGCTTCTCAGGATCAATCGACCTGGCTCTACTAACACTCAGCTTTTGACGTTGTTCCAAGATTGTCACCTGGCTCACGTTCAGCTCAGGTTATCTGCACAATCTCTACCTCACAATAAATTCCTCATTTAATCTTAAAATGTATGCATTAATTCAAACTCTCCCTCAAATCAAAACAAACCTTTAATGAACCACATGTAAATTTGTTTAAAAACACATTCATTTAAGAACAAACTCCCCCTCACAAATTGGTCATCATGTTTAGCATTCGGAATTTTGAAAATCAGCTTTTCAATACCAGTTGTCGAAAATATTTTTGAATTTTTCAAAAATTATGCTAAAACACACTAAAAATCTTTTTGGATTTTGAAATAAGAGAAATGTAATGCAGTAAAGACATATTTACAGGCACTATTTTTGTAAGTTTGTGTAGAGGATCATATCAGTATATGAGACAAATCACTAACACCATTAAGCTTCATTTCATTTTAAGTTTTAAACAGTTCACCTAGATTGTCAGTATATTGGTCCATTTAAATTTTCACACAAAGTTCAACTGCTTCGAGATACGAGATTAATGTCTTAAGAACTTAAACTTATTCGTGTGTCCCACTACTTGAATATACTCCCGTATCCAGATCCCAATATTCAGTCTTACATGTGAGTATACCTAGATGATATCTATAAGGGGTTAGATGCGAAACCGTGAGAGCTCAGGTCAGAACTTCCGTTCAGCAGAGAGATGACGGCTCGACTTTTGGAGTGTCCCCTTTAGAGGATCTTTTGTTTCAACAGCAATGACTATCAATTTTATTGTTTCATTAATTTGCCGAGGGCGAGCTTATATTTCAAAGCATTTGCAGAAAGTATTATACGAGGACTAGGTCAGAATTTCCATTCAGCAGAAGTCCCGGGATAATACCTCAGATATCACTGAGTATAAAGACCTAGTATCTCAGAAAGAGGGACCTTTCAAACAAGATTTCGGGGGTTACCCATATATCCAAGGAGTTGTTACCCACAAAATAAGCAAGTTTGAATTTAGGTTTAGGCAAAAGATCAAATACAAATAATCTTAACATACTAAACATACAAATTGAAGGAAAACCCAAAAAGACAAGGTGGCATTTTTGTAATTACCACCAACTATCAAAGTTACAACCAAAAATACCTAAAAAAACACAAATTTTTTTTTAACATTTTTTATTAAAAAATCGCTACATTTCGTTAGCAAAAAAAAAAAAAAAAAAAATTTTTTGCTGCTACTAAAAGTAGCGATTTTTTAATAAAAAATGTTAAAAAAATAAAATAAAATAATTTGTGTGTTTTTTTTTTATTTTTTTAGATTTTTTTAGGTTTTTTTAGGGGTTTAGTTTTTAGCATTTTAGCTTGGGGGGGGGGGGTAGGTTTTTTTTAGGTTTTTGTGGGTGGGGGGAGGGGGGTTAGGTTTTTTTAGGTTTTTGGGGGTGGGGGGGGTTAGGTTTTTTTTTAGGTTTTTGGGGGTGGGGGGGGGGGGGTTAGGTTTTTTAGGTTTTTGGTGGGTGGGGGGGGGTAGGTTTTTTTTAGGTTTTTGGGGGGTGGGGGGGTTTAGGTTTTTTTTGGGGGTGGGGGAGTGGTTAGGTTTTTTTAGATATATTTGTAGAGTAACTTTGATAGTTATTGATAATTACAAAAATGCCACCTTGTCTTTTTAAGTTTTCATTCAATTTGTATGTTTAGTATGTTAAGATTATTTGTACAAGAACTTTACCCTTTAGGTTTATATCTCTTCACAATTTACTAAATGTGCAAAAACCTACTGGCACATCATCAGTGAGATTGTTTACCACATTTTAACTTTCCATTTCTTTAGCATGTTGTGACAGTCCACTGATGTACTATCATTTCCTCTTTTATACAACAAAACTCATTTTTGGATTTTTTATCATGTTTTTGGCTTTTTCAAATTTTCTAATGTTTTTGGATTTTCTAAAATTTTTACTCCCCCTAAAATGCAAACACATTTTAAAGAAAGTTTGAAAAACAAACTGAGCTCTTGACCCACTAAGAAACAAAATATGAAAACAAACTATACAAGAAAAATGACAACCGATATCAAATTTCTTCAATTCGCAATCCTCTTGGCATAAACAATCAGAACTCCCCCTTTCAACAAACTATTTTCTCATTATGAGTTCAAAACACTTAAGTTTGTATTAATCAAAATGATTTTTTTTTTGGAAAATAAGTTTGTTTTAACCACTTGTAGGGACTGGTTCATCATCGTGTTCATTTTTAATCACTAGTAGTAAATCAAGTAGAATTTAATGTCCCTGATTTACTATTTGCAAGTATGCACCATCAAACCTCTGTACCACTTGGAAGTAAAATTTTGTAAGAAAATCAAGTACAACTTAATGTCCTTGATTTACCACTTGTAAGAACATAAAAACACCTTCATCGAGTGTAGGAATAACACATCTACACTCAAACCTTTTACCAACCAAGATGCCGATTCCTGCTTCACACTTACCAACCTAGAAGCTCCGACGTAGTCCTTCACCTGTAAAAATTTACCACATGAAAATTCATTCACACAATCTTTTAAAGCTGAATGATGCCGATTCTTGATCCACGATTACAAACTTGGGATCTCCAGCATAGTCCTGATTTTCAAGGGAAAAGAATTTCCACCCAAGTCTTACCAACCTTGGGTGTCTTCAGCTCTTTTAGCTCTTGTTCAGTTGGGTTAAAAGTTGCTTTCTTTGTTGCATAAAAATCTTTAACCCCTTTTACTTTCCCATCGATCATTTTCCCAAAAATTTTCTTAACATTCCCATTGAATGCTTTCTCAACATCAAATTCCTTCTGATCAGAAAAGAATTGATTTGAGATTTCCACCTTACCAACTTTTTGTTTAATATTTTCAGAAGATGGAATCTCAACATCATCTTCTAAAGACACAGATTTTTTTCTTTTTAACCTCAACTTGTGGCTCTTCTGGTTTTGTGGAATCAGATTCATCGCCGACTTTCTCATCACCCTTCTTGACAACCCATACTTGATTATCATGCTTAGCTCTCTTTTTGTAAAAATTTTTCTTTGAACACTTACCAACTTCATGAGTCGAAATTTCAAAAATTTTAACTTTTTCTGTTGGTGATTCAACATCAACAACTTTTTCTTTGAGTTTTTCAGAAACTCCCTATTTTGGTTTTGCATTTTGAGAACAAGTTGATGCAATGTAACCAACTTCATTGCATTTGAAACAGGTTCGAGTCTCTATTGGATGAAACACTCCAGTTCCTTTCCTTTTTTTCTCAGCAAGAAACTCTTGATTTGATTGTCCCCAAAAAGGTTTCTTTTGCTCTTCCTCAGCACTTCCACCTGAAACAAATTTTGTGTTTGTTTTAGAAATTTTATCAAATTTATAATTTTCAGGTGGTGTAAAACTCGATCCTTTCTTTTTGTAGCTACCATTATGGTTTGGCTTCTTTTGAAAACTAGAACCAGAATTGTAACCCTTTTTCTTGTTTAATCTCTGTTGAACTCTTGAAGTGTATTTTTTAGGTTTTCCAGCTAGATTTAAATCTTTTATTTCAGAAATATTAATTTCTGTCATTTTGAAAACCTTTTTGATTATTTCAAATCTAACACTTCTTATTGGAAATTCTTTGTCAGAGTATAATTTGTCAGAATCATTCAAAGTATATGCTACTTCAAATGTTTCGTCATTCAAATTTGATAACAAAAATTCTTTACTGTAAGCCTTTTTAACCATCGGTTTTTTGGACTGTTGACTGACGAACTTGACCCTCCAGACTCAGACTTTGACTTAGACTCCTCATCTGTATCCAACACCTGATCGACCACCTTTTTGATTAACTCAGACTCATGATCAGTGTCAGACGATGTGAAAGTAACGTCAATGTTTTCTGGTAATTCATCAGTTGTATCGGTTTTTAACTGTATATTGACTTCTTTTTGAACTTGCGCCTCATTTGGTTTTCTGGGAGAATAACCTTCCCAGATCGGAGGCGGACACTTGTTATAGCTAACAGTCGGTTTCTTACCAATATCTTTCTTCTTTGGCTTGTCGTCTTTAAAAACTTTGAAACCTGCAATAGTTGGATAAATTCGATCAATAAGATAATCAGAACTAGAATAACTTTGCAATAAGCGTCTGATTCTCTCATTTTCAATTTTCTCGGTTTCCAACTCTTGCTTCCACTTTGCACTTTCTTCAATGTAAAAATTTATAGCTTTCTATTTTGTCATCATTGTAGCATTCATCATTTGCAAAGCATCTTCTCTCTCGGAGTTCGTCTTTTGAAGACCGGTTACTGTTCTGTTCAAAACGTCATAAGACTCCTTCACATAGTTGAGATTGAACAACAACTGCTCTTTCATCTTCTCATACTCAGCCAACTTTTCATCTTTAGCTACACATTCCTTGCAAGCTTCAAGACACTTTGAGCAAGGCTTGATGACCTCCACAATCTTTTCAACTTCAATAATTTTCTCCACTTCAACAACTTTTTCATTTTCTTCAATTACTCTTTTGATTGTTTGAAACACTTCTTTAGCAAATTGAACTTTATCATTAAAATCAGAATCTTCTTCTTGATCCATATTTTCACTTTATTTTCTATTTCAACAATCTCCTCAGCAACACTTTTAACTTCTTCATTTTGAACAATCTCATCTTTTTGAGCAACACTTTCAGACTTCTCCTGTTTTTGCTCTTTTGCTGCTCTTCTCTCCTTCAGCTTCTCCAAGCGATCTGCATAATAAAAATGAAAACTTTCAGGAGAGAGATGAGACTTTGCAATATTAATATGTTTTTCTTCCTCATCATCACTGCTGTCATCAGTTGATGATTTATCAAACTCTACTGATTTGTCAGAACAATCATCTGAAGAACTAGAATCAGATGGTGTTTGATCAAAGACAACTTCTCTTTCTGAACTTTCTTCACTTTGCATTTTTTCATCTGAACTCTGTGAACATTCATCAGATGAAACAGACTTTTCTTCTTCGTTCTTCACAATTTCACCAATAGACTTCATCCACTCTGTGAACATGTCTGGTTCTTTCACAATCTTGGCAATAAAAGCTTTGAAATCTCCTTTCTCATCGGTAAACATATCCCAGCTGAAGCCTTCTGGTAGCCTTTCATCATCTTGAAAGTTCCAGTTAAAGTTTTCTTGATTCCCCAGACATGCTCTCTTTGAATCTTCTATCACTTTTCTACCATGAGCCATTTGTGGTTCTTGTTGTTGTTGACCAACTTGTTGATAGATGGCTTTCCGGCAGTATTCGTCTTTTCCAAATGGATTCTGAGCTCCACTAGCTTCTCTATTATTGCATTCTCTCTTGAAATGACCTTTCTTCCTGCATCGAAAACAAGTAACTTTAGATTTATCAAAACCTAAAGTAGACACATGTGTATCAAGAAAATCATTTCTCCCAGTAATCAGCTTGAACTTTTCAGCTCTCCTCAGGACACTAGCTAGACACCATTTAATGTCCATTAGTTCCATCTCTTCGGCGTCAATCTGATCGTAATCCTCTTTTGTAAGCATAGGATTCCCGATCCGCCCTGTAACCAAACCTTCATATGATAGAAGTACGGAACCACGTAGAGCCATGTGATCTTTCGTAACCTCTTCAGAGAAACTTTGACCATCAGGAAGATTCAAAGCAATGTTGCATTGAATTACACAACCATTTCCACTTTTAGAACTTTGAGAACTGAAACTTTCAGATGAACTCTTGGGATTAACACTTGGATATGAAGAGAATCCATTGCTTTTGTTTGAACTTTGATCAACTTTTTCAGCTGAATCTCCAGCGCTAAACGCAGTTTGGATTTTTGGGCTTCTTTCAACTTCTGGAACACTGCCCTTGTAGTACATTTTCACATCCTGGTGACCACTTGGACTATTCATTCTTGCTATCTTTTGCTGTTCCAGATCCTGGCCCTCAATCTTCTCAATAAACTGAGAAATTGTCAACCCATCATAAACCCCAGTGTTCTTCAGAATCATCAAGTAAGTACCCCATTCCTTTTGTGCTAACGCATCAGCTAGCTTGTCAACCCACTCTTCACGATCTTTTGTTATACTTAGCATCGACATGGATCGCACCAAGTGGCAGTACCTTTCGATAAGCTTCTTTGTATCTTCCCCGGGCAAACTGGTAAAAAAATCAAATTCTTTCTTGAGCAGTGCCTTTTTGCTCTTAATCATATTCTCACTACCCTCAAACTTGATTTGAAGAGCATCCCAAATTGATTTTGATGTCTTGTCATGTTGAAGCAATATGAAGATGTCTTCTATGATAGCTTGCTGAAGTAAACAAATCATCATCTTTTCAGTTTTATACATGTCTCGTTGTTGAACAGTAAACTCAGATATTGCTTTCTCAACTTGCAAATCAGTACGTGGTAAGACATCTTCTTCAAAATGCACTCCCAAGATCTAAGATGGTTAGCTTGAACCCAGTTTTCGAATCTGTTTTTCCAACCGTAGTATTCCTCAATACTCATGAGTTTTGGGGGCTTTTGTAATGTTCCGGTCTCGTTTTCCAGATTCATGTTCTGAGCAATGGAAGCCGGAGTAGAAGGAGTAGCAAACGCGTTGTAAAAATCGTTATCCATGTTTCAGTGATCAAATTTCTAAACACAGTCAAGTTCAAGCGGAATAACCTAACAGTTCCCCAAGCGGGATCATAATTTAGCTGTTTAAAGCGAAATCACCATACACTTTGGAGCGAAACCTCAAATACTTTTCAAGCGGAATCTGATTGTAACTAATTCTCTGATTTCGCTTGAATCCTTTCAAGCGGAATCTCACTTTTAAAGCGGAAACAGGTAAATTCGAGCGGAATCAAACAAGTAATATCGCAGTTTCGAGCGGAATCAATAAATGCTCGTCCAAGCGGAATCACATCTAAGGTCCATTTCACCCATTTTTAGTCCGAATTTTGTTGTGAAACTTTCAAGGATTTGCTACTATGTATTTTTACACAAGCTGTGAAAAATTGAACCATTTTTGACCGTTAAACATGTTCGGTTGAAGAAAGAAGGTGTAGAAGATAGAAAATTCAATGAAATCCAGCTGTAAATTGCAGAACTCCTCCTCCTGAGCTCTGATACCACTTGTAGGATCGTATCTGACCCGAACGAGTCGTTCAGAGGAGTTTTGATCTATTTCAGGTGCGGAAAACAAGAAATAGACTTATATACAGCTTAATCTTCACTTTAAACACTGATTAGATTGAAATAACAGCAAATGCAATCAGTCTTCACACCGGCAGCACCTCGGTATGGAATACAAGGACTTACACCCCTATTTAGAGATTTCGCTCGAGAATGCTATTTATAGGCCAAGGGGTTTCGCTTGAAATGGTTCAAGCGAAATCACAATGATGTTGATTCCGCTCCAAACTGTTTCAAGCGGAATCTCTTACATTCTCACTTTCAAGCGAAATCAGCTATAAACTCTCCTATTTTCTCGATCTACGTGCCCTGATTTAACCTATCTAGACTAAGACTCGATATAAGACGAAGTCGACAGATGCATGCACCAACAAACTCTGATACATGGCATACGTTTTGAACACATAAGCAAATCCGGCCCATATATGAAAGAAAGGAACCCGGACAATGCTTTTAATAAAAATCCGGACCCTTTTGTTCTTTTAATAAACTCAGATAGCACAAGTGTCCTACTAAACTGATGTAATGCAAATTACATATGTTTCCATGTATAGTTTTTATAATAATTTGAGTTGTTTTGTGTCATTTTATCATTGGTTTTGAATATTATGGTGTCTTGTGTGCTTTGCAGGGTCCCGGGAGTGAAACAAGCTGAAACGTTGAAGAAACGAGCACCCGGGAGGAGGTTTGGGCTTAGTGAAGAGTTCTCATGAAATGAAAAAGGATATCTGATAAGATGAAAAGATAAAGAATTGAATTTCGAACCTGTAAGTGAAAACGATGAAGAAAACGAAGTTGAAATGAAGAAGTTATAGCCGAAACCATATTCTCAGTATGCAGAACCTTGGACAAACGTGACGGAGGACCCATTTACCCTTGGCGCGACGCGAAGATCATCCTAATTTGCATGGAAAACTTGATATTTAAGCCCTATTTAACCCCATACTTAACCCTAATCAATCTCAAATAACCCTAGACGAATTACAAACAATTGGGGACGAAAATCAGTCAAAGTTTGGAGCGGTTTTAAGAGCTTAGAGCATTGGTTTGAAGATTAGGAGCTGAGAAGATCGTCTGGATCGTTTTTGCGCTATTCAGGTTCTTCGTTCTTGTTTCTTAATTCTATAACCATGTTTCTTGAGATTAAAATGACTCTAGTTTTCATGTTTTTCATGACTATGCTTGGCTAGATTTCTGTTAGTGTCTAGACTGTGATGATGGATTTATGACGTTTTGATTTTTATTATGTTTAATTAGTTATTTATGGATCATCGATAAAAGTAGTCGGCTTGTTATTTCGGTTTAGTGTATTTGCATGCTTTAAGTTGTTTTATTAACTTTTGTTGTTTGACGTATGATTCTTGGTGACTGTCTATATCACATAATAGATTCATACTAGGTTATAAGTTTTGGTGAGTGTCTATATCACAGAAAAAAATTTATAATATTTAGGGTTAATCAGCCGATACACCTTAGAAGTAATATTTGGTAATTTAATAATTTTTAGTGTTCTACTAATTTCAAGAGCTGTGAGGTGCGAAATTATTGTTAGGTCATCATCACTAAATTGCTAGGTAAGATATCTGTGAGGAGTCTGAACTAGTTTCCGTAGTGATAGTTGTCTAACAAGTTAAACTGAAATTTCAAACTTATCCTAGGTTTATAACCTGTGAGGGAGTGAATCGTATTAGGGTACTTCTAGAAGCCTAGATAACCTGTGAAGGAGTCTAGTAACCGGTAGTCATAACTGTCACACCCCAAAAACGTCGCAGCGGAAATACAAACGTGACGGTGACGGAGGTTGGTACCCATAAATGTCTTAGTGGTCGATCCAACATTTATTTTGGAGATTTTAACTTATTTAAAACATGAAGTTTTAAGTTTTAAACATAAGTCACAACCACATCATAGTTGTTTGACCCTTAGGGGTCTTATTACACACAGTCCCAAAAGTAGTTTAAAAAGTGTCCAAACATCATTTATTTTTTTAACAATTGCAGCAAACAACACATGACAACACAAGCCAAAATTGTGACAATCGGTGATTTACAACTCTAATTACACTATTAACAAATGTTTAGGACAATAATAAATAGTGTTTAAGACGCAAATTAAATTAATTAGGCCTTTGGAGTATCTAGGAACGCCTAATCGACTTCACAGCGCGTATATGATGATCTGCGGAGAAACCGTTGATATTAAACGATAACGAATCGAAACCGTACAAAATACTGACAACGCCGACAATTATGAATTTTATGTGAATATTTTATACGTATAAATTTAGTTTTGCGAATTTATTGTGCTTCCGTATGTCACAAACGCAAACGAGAACGAAAAACGCGACTGCATGAAACGCACCGATAAAGAAACGGAAGCATCGGACACGCGAATTACATCCAAACCTTAACTTTTATGATATATTTAGTTTCGTAATTAAATTATAGTACTCGCAGACAAAACCATATTGAAGAACGGGTTAGCGACGACAAAATAAATATTTTACGCGATTTTAAACGCGACGGCGATCGTACGCGTTAAACACTAAATTTCTGACATCACTTTACGCATTTTGACCCTAATAATCTATCCTACAACATTTTATGAGTTCGGGTTTTTGATAACGGGCCTCGTAGGAAGTACATGCCACTTAAACACGAGATTGGGCTTGTGGCCCCTGGGTCCAAGCCTACTTTGCAAACCTAGATATATAAAGCAATTTAGAGAAATTTTCATTTATTTGCAAACCCTAACCTAAGACATAAGCAGCCGACACCTTGTCTCTCTCTCTAAAACCTAACTCCTCTTCATCAACTTCTCATGTCTCAAAAACATAATCCTCTCTCCTCTCATTCGATCCACCCACACAAACAAACAAACACAGGGGATCCTTCTTCTCTAAACCCATGTGATCTCTCCCTCTCTCTCGGTTATTATACACAAAGACAGGGAAGTATTTTTCCCCAAAGCTCACTTGAAGAACTATAATCTCCTCACCAGATTCTACAACAACCTGCACCATCTCTCCCACTCGATCTGTTTGGTCAAGATGACCGGAGCCCCACCGGCCTCCCTCTTGCTTCACAGACGACAGCAACACCCACCACTCTCCGGTGGTGGCGAGCAGCGGGCGACAACAAAATCAGAAGAGCCGACGAGAGAGAGAAAGGTGCCGGAAAGAAGAATGACGGCGACTGTGGTGCCGTCGTCCATAGCGGCGAAGCCGGTGTCGAGCATCGGCAAGGTGAGACGGTGGCGAGAGAACCAGAGAATGAGAGAGAAGTCTCCGATGACGGCGACACTTCAGGCGACGGGTCTGTAAATTCTCTTGACGAGTCACCGGTATAACCCCCTCCCCGTTTTCTTTTATTTCCTGAAGTCGATGATGAGGATAACTGAAGTTGATGATGATGATGTAGATGGAAGGATGACTTGAGTTGCAGTGTTGCTTCGACGCGAAATATTTGGTAAAAATTTTAGTGACGCGAAGGATTATTTACGTTAATTATAAAGTTTTCATTTATTTCGTGAAACGAGTTCGAACCGATTCAGATTAGTGTTTAGTTTTTATTTTGTCGTTTTTACAAAAATTATATATTGGTAATTGAATCTTCATTGAATTTTGAAAAAAATAACGATAACTTGTTTTGTCGGGGGCATAAAAAAACAGAGCAAACTCTGCCCGTTTTTCGAGAAAATCCGTAAAAACAAAACATGTTTATTATAAACCAAAACCATCGGGTACAAATAATCTTTTATAAAAAGAAATACAAATATATAGTTACTCTCGAAGACACTTTACAACTTACGGAAACGAGGATTCGAAAATTATTTACAACAACAAATATAGTTATATATTTATTTTTTTAAACTACAAAAATTCGACAATTCTTTTATAAAATCAATATAATTATTTATATTGTTTCAAACGTCGATAACCCGATTTCGTGTATACAAATACATATAGTGGCATATTTATTTCAAATGACAAACAACACTTTACGATTCATTTACTAAAATAAATATAGTTTATATATTTATCTCGGATATCGTACAACACAAATTCTTTTATAAAAATAAATATAGTTATATATTTATTTTCAAACGCAACATCTCGATGATTCTTTTATAAAATAAATATAACTTTTATATTTATTTCAAACGCTGAAACGACCTATAATTATATTTTGACAAACGTATACAAGACGTGATATATAATACGAGTTCGTTGTATATTATTCATTTCATACACGCACGACTTCTAGAGACGACTAACTAAATACTGCCGATATATTTATATATTTTATAAATATTTATATACTTTAAATCTCATGAAAACGAAACTTAACAAGTATAACTTATTCGTTTCTTTCAAGTTAACAACTTACCGTCGAATCGTTCGGCTAACGATTCGGTAGAGCTCGGTGACACGTAGTAAGTTACCGCTTTATTTAGAAACTTATAAGATATTCAATGTTAGGGATATTATAGAATGCACGCTAGCGAGTCACGTCTTGGAAACGACATCACCAAGTCATATTAAGCTAGCTTTGCACATGAGAATCTAGGTGAGTTCATAACCCCACCTTTTTTATGGTTTTACATTTTTATCAATGTTTTCGGGGTGGAAAGACATGCACGTTTTGCAAAGAATACAAGGTTTTCGATAATTACGTATTTCAAAACCATTTCACAAACAAGCATTATCTATCACAAATGGTTGTGAATTTTAATAAACACAAATGGCTTACAAAAATTTATGTTCTATACCGGTTTTACAAACAAGCATATTTTTCGAAATGTGCATACACACGTATTCTAGTTTTCTAAACTATGGGAAAATACAAGTACAAATGGTATGTTAAACTAAGGAATGATACAATAGATCATGTTACGAATAGGGGGAGACTTAAGCACCATTAATCAACTATATACCTAGACCGCAGAACAAAATGTTAGATCTAATGGGTTTCAGGCAGCCACACTCTTGGCCACACTTTTACCGAGAGTGCTTTTGTGTCTCTAGTCGTGAATCGACAAGTTAGAATGCCTATGGTCTGGTTGCTTCCTATGTCGTCACATATGTTAATGGCCTTGCAAACCATTAGCGATCTTCGATTTCCTTGAATTTACAACTTACAAAATTACGTGTTACAGTCTACAAATTTACACTTACATACCATGTTTTATACGAATACATTGCATAGAGTTTACCAATACAAGATTTTATGAACATAATGCGTTACGAATACGAAGTTTCACGAATACAAAGTTTCCATATAACATGCCAAAGAAAATGATTTTAAATTCGTTTTCTCAACAAGATTTCAAAAACCGGTTATTCAAAAAGATTTGTTTAAAAATCTTTTCCAAAACAAACTATGAACTCGCTCAACTTTATGTTGATTTTTTTTCGCATGTTTCTTTCTCAGGTTGCATTTCAAAGTTAAGGCACGGTTGGAATAGGAGAACCATGAAGAGTCGAGTACTTAGTGGGCGTTCGTTTTCTAGAAGTCTTAGCTTAATTACTTCCACTGTGCAATTAAGATACCGGTCCAGTCACGCCAAGCTCTGATATTTCAGGGTGTGACAGATTGGTATCAGAGCTATAGGTTACAGCGAATTAGGTTTCTGTAGGAATACCTAGGCTCTAACCTCACTTTTCTCTGGGACTTAGATTATTTAGACTTTGAAAATATACCGAACGCCTAAGACTCGAATATGGTCTCCAACCGTTGCCGAAAAACAAAGTTCATAATTCTATTTTCGAACATACGCTAATGTTGTGTTTTATGCACGATACACAAAACAGTCACCCAAACTAAACAAAACTCTGAGAGTTTAGAAAACATGCATTTGGAATTTTTGGAAACTTATGTCTAAGTTTGTTAAAGGACATCACGTAGGAACCACGTCTATTAACTCGGGCAAACGCCATTATTATGTCATCCATGCTATTTCATTTAACCGAGCAGGTAACCTACGCAAATCAAGTACCGGCAGGTAGAGTCACACGAAATTCAATCTATGCATCAATGGAGGTTGAAGTACGTCACATACGACTTTCGAGGCAAAGTCACTGAGAAGACACTATGGAGTATTTCGGCGATGATGCTAAACCTGTCAGCAGGAGAACTATCGATCAGGATGCGACAACTTGTCACGCGATCCTGCAACGACACAAATCACGCCAAGGAGAAGACGCATGTCTCCGCATTCCCTTTGTCTCATTAACAATGAATACGCTATGTTCGACATCTCATGGTAATGTTACCTAATAACCGGTCATCACATGAAACCCCAGGTAAAGTCCTTAAATTTCTTTTATTGAAATTCCGACTTCCGCATTTATTGAGTAGATTTTTACATCTCTACTCCTCTTAATGGTCATTGCATCACGATAACTTCTTTCATTATAGTGAATACTCATTTGCTTCATTTCTTGAAAAATTCATATGTTACACATGCATCGTTTGTTACGCATGTGGTTTCCCTTCGAATGATCGTTTTCATCAAAATTTCAAATATTATTTCGCTATATTCAATTATTGCTTTGTGATTCGAATGACCTGCATTATTGTAAGGGTTGACTCCTTGATATCGAGTCAACAAAACTTTCATGAAACTTCTTTTCCTTTCGAGTTACATACATGGTTTATCTTTGTAACCATGCCGATATTTCCTTCTCGATACATGTATTTATTGTCGGATTGCGCTGAAACCAAGTTCGATTGTTTGAACATGTCTATTACACATATTCAATTCAAAACACCATATGATGTATTGAAAACATCATATCCAAATTCGTTTCAAACAAGCGTTTCATTTATTCCGAGTCGTAGTAGACTTGTTTGGTCTACGACTCCATTAAGTCTCTTGTTGATTTCAACACCTTGTGGTGGTGTTTTCACTAATTTGAAGCTTGCGCTAATCTCGTTTACGCATCTCATACATGGATTTAAATATTTATTCATTGATTTGTTTTTAAATACACTTTGATTTATCATATTAACGCAATCTTAATACAATCGTGTGTTAAGATAATGGTACATAAATTCATTGTATATTCCGGTGTACCTACTAACGATTCTTTCAACATCGATCGAAAGTTTTGCGATATTCATTGCTTCTTCATCTTCGATCGAAAACATTATCTCTTTGATTTTCCATTTTCAATTGAAAATCTTATGATGTCATTTAAATCAAATTTTCAGATTTGCTTCATTGCGCTTTCACTTGATTTCAAACATGGTGAACTTGTTCGGTCACCACTATTGTTGAACTATTTCGATCACTACGAAACCTTGTGGCATCGGTATAACTTGTAGCTTGTGCTAATCGCGATCGAGCGCTTCATGCAAAACTATTTCACTTGAGCTTGTTGATTCTAAGTTTCATTTAGTGGATGTTATTGTTTCTAGAACTCATTTGCATATTGTTAACGTCCGTTTTGAATTCTGTTGGTCGAAGTTCCTGTGACTAGTTTCCTTTGACATCAATTTCCGAAACACATTTCTTTTAACCGTTGGGTTCTCATTGTTGAGGACTGTCCTTGAATTCACATAATTCTAATAAGTCTTGATTCGATTTCATGATCATTCACTTTGGTATTATTCATATTTACCTACGTTTAACATAACTCTAAGGAGTTAACGTAGCCTAAATTTCGAGGACGAAATTTTATTAACAGGGGGAGAATGTGACAACCAGTGGTTTACGACTCTAATTACTCTATTAACAAATGTTTAGGATGATAATAAATAGTGTTTAAGACGCAAATTAAATTAATTAGGCCTTTGGAGTGTCTAGGAACGCCTAATCGAGTTCACAGTGCGTGTATGATGATCTGCGGAAAACCGTTGATATTAAACGATAACGAATCGAAACCGTACAAAATACTGATGTAGGATCGAGATTCGATCAATACGAGTCGTTCTAAGTCAAATCTATGTTGCTAGAAAGGCGGAAACAATCTAGTAACCTTGAATCGGTGTTAGAATGTGAGTAGAAGCAGAGAAATACACTTTAAACTGGTTTTCCATTGATATTAGACGTTATTACATGTAGAGAATCCGGCAGCACTTCGTGACAGATTTCACGAGAATGTCCCAAATGAAAAACCCAACATGCCTATTTATAGGCCAGCCAGTCCGCATGAGTACACATGACTACTTCGCATGAATTGGCAAAGTCCAATTCGTGCGACCTGGCCTTACTATGGCCACTTCGTGCGAACAGGCACAAAACACATAAAATTACAATTTTAACCCTATTACATGCTACTAACACGACTCAGACTGATGACGTAGGCGATAGACATTGTGCACCAACAAACTCCCCCTTGGATATTGCTGTAGTCTTCAGTCAGGCTGTCTTCAAAAACTTTCTTCACAGAGACTTGAACTTTTCCTTTCTTTGCTTCGGTTTCTTCAGTAACAACTTTCTGAGCTTTTCATTCTCTTCAACAGCTCTCTTTTCCTCTTTAGCTAATATTTGCACAACTGTAGCTCTAGCAATCTTATCTTTCTCTTCACGTTCCTTTCTCTCCTTTTTAGCTTTTAGAGCCTCTTCTTTTTCAATCTTTCTCCACTTTGACGACCATGCATTTTCAGAATTTATTCCTTTTTGAAAACATATCGTTGCAACTTTCTGAAACTGCAAGGCTTGATCTTTATCTTCAGCTTTGTAGCCAATCTTGTTTACAAATATACACTCGATATCCTTCGCAGAGCAGTTCACTATCCACATTGGATCATACAAGTGAATGTATCTGACATCATTCTCCACTTTGTACGTAATCACTGCTTCAGTAGACATGCAACTATAAACCCAACATAAGAACCCTTCATGAAAGTTTTGCTCCATCTTTGGCAATGGAATATTCTTTATCACTCTGGGTTTCTTAATCTGCAGAATAGTTTCTTCAATGCCTGTTACTGGATCTATCTTCTTGACTTTCTTCGGATAGTGTGGCTTCCAGTGTTTAAAATCTTTGAATGCTTCAAACTTCATTAAGCCCCATGTAGGCATATCGCGTTCCCTGACGGGATAAGACAATGTTCTGACCTTGGGCAATTCTTCTACATCCCACCAAGGCAGAGACATTATGTCTTGAATGTACTCGAAGTACTGAATGCCAAACACTCTTCTGATTGCATACTCATTCACTTGTGGCAGATACCCCCAACTGATGATATCTCCCAAAGAAACTTCTCTATCTCTCTTATAATACTTCAGCGGTCTTTTGAATTTCCTTTCAGTATCTTTCCTGAACCATTTCTTACGTTCTTCACGTTGTTCATCTTTCGACATTTCACTAAAGCTTTTATTCTTAACACTTTCTGTTACTTTTCTTCTCAGCTCATCCTCATTCGCTTGACTGAAAAATTCAGCAAGTGTCGGAAAGCTAGAAGTATCAACTTGAACATTCTCAGATGATCTTCATCACTCCAATCTTCTACTTCAACTTTGTCGTAGTTATCAGCATCTTCAACGTATTTGTACTGATATTCTGGCTGCTGATTGATATCAAACTGATTTAACTCTTCTTCAAAATCAAAGTTGAAATTAATATCTTCAATGTGTGTCATCTTGACAATCTCAGCTAAAGTGTAAGTATGCAAGATTTCTCCTTCTTTTACATTGTGTTCAAGACGAAGAATTAATCTTGTAACGTGATCATCACTTTCATCAACATTCTTAGTATCATCATGCTCCCCCTTACTACTTGCATTCTCTTATTCTTCGTTGGCATCATCATGAAGATATTCATCAATCTTTTCTTCATTTGACGCTTCCGTGATTTTTATACCTGTAGAACCTTGATCACTATCATCATTGCCATTATCATCATTGTCACTATTTGCAGAATAAACATCATCTGCATCATCTTTCATAATATCATCATCATTTTCTTCTTCATCATCTTCTTCATCATCATCGTCAAACTCACCAGAAACTGACGATATTGGACAAGGATCAAGAATAGACGTTTTAGGAACTTTTTCTAGCTCAGACACTACAATTGCCCTTTCAGTTACTTCAGCAACACCTTCAATTGGAACACCTTAGCCTTTGTTTTTCATTTCAGCTTCAATTTTAGCTTTATGTCGTGCCCTAACTTCATTTTCTCGACTAACACCTCTTCCACCTTCTTTTGTAACTTCTTCACAAGCTCATCATTCACAAAACTAAAATCATCAAGCTGTTCAAGACCTATATTCTCTAGAACATGTGGAAAATCTTTAAATCCAGACGATCCAGGAGTAGTTTGTACTGGTGGTTGTGTGGTTGGTGGTGTTTGTAGTATGTGTGGTGAAGTTATAACAGGTTGTTCATGAATCGGTGTAGAAATACGAAGTTGTGGTGAAAATTGTATTGATTGTAAAATATCAGGTGATGGTTGTTGTTGTGGTGGTGATGATGGTGGTTGTTGTGGTGGTGATGATGGTGGTTGTTGTGGTGATGGTGATGGTTGTTGTGGTGGTGGTGGTGGTGGTGGTGAAGGTTGTTTTGGTGGTGATTGATGTGGTGGTGGTGATTGTTGTTGTTGTTGTTGTTGTTGTGATTTTGGTTGTGGTTCAGGTGATGGTGATGGTGGTTTGTTTTGTGGTTTTGATGTAGGTTTTGATTTGAACTTGATTTTCAACTTTCGAACAGCTGGAGATTAAACACGTTTCCTCGACGTTGATTTCTTTCTACCTGCAGAAGGTGGTTTTTTTCAACTTGAACATCTGTTTTGTTTATCACGATTGATGGTGGTCTTAACACAGTTATGTGTTAAAACAATGGTACATAGATTCATTTCATATCACGATGTACCTCCTAAAGATTCTTTCATTATCGATCGAATGCCTTGCGGTACTTAATACTTTTCATCCTCGATCAAAAACAGTGGCTCTTTGATGTTCCGTATTCAACTGAAAACTTTATGACATTGTGTAAATCAAATCTTCAGACTGTTTCAGCATACTTTTATTTGATTCAAACACGGTGAGCTTGTTCACCACTAAATTTGAATCTTGTCACTACGACACCTTGTGGTGTCATTGCGAATTTGTAGCTTGTGCTAATCATGGTCAATTGCTTCACACAAAACTACATATACTTTTGACTTGTCATTTAAACAGTTCTGATGCAACTACGAATTAAGACAATGATACACCAGGTTCGCTTGTACTTCATTCGGTGTATTTTCGCAATTCAAGGATGTCAACACACTAAACCTTACCATTCATTTATTTGAAAGTTGACATGATCATTTTCATGTTACTATCACATTTGAGTTGATGATTTTGAGTTCATATAGCGGATGCTATGGTTCGTAAAGACTCGTTTGCATACTGTGATCGATTGCTTGAGAATCCGTTGGTCAAGACTCCTTGTTACACCCTGTTAACTGAATTACACTAGATTATACGCCTACACGTCTTGTGTCCTTTGACGTCAAATACTAGGACACACCCCTTTTAACAC
This sequence comes from Helianthus annuus, assembly GCF_002127325.2. Lineage (NCBI taxonomy): Eukaryota > Viridiplantae > Streptophyta > Magnoliopsida > Asterales > Asteraceae > Helianthus > Helianthus annuus. Next base: position 75,623,227 of record NC_035446.2, read on the forward strand.
TTGGGTTCTTGTTGAAATACATCCTAGGAATCACCTGATGTGAATAAAATTTGACTTGATTCTATGGACATCTACCTCAGTACTATTCATATACATACACGTATGATGTAACCATAAGGAGTTAAGGTAGTACAAATTTCGAGGACGAAATTTTCTTAACAGGGGGAGAATGTGACAACTCTCATAATTACATGTATCCGTACAATTAATTAATATTAATTTGTGCATAATAACTGTGCTTAATTACAACTGATGATATAAACTGCTTTATGATTTCTGTATCATACATACATGTGCATCACATTTCATACCGTCACACCATTTATTACATACAAACTTTAGTGACATACATGATGCACAAAGCACAGTTAGCACCGTGAGCGGATAACTCAAAAACATACTGAAAATGCCAGTACATAGACAGACAATATTTTGAGACCCCGTAAGGGCCAGAGACAAGGTACTACACTAGTATGGAGTATAGGGAAGTAAGGACCATAAAACTGCGTCACTAGGTGATAGTTTAAGTGCCGAAAGTGCCTAAAACCCACTCAAAATGCAGAATTCTGCATTTATCATCGAAAATCAGCATTTTAACATGCTAGTAACATGTAAAAAGATGGCAAAATGGTCCTGTATGCTTCCCTAAATGTCGGGAATTAAAAGTGTCACAAAAAGTTACATAAAGGACACTATATGGTATAACTTAGCACTTTAACGAATCGGTATCTAACCGAACAACCGGACATTATCCGGAACACTAAAATATTACTAGAAGCATTGTTTTATTATTCCTTGGCTAGTTATGGTCCCCAAACGCCTTAACACACTACATAATGCATCCTACACTTAAAACACTAGACATTACACTTAATATCCTAACTAATTACCTACATTTACCATCAAAGTTACATTACCCCCCCCCCATGCTAGTAATCGGTTATGGGTGGCCCGGTTATGGGTGGCCCACCAAGATCACCACAATCTTCTTAAATCTCACCTAAATCTTCCATTGGATTTGATGAGATTGTGTAGTGTACTTTTGTAGACATAAGACCCTTTGGAGAAACACCCTAAAGTGGATATAAGAAGAACACATTAGCACATCATCTTTCACATTCTTCTTCTCCTCTCCTCCCCCCATGTTCACGGCCCAACACCCCCTTCTTACCTCCACCATTTTCACTCCACCAACAAGCAATCTAAGGTGATATTAAGGTGTAAGAAGGTCACTAAGGAAGCTTGGAGCTTGTGGATCATCAAGGACCTCTTCCATTTGCTTTTATCCACTCCATCTTCATCTTGTTCTTCCCTAGCTTGAAGCTAGTAGTAAGATTCTTTTTAACTCTTGTTACTTCATATTTTTAGTGGATAAAAGATATATTATGTTGATTAACACAAGAACACTAATAGACTTGAACTTGAATCTTGAACATAAAGCTTACATATGATGAAAAATGGATGATATGATGTTGTTTAGTGCATGAATGATGTTTGTTTGTTAATTTCTTGAGATGATGATGTTAATCATCACATGGAGCTTGCTAGATGGTGATTAAACACATAATCTAGCAAGTGGGAGGATGATCATGTAATAACATAGGATGATCATCTTCTTGTGAACACATGAACTTGGTCAAAGAAAATGATTTCTTGAAAAACAATAAACAAAGTAAGTTAGTGAACTGATAAATCTAAGATGTATGAATGATTTCCCAAGAAAACCAAGTTTAAAAGGTGATTTTTGAAAGATCATAGCCTTTACTTAAACCTACACTATATTTAGTGGAAAAACAAGTGTATAAATACTAGAGAAACAAGAAGATCTAATAAATAAACATTTTTGTGAAATGTGTTTACAAGTTGTAAACTTTTAAAATTTCCAAGAATAAAGTTTACCAAGAAGTAAATATATTTTGGAGGGTAACAGAGGCTACTAAATACTTTACCAAGTTACTACACATTTTTGTGAAAATCAAGTTCATGTTATTATGTAAAATATATAGTTTTTGCACTTGGTAAGTGTAAGATGATTAGTGATTTGTTGTTGATTGTTTGAATGATTTTTGAAAAGAAAATGATATGCTAAATAGCATGGACACCTCCATTTACAAAGGAAACTATGGCGAAATTTTCTAAAAATTCCAACACTTAGAAAATATTTTCTAACAAGTGTTTACAAGTATGTTTTTAACTTTGTTTTTCAATATAAACTTTGCCATAGGGTTTGTTACGAAAATACAAAGTATCGGAGGTTGGTTTTTGTAAATAAAAATGGATAAATATATATTTAGAATAGTTATACAAAATACCATGACATTTACGACTCCAAAATAATACCAAAAATCACAAGGAATAATATTTAAGTTACACGCTTAATATTGTGAAGCCAAACACAAAAACGTAACTTACAAAATATTCCGGGAAATACTCCTACAAATATATTTTTGGTAAATACTATTTTGGATACGAAAGCATGAAGGTATGATTTTTACCAAGTTATATCATATTTTTGGGCCAGGAGAAAATGTATTATTATTTGGGAAAGTAAAAATATTTTTACTTGGGTTTATTAAGAAATATAGTATTTTTGGGAAAAATATATATTTTCTTGGAATGTACTGTTTTGAATAAAAATAAGGTTTATATATATATATTTCTAAGTGAGACTTAAAGATATATATTCTTTTGGATTAACTCACCGGAATACGACGCCACTACATGGCTAGATATACAAATACAAGAATACAGATAAACATGTATGAAATACTCCATCCTTGGGAAGGAAATACGAATACGAATGCTTGAGAAGTATTATTACAAAAATATTGTTTAACAATTATTCCAAAAATTAAAGTTAAAATAATTATTCCTTTAACAAGTGATTATAACTCGGAATAATGTTGAAGACTTAAAGGAAACGTAACTCAGAACGTAAAATACTAAGGCTAAGACAAGGCACGACCCTTTCGTCTAATAGACATTAGCACATTGTAGGTAGTCGTGTTTGCTGAAGGGATTTGAGTTACGATACTGAAGACGCAATACAGTGAGTTCATGTCCCCCTTTTCTTTTAACTGTTTTCAGTTTTATACTTCGGGGGTGAAATACATGTTACAATTATTACAAACGCTTTGTACATGGTATGGTTAGCTAAGGAGGGTTACTTCTAGATCATGTGAGTGGTGGGTATAGCACTTAAGGCCATTAATCCTCATCGTAGGACCGAGGGACATGAGTGATAGATCTATTCGGGTGTAGCGAGCCCCACCCCTGAGTCCATTGAGTGGACCATGAGGTGACTATGTCTTATTGACAAAATCTGCTAGGTTTGAAGTCTTCCTGCATCACTTCATACATATCATTGGCTTTGCAACCCAATGGTGATCTCTTTTTCCTTATTGCTACATACCAGGGACTTACATACATACTTATAATGTTTCAAAGGTTTATACATTCACACAAACGAACACATGAACTCGATCAACTTTTGTTGATGTTTTTCAAACTACATGTATTTCAGGGAAATTGTAAAGTGGATCTGGCGGGCATTGGAAGTTTTTATGCTGCGTTAAGAATAAAGATGTCATCCATGGTCTTTGAGTTTGGTTAGTGTGTCTTATTCCTGGATAAGACACGTCTTCCAAACCTTGGTGTTATTCATTAACTTTTGACGAGTCTTTAATGAACTCATAAATAATTTGTAAGATTTGTAAAACTTGAATTTGAAGTCTACGTTTTGAAACGATGTTGTTATGTTTTACACTTATTTAATGGATGACAAACCTATTGTTTTATCATATAGTTGATGTTATGATTGAATGCAATGATATTAAGAAAGTCACACCATAATCACGCTTCCGCAAAAGTCAGGGTGTGACACGGGGTGAGGTCCAAATCGTTTGAAAAACTTTCCAGTTCGCACGAGGTGGTTCAGGTCGTGTGAAACATCATCAGAACGTGTGAAAGTTGATCCCAGATCGTTTGAAAAGTCAGCTCGCTTGAACATTGTGTTTTTGTGAACTTTCGACATCAACACATGGAAAACGAATTTTACAATGCTGTTGCTACTACCCCGGTCACTCCAGTTACAGTTGCTGAAACTGTCGATATCGAAAATGAAACGGGAACTTTCCAAAAGCCTCCAAAGCTTATGTATATTGAGGACTTTAAAGGATGGCAAGATCGTTTTGAAAATTGGGTGCAAGCTACTAAGTTTGATGCATGGGTTTCATTTTTACCAAAAGATGATCTTGGAAATGAAAAACCATTAAGTCAATTTACACTCGATGAAAAATTAAGATACACCAGTGAAAAGATGATGATTAGCATTCTCCAACAAGCGGTAAAAGAAGATATTTTCGTTTTGCTTCAACATAAGGGAACTGCTAGATCAATCCGTAAAGCGTTGATTAAAAAGTTTAAGGGTAGTGTTGATATGATAAAAAATAAATGTGCTATACTAAAAAATCGTATGATATGTTTACAGCTTTTGAAGGTGAAACAACAAGAACGATTATTGAGAGATATTGTCATCTTGTCATGGAAATGAAAAGATTGGACATCAAGAAAGAACATGATGAATGGGTTGATAAGCTAGCCGATGCGTTACCACAGAATGAATAGGGAACATATCTGTTGATTTTCAAGCATAACAGACAATTTAAAGATATGAATTTGAGTAAGTTTATCCAGAAGTTGGAAGAATATGAGCTAGCAATTCGAAAAACTGCTACAATGAGAAGTCCGGGTGCTCAACAGGATGTGAGTTTATACTATGGAGGAAGCAAAGTTGAGACCACTCCAAGTCCAAAAATTCAGACTGCGTTCAGTGCTGATGGTACTTCCGGAACAAATGCAAACAATACAAATCAGAGCAGTGGATATTCTTCGTCTTATACAAGTTTTGAACCAAATTTCTCAACACCGAGTTCTCGACAACAAAGTTCAACAAATGTTACCAGTCAAGTATTGCAATGCAATGTTACATTAAATATTCAGAATGGTCAAAAATTTTCTCCAGATATTGCGAAGCAACACATGGCATCACTTGTTACTGTGTTAGAGTCGTATGAAAGCTTGGTTGCTGGACGAATTGGAAATCTGATGCTTACCAAAGAAGATTATGATCAGATTGATTCTGAAGAACTTGAGTTGATGGACATCAAGTGGTGTTTAGCTAGTGTTTTGAGAAGAGCAGAAAAGTTCAAACAAATCACCGGAAAAGATGATCTTCGTGAAGCTGCTACATCTCAGCTAGGTTTTGACAAATCGAAGGTTACTTGTTTTCGTTGCCGAGAAAAAGGACATTTTAAACGAGAGTGTACAAACAGAGAAGCAGCCGGAAGACAAGATCCTTTCAGAAACAACGATTATCACAGAAAAGCAATTTATCATCAAGTTGCTCAACAACCATGTACTATTGACGAATGAAGGGTAAAGCTTGTTTTGGTCTGTTAGATCAAGAAGATGAAAGGATTCCGAAAGATTTCAATTGGGATGATTATGACCCGTCTAGACCTTCAACTTCTAAAGCATTTGTCGCTCGAATGTTTGAAGAAGAATCAGTCAAATCTAAGAACAGTCCGAGAAGACAACCGATTTTTAAGTCAATAGGAAGTGATGCAGACACTGATGATGAGGAAGAGTATATTAATAAAGCTAGAAAACAATTGAATTCTTATAGTTTTAATTTGTTTTTTGCAGATAAAATCGAGATGTTGAAAGAGAAAAGGGCTGCTAGACTGAAGAGAGAAATGGAAGCAAGAAGGGTTGCTGAAGAACAGACTAAAGTTCATATGGAAGCTAATAAAGCAAAAGTTGAAGAAAAACCAAGAGAGAAGGTCGAGGTTGAAGAGAATGAGGTGAAGAAAGAATTTGATAAAGAACCGATTGTGATTGAAAATATGGTGGAGAAAATAGTTAAAGTTGAAAAAAATGTTGAAGTGGAAAAGATTGTAGAGGTTGAAAAACCTTGTACTAAGTGTTTAAAACCTTGCAACGATTGTGCTGAAAAAGATACAAAGCTTGCTGAATTGGAGAAGCTCAAAGAGAATTTATTGCATAATGTGAGAAGCATAAAGGAATCATATGATATCCTAAGCAGCAAAGTAAATTTGTACAAAGGAGCTTGTGATGAGGATATTCAGATGAAGAATCTTCTGAAAGCAACAGTTCTTCAAAAGCAAACTGCAATCAACAAATACATTGAGATTAATGCAGGGCTGAAATAAGAATTGGCAGCAATGACGATCGAAACAGAAAGAGTGAACAATTTACTTCGAAGTTATCAAAGTTCAGATTATGTTATTGATCGCATCTATCCTACCGTGGCAGCTCATAAGTTTGCAGATGATGAAGAAAATTCTGGTAAGAAAACTGGTTTGAAGTATAACAGAGTTCCAAATCCAATGTGGGATGGCTATACCCCCCGAAATTTTGAAAAGGTGGCTGAAGCACTCAATCTAAATCTGAAATCCGAGTCTATCGATGGATTGCCAGATGATATTGATTTCACCTTCACAGCGTCTGACACTGATCATGAGTCCGAGTTAATTAAAAAAGTGGTCGATTAGGTGTTGGATAAAGATGAGGAGTCAAAGTCAGAGTCTAAATCTGAAAATTCGAGTTCATCAGACAAAAGCTCGAATTCACCGGTCAAAAGGGTTTATAATAAAGATTTTCTGATGTGTAACGCCCCAAAACTCGGGTCTAAATATTTTATTTGGACATTTTATTAGGTTGGCATAAGTAAGTAGGATTTATTGGTTAAGTGGGATATTTCACTAATAACCAAGTTATCTAACTTCGTTAGATAGTGTTGGCTATAAATTAAGAATGGAAAACATTGGGGGTCAAATAAATAAGAGAGAACATGGGGGACTAAGATTGCCAAATATGAATCTGAATTTAATTAAAACAAAAATCTCACACACACTAGATGTGTGTGTGCGTGAGATCGATCAGGAGGAAGAAGAAAAGGGTGAAACCCTAGTTCCCAAGAAAGCTTCAAATTGACAAGGAAATTAGGCTCAAATCCGATGCATGAACTTGATTTCTTGGTCATCTAGCCCTAACAAATACACGGTAAGTTGTAATTTTGGATCTGATGATGTTTATATGAATTGGGTTATGATCAATCCTCGAAATTGTGTGAAATCGAGCATGATTATATGTTAAGGATACAGTATGGAATGCGAATTATACACGATTTTGATGTTATTTGAGGTTTTTGTGAAAAACCCACTTGTAGAAGTAATGTTATGAAGATGATGATGTTGTATGTGCTAAATCAAACATATTTTTGATATATATGAAGTTGGATATTGTGGATTATTGTTAATGACCTTGATCTAGGATGAAAGTTAGGTGAGGTTAGGGGAAATTTGATGATCTTGATATGAGCTAGTAGGAATATGCAAAGAATACTTGTACATAATGTTTTGTTAGTAGTACACTCGCCAAGTGTTCGATGAAATGCCTAAGAGAGCAAAATTGTGAAATTGTATGGAGGTTGTGGGTAATTATGTATAGAAGGTGCTTATGGTGTAGCCGTTAGCAAAATAATAAGTTAAGTATGCTTAAGGTGGAGTCCATATGAGAATTCGGATTTGGATGTATGGTTTGGTAAAATTATGCATTAGGAACTTGTACTTTATGCTCCAATGATGTGATGCTCGCCATGTAATTGATGTGCTTGATTTATGGTGATTAAGAGTGAATGTGTACGAATGTGAAATGCGTAGTTTATTGATAAGTGATAATGTTGGAGTTATGTCGTGTACATAAGTAAGATGATAATTTTGATTGTGTGAATGTTGAATAATGCGGTTGTCGAATGTAGAGTTATGAAAGCATAAGTATGTGTAAATTGCTTGTGTATATTGTGTATGTGACTAGGTGATCATGTAGTTGTATGTGTTATACAACATTATGTATGAAATTAATATGATGTCATTAATATGGTCTATGTGGTTGACAAATCATGTCGTATGCGTGTTAGTGAAAGTCAATGTAGATAAGAGTTGGAAAAATGTATGTTAATATGAATGAGCATGAATACTAACATTATTATGGCATGACGGCATGAAAGAATTGGAACCACACTAGCATGGACCAAGCATGGAAGGGGAAGCGGTTATGAACACGGATGCACAAGGTAAGTGACTTTCGACTCACTTCTTAGTTTACATAAGGACTTTCTTGTTTGTAAATGAAGAGAAGCTATGTACGGTATGAAATGTTGAAAGTATTAAGATTAGTATTGATATAGATAGTCGAAAGTAGTTTGTGGGACCAAACGGGTCGAGTAAATAAGAATAAGTAAGGTAACGGTAATAATACAGGTAATGATAAGGACCCGGGGAAGGATTCTTAGTCTAATATGTAAGGAATTATTTTACGGATGTTTAGGAACAAGTTTCAAGTGAAACGGATGCAAAACGAGCAATTTATGCAAATTTTAGTTTTGAAATGGAAGGCTGATCTGGGCGTCACCATAGCTTACGGTGCCCACCGTAAGCTACAGTGGGAGCTGGGGCTTTATTTCTACCATAAGGCAGTATAAGGCTTCCGTATGACTTTTGGGGCCACCGTAAGCTACGGTAGTCACCGTAGCTTACGGTGGAGGTCAGGTGCAAATGTAAAGTTTGTGGATTTCTTTGTTTTTCCGTCGAATTCGGACCCCGTGGAACCATTCCAAGCCTTGTTAAGTTTTTATAATGTTCCTTAACCCTACCAAATGGCTTGGTAAGTTACGGATGAGTATGAAACTCATTTTTAAGTACCGAAACATACACGATAGATATTTTTGAAAGCGTTTAAGATGTGCGAATAAGATCGGGGTATGTAAGCGAGTATGCGGGGTAATAAATTAATTACGTGGGTATGTATGTATGTAAGTAGGTATGTATGTATTTATGTATAGATTTCACTAGTGAATGTATGTACGTGTATAGTTATGTTTCGTTTTAAGTATGGGTGTAAGTATGTAGATATGTACGTAGGTAGGTATATATGTAGGTAACGGTGTAGGAGCGTATGTGGGTAGACATACATGGGTGTAAGTATTATGTATTTAAGGGTGAAGGTGCATACGCGTGTAGGTGTGAACGTACATATGCGGATGCTAGTATGCATGTATAACCATATGCCAGAAGGTAAGTACGTATGCTCATATGATTTCAATATGATTGTGCATTGATGCAAATAATAGTGTACCTTGAGAATGAAAAATAATGTAGGTACAATGTTGAAGTCTCTCCGGAGAGTGGATACTCAGACGGAAATGCCTAAGTATAAAAGAATAACAGAATAGAAAGTAAAAGTGTATGAATCTTGTTACGCTCATATTGTGTACTAATGTTTGAAATTGTATGGTAAGTGTAGGTTGTACAAGTCACTGAGGATCATTGAGGAGTGGAGATCGAAGACGGAGTCACAAGTTAGATTGTACGGGAATACTTGATTATGTAAAATGATAGTTATAAGTTATGCTTTTATTTTGTAAATATGTACAAAAGATACCTATATTGTAAGAAGGTACTTTATAATGTACATGCAAGTAGGTCAAAAATGTTTTTATTGAAAGAAATTTTATAGTACGAATTTTCGCTGCGTCTTTTCAGTTAAAGCATATCAGGGTGTTACAAGTTGGTATCAGAGCCCTGGTTTGAGAGAAATCAAGTATGAGGAGGTAAATACTTGAACTCAAGCCTGTGTGCTCTTGTGACAAGGACCCGTACAATCCAAGACTCGATCAAGATCTAAGGGTGGAAGCCAAGGTAAGTATGTACATTAAGTATGTATTGAAGATAACTAACAATATGTTATGTGTAAGGTCGGCATGATTGCCTGGAAAGGATGATCAGTAAATGCGGTCTAACGCTGGCACCAAGGTATGTAATATGACATATTGACCGAGGTACGTAGATTTAGCTTATTGGTGCATGAAATGGTATACTTAAGCAAGTAAAAGAAAATTTTAAATGAAATATAATAATGACAGAGTAAGGAAGTTTTGAAAATGTTACACGTGCCAAAACTTAATTCTGCGGACATAAGGTGGCGATTACGCGAAGGCACGAAACTAGTATGTGGATTGTGTACCTGGCCAGTACACAAGAAACGTATGACGTTCGTGAGACGGTGATAATTATTACAGGTATGTCCGTTAGAATCAGGTAGTAGGTGGACGTGGGGGTGAAAGAAATTTAAGACTTTCAGGAATGAAAGTATGAATGATAGGTTGGAATCCGCAAGACGGATTCGAAGCATGAAAGGAATGAAGTATGAATGATCTGTTGAATCCGCGAGATGGATTCAACACGTGTAAGGAATGAAAGATATGAATGGAATGTTTGAATCCGCGAGACGGATTCAAGGAATGAAAGGCTCGAAGGGAATGTTTGAATCCACAAGACGGATTCAAGGAATGAAATGCAGGAATGACATGCTTGAATCTGCGAAACGGATTCAAATCATAGAAGGAAGAAAATGTATGAATGGTAGGTTAGAAACCGCTAGACGAATTCAAAATATAGAAGTAGTAAAAGGTATGGATGTTACATTTGAATCCGCAAGACGGATTTAAAACATATAAAGGATAAAATTTACCCACATCAGAATTGTGTCGATAATTGACCGTAATTATGTCAAACGAGTTCTATGAGTAAATGTAAAGTAAATGAACAAAAGGATGATCATAATGGGCACGCAAAGCTAAGTTTTTAAAATGAAAGAAAGAAGTTTTAAACCCGTTAAGTGTTAGATGTGTTGGTAATTGATCCGTAGGAGTCGTAATGTAGGGCGGGCTACGACCCGGACAATAATTTAAGTATGAATGAGAAGAGTAAGGTTGGTGATGAGTACCGAAATAATGTAATGAATGTCTTTGCAAGTAAGCATGAATGGAAAGAAGTACGAACGTGTACCTCGATGCATATACGATAAATAAGAAATGTTAGTTGGCCTTGAAAAGATTAAATTATGAAGGTTGGTGAATTAAGTAACTAGAATGAAAAAGTTTCATGTGAGAATGAAAAGTACTAACTGCTAAATTTCTTGATGATAATGTTAGAATCTTTGATGTGATGAAACCAACAGAATTGGTGGACGGATGCGTTCGAGTGGAGGCACATTACATGGATGAATGGAATCTAGCCTGGTATGGCTAGTACTCGTGAAGAATGTGGACAAATCTGATTTACGGATCGTTGTAGTATGGAATGGAATCGAGGTAAGTAAAGTGTTTTAATTTATGACGGATAAGTATGAATTAGTAAATTGAAATCGCCCTGCAAATTGAGTGGTGAAAGGAGTATGGTATAGTATGGAATGGTTGATTCCTTATAATTAACATAAGGAGAGAACTATGTCCTTGAGAACCAGATTTTTATAAGATATGAGCGAAACTTTCGGGTATGGGTTAAACTCTCGTATGAAGAACCTGCATGATGCGTTTGCTTAGGCAACTTAAGTGATGCATGAATTGAGAAGAATAGTAATGTAGGATAAATGAGATGAGTTGAAGGTAACGTAAGGGTACGTATAATACAAATAACTATAGGAAACGTAGAAAGACGCTAGCTTTGGAGTTAAGCATGTATATGTGACTATGAAATATTAGTTTTGTTACGATAACAAAATAAGAACTAAATATTATGTGATATATGTATAAAATATAATCTAAGAAATGGATGAAGATATTAAGATCTGCTATAACGGATCGTTCGGTTGTAAGTATGACACTAAGTGTGAAGAGATGCGTAAATTTGACCCACTGCAAACGGGCCAAGGAAATGGGGATATAGGTAAAGGTAAAGTATGAGAAGTATGGGCTTGTTAGAAAGAAGTCAAATATTCGAATAATTGTGAATTGAGAATGGATAGTTATTTAGCACTACGACGTACCTATCGAAATTAAACGTAGATGTGTATGTATAAATTACGAATTTAGATCGTATAGTCAACTAAGATAATATGAAATTTGAAATAAACAGGACGGAATGTTATTATTAGGATGTTGAAATTATTTCAAGCAAATGGTATATTGCACAGGATATACAAGTAATAGAATGACGAATGAACCATTAGCTAAGAAATGTGTTGGAAGCTAGCGTTATTAATGAAAGCGACACTAGTAAAAACTTCAGGACGGGTTCTTGAGAACAGAGGGTGGTTACTAAGATGGGCTAGTGGTCCTGTTGATAGGGCAAGGGAAAGGATGTTAGTGTCTAATGGAAATGAGAAAGGTTTCGGGGACGAAACCTCATTTAAGAGGGGTAGATTTGTAACGCCCCAAAACTCGGGTCTAAATATTTTATTTGGACATTTTATTAGGTTGGCATAAGTAAGTAGGATTTATTGGTTAAGTGGGATATTTCACTAATAACCAAGTTATCTAACTTGGTTAGATAGTGTTGGCTATAAATTAAGAATAAAAAAACATTGGGGGTCAAATAAATAAGAGAGAAAATGGGGGACTAAGATTGCCAAATATAAATATGAATTTAATTAAAACAAAAATCTCACACACACTAGATGTGTGTGTGCGTGAGATCAATCAGGAGGAAGAAGAAAAGGGTGAAACCCTAGTTCCCAAGAAAGCTTCAAATTGACAAGGAAATTAGGCTCAAATCTGATGCATGAACTTGATTTCTTGGTCATCTAGCCCTAACAAATACACGGTAAGTTGTAATTTTGGATCTGATGATGTTTATATGAATTGGGTTATGATCAATCCTCGAAATTGTGTGAAATCGAGCATGATTATATGTTAAGGATATAGTATGGAATGCGAATTATACACGATTTTGATGTTATTTGAGGTTTTTGTGAAAAACCCACTTGTAGAAGTAATGTTATGAAGATGATGATGTTGTATATGCTAAATCAAACATAGTTTTGATATATATGAAGTTGGATATTGTGGATTATTGTTAGTGACCTTGATCTAGGATGAAAGTTAGGTGAGGTTAGGGGAAATTTGATGATCTTGATATGAGCTAGTAGGAATATGCAAAGAATGCTTGTACATAATGTTTTGTTAGTAGTACACCCGCCATGTGTTCGATGAAATGCCTAAGAGAGCAAAATTGTGAAATTGTATGGAGGTTGTGGGTAATTATGTATAGAAGGTGCTTATGGTGTAGCCGTTAGCAAAATAATAAGTTAAGTATGCTTAAGGTGGAGTCCATATGAGAATTCGGATTTGAATGTATGGTTTGGTAAAATTATGCATTAGGAACTTGTACTTTATGCTCCAATGATGTGATGCTCGCCATGTAATTGATGCGCTTGATTTATGGTGATTAAGAGTGAATGTGTACGAATGTGAAATGCGTAGTTTAATGATAAGTGATAATGTTGGAGTTATGTCGTGTACATAAGTAAGATGATAATTTTGATTGTGTGAATGTTGAATAATGCGTTTGTCGAATGTAGAGTTATGAAAGCATAAGTATGTGTATATTGTGTATGTGACTAGGTGATCATGTAGTTGTATGTGTTATACAACATTATGTATGAAATTAATATGATGTCATTAATATGGTCTATGTGGTTGACAAATCATGTCGTATGCGTGTTAGTGAAAGTCAATGTAGATAAGAGTTGGAAAAATGTATGTTAATATGAATGAGCATGAATACTAACATTATTATGGCATGACGGCATGAAATAATAGGAACCACACTAGCATGGACCAAGCATGGAAGGCTAACGGGTCAAGATGAGGCAAGAAAGCGGTTATGAACACGGATGCACAAGGTAAGTGACTTTCGACTCACTTCTTAGTTTACATAAGGACTTTCTTGTTTGTAAATGAAGAGAAGCTATGTACGGTATGAAATGATTGAAAGTATTAAGATAAGTATTGATATAGATAGCCGAAGGTAGTTTGTGGGACCAAACGGGTCGAGTAAATAAGAATAAGTAAGGTAACGGTAATAATACGGGTAATGATTAAGGACCCGGGGAAGGATTCTTAGTCTAATATGTAAGGAATTGTTTTACGGATGTTTAGGAACAAGTTTCAAGTGAAACGGATGCAAAACGAGCAAGTTATGCAAATTTTAGTTTTGAAATGGAAGGCTGATCTGGGCGTCACCGTAGCTTACGGTGCCCACCGTAAGCTACGGTGGGAGCTGGGGCTTTATTTCTGCCATAAGGCAGTATAAGGCTGCCGTATGACTTTTGGGGCCACCGTAAGCTACGGTAGTCACCGTAGCTTACGGTGGAGGTCAGGTGCAAATGTAAAGTTTGTGGATTTCTTTGTTTTTCCGTCGAATTCGGACCCCGTGGAACCATTCCAAGCCTTGTTAAGTTTTTATAATGTTCCTTAACCCTACCAAATGGCTTGGTAAGTTACGGATGAGTATGAAACTCATTTTTAAGTACCGAAACATACCTGTTAGATATTTTTGAAAGCGTTTAAGATGTGCGAATAAGATCGGGGTATGTAAGCGAGTATGCGGGGTAATGAATTAAATACGTGGGTATGTATGTATGTAAGTAGGTATGTATTTATGTATAGATTTCACTAGTGAATGTATGTACGTGTATAGTTATGTTTCGTTTTAAGTATGGGTGTAAGTATGTAGATATGTACGTAGGTAGGTAGGTATATATGTAGGTAACGGTGTAGGAGCGTATGTGGGTAGACATACATGGGTGTAAGTATTATGTATTTAAGGGTGAAGGTGCATACGCGTGTAGGTGTGAACGTACATATGCGGATGCTAGTATGCATGTATAACCATATGCCAGAAGGTAAGTACGTATGCTCATATGATTTCAATATGATTGTGTATTGATGCAAATAATAGTGTACCTTGAGAATGAAAAATAATGCAGGTACAATGTTGAATTCTCTCCGGAGAGTGGATACTCAGACGGAAATGCCTATAAAAGAATAACGGAATAGAAAGTAAAAGTGTATTAATCTTGTTACGTTCATATTGTGTACTAATGTTTGAAATTGTATGGTAAGTGTAGGTTGTACAAGTCACTGAGGATCATTGAGGAGTGGAGATCGAAGACCGAGTCACAAGTTAGATTGTACGGGAATACTTGATTATGTAAAATGATAGTTATAAGTTATGCTTTTATTTTGTAAATATGTACAAAAGATACCTATATGATAAGAAGGTACTTTATAATGAACTTGCAAGTAGGTCAAAAATGTTTTTATCGAAAGAAATTTTATAGTACGAATTTCCGCTGCGTCTTTTCAGTTAAAGCATGTCAGGGTGTTACATGATGTCACAAAATAATTTGAATGACGAAACATTCAAAGTAGCATATACTTTGAATGATTCCGACAAATTATTTTCTGATCAAGAATTTCCAATAAGAAGTGTTAAAACTGAAAAGATTAACAAGGTTTTCAAATTAATAGAAATTAATATTGTTGAAATAAAAGATGTAAATCTTACTGAAAAACCTAAAAAATACACTTCAAGAGTTCAACAAAGATTGAATAAGAAAAAGGGTTACAGTTCTGGTTCGGATTATCGAAAGAAACCAAACCATAACAGTACTTTCAAAAAGAAAGGATTAGGTTTTATTCCTCCCGAAAATCATAAAAATAAGAAAATTTATAAACCAAAAACGAAATTTGTTTCAGGAGCAAGTTCTGAAGAGGAGAAGGAGAAACCTTTCTGGAAACAGTCAAACAAGGAGTTTCTCGCCGAAAAGCAAAAGAATTTGTTGAAAGAATCGTAACAGAGAGTTGAAAGAAGAACCTGTTTCAAATGTCAACAGGTTGGACATATTGCTTGGAATTGCCCAAATCCCACCAACACAAAATAGGGAGTTACTTCTAACTCTAAATTGAAAGAAAAATGTGTTGATAAAAAGGAACAACCAACAGAGAAATCTAAGGAGTTTAAAAATTCGACTTTCGAAGTTGGTGAAAGTTCGAAACATTTTTACAAAAGAAGAGCCAATTTAAACAAACATAAATGGGTTATTAAAAAAATAAGAAGTTTGTTCTGGCAATGAATCTGACTCGTCAAAGTCAGATAAGCCATCTGTTGTGCTAAGAATTTTGTTCCAACAATGGATGATGAAAATTTTCCACCATTGTCAAACGGAAACTTGAAATCAAAGGTTGATAAGATTGAGATTTCAGATCAATTCTTCTCTGATAAGGAGGAATTTGATGCTGAAAAAGCATTTAATGGCAAAGTGTTACATATTTTTGATAAGATGACTGATGGGAAGGTGAAGGGAGTGAAAAAATTTTATGAATCGAAAATTGTTAAACCAAATGAGGATGGTTCACCCATGATTGATCAGGCATGGGTGAGATTCTTTAAAAAATAAAAACCTGGCTTGCCGGAGCTCCCAAGTTGGTAATGGTGGAGCATGAATCGACATCATTCTTGAAAAATGTTTTTGGGAAAATTCTACAAGTGTTAAACTATACAAGTGATAGTTTTTACAAGTGGTTGAAAGAACAATGTGATGAATGAAACCCCATGATATGTGAAATCAACAAAACTAATTTTCCAGAAAAAACCATTTTGATTAAAACAAACTTAAGTGTTTTGAAATCATAATGGGAAAATAGTTTGTTGTCAGGGGGAGTTCTGATTGTTTATGCCAAGTGGATGGCGAATAGAAGCAATTCACGTCAGTTTGTCAGTTTATTTGTACAGTTTATTGTGTTTACACTTTCAAATTTTCCCGGAAAATCAAAAATTGAAACATATTTTTGATTTTAGGGGGAGTAAAAAATTTATAAATTTTGAAAATTTGAAAAATCCAAAATCATGATAAAATCTAAAAATCCAAAAACATCGAAAAATCAAAAATGAGTTTTGTTGTGAAAAAGAGGAAATGATAGTACATCAGTTGACAATCACAGCATGCTAAAGAATTGGAAAGTTAAATATGTGATAAACGATCTCACTGATAATGTGCCAGTAGGTTTTTACACGCTTAGTAGATTGTTTTCGAGATATAAATCTAAATATAAATACTTTCTTATCTCGTGCGGAACATCTCTCGGATATATGGGTAACCCCCTAAATCTTGTTTGAAAGACTTTCAATTCCTGACATACTAGGTCTTTGTGCGTGATGATATCTGGGGTATTATACCGGGACTTCTGATTTTGCGGGAGCAATAGCCTAGTCCTCGTATAATACTCTGCACTGCTTTAATCATAAAGCCCACCCTCAGCATAAAAAATGATGAAACATTGAAAAATGCTAATCATGTGCTGTTGAAGAAAAGATCCCCAAACGGGACACACCTAAAAGTCGAGCCATCATCTCTTTGTCTGAACGGAAGTTCTAACCTAAGCTCTCATGGTCTCGCATTACCCGTTTACATATATCATTAGTGTACATTCACCTGTAAGACTGAATATTGAAATCTAGATACGGGTGTATATTTTGAGGTGGGACACGCGAATAAGTTGAGTGCTTAAAACACTAATTCTAGTATCTCGAAACAGTTGAACTTTGTGTGAAAATTTAAATGGATCAGTATACTGATAATCTAAGTGAATGGTTTAGAACTTAAAGTGTTTAAAGTTCAATGGTGTTAGTGATTTGTCTCAAAAACTGATATGATCCTCTTACACAAACTCACAAAAATATTGTCTGTAAATATTTCTTTACTGCTTTTCATTAAAGAAAAAAAAACCAAAAAGAATGTGTTTTAGCATAAAATTTTGAAAAATCAAAAAGATTTTTTTTATCTTATTTTCGACAACTGATGTTGAAAAGCTGATTTTCAAAATTCCGAGTGCTAAACATGATGAATAACAGTGGATTAGGAGAGTGTGTGTGAAATGAAAAGTGAAGTTAAAGTTTGAGTTAATCAAGGTCATATGTTTAAACTTGATATAACTATTGTTGATGATGAATGATATCTGCCAGTGGTTTCTAAATTTGTTAAATTTAAAAAAAAAATGTGAAATTTACTTTAGGGTAGAGATTTGTGCAGATCCCCGTATCTAAGCCTGAGCAGAGTTTGAGCCAGGATATGATCTTAGAACGAGTGCTATGTCAGATTAAGATTCTGGAACAATTTAAGGGGGAGTCTGTTAGCAAAGGGGAGTTTGAAGTTTAAAAGAGCCAGACTCAGCGGCTGATGCTGATGAGCAAGAAGAAGATAGAGATTGATGAGGATGCTTACAGAGAAAGATACTTTGGAGAGAGCGAGAAAACCGATCAAGACTGAAGACTGAAGACTCAACACGCTGAAGACTCGTCAACATCCAAGGGGGAGTTTGTTGGTGCATATGTATGTTGACTTCGTCTTGTATCGAGTCTTGTAATAGAATAGATAGACCAAGACACGTAGTTCGAGAGAAACGGGAAACAGGTCTGAACTGATCAGTTCATGCGAACTGACCAGTTCGTACGACCTGGCCAGGTCGTGCGACCTGGACCAGGTGGTGTGGGACTGTTTGGTGCGACCTGAGCATCCCTATATATATGAGGTCTTGTGATTTCATTTGTAATATTCTGATTCCAGAGACGAAGTGTCGAATGATCTGTAATCACTTTCAAATCAATACAAACGACAGTTAAAGTGATTCTTTGTGTTGAACAAGCTGCAATCATGTCCAAATCATTGAATTCCGCCTTTGGTTTGGTCTAGAATTCTTCTAATCGACTCATTAGGTCGAGTCCTTAATCCTACATCGGGACCAGAAAACAAAAATAAAAACGGAAACAAAGGCTGGACACGGCGCCGTGTTCAGGTTCTGTATCTGGGCGTTTTAATAAAAGTGATTGGTTTTGTGCAGCACGGGGGCGTGTTCTGTGAGCACGACCCGTGTTCGGACTCTGTATCTGGGAGTTTTGAAAAAAAATATGCAACACGGCCCCGTGTTCAGTCTACTGTAATGTAAAAACTACCTAAAAACGAAAAAAATGTGCGCGCGTTTTAAAAAAGTTTTGAAAAACTGATTAGGCCGTCGATTTTAAGCTTTCTTAAAATCCTTGTGTCCCCGGCAATGTCGCCAAAAACTTGATGTGTGTGTAGCATGATAGGTTTTTAGTTATCTTTTAAGCCCTTTTTAACACTTTTGTCAAGTTTTAAATTTATAAAACATGATATTTTACGAACACTAAACACACATATGGGCAAGTGCACCCATCGTGAGCGTAGTATAACATTGGTAAGATACCGAGGTCGTCCAAGGACACAAGAGCTTTTAATACCGGTTTATCCTCAATGTCTAATCAAATCAAAAGCTTAGAAAAAGTTTTAAACATGAAAATAAAAACTAAAAATGCTGAAAATAAAAATAAAAATAAAAACAGATAGACAAGATGAATCACTTGGATCTGACTCGCCTTTAGTGTAACCTTTGATGATTTCCGCACTTTTGCACTTTTTAAGAGATTATCTTATTTGTTTTGGTCAAAAATTACCTAAGCAATTAAGTGATCAAATTAGTTAAGTGAGGTAGTGTGCTGGAAGTATTCGTGGAAAATATGCTGATTAAGTTGTTATTAAAAACAGTTTTCAGGATATAGCTCAGGATATCGAGCTATATCTATGATCAAACAATGAGCAAAAAAGGTAAAGGGGTGACACGAGATGTACGAGGAAAGCCCCGGAGCAATCTAGATCGCCGGCACAAAACCTCAGGAGCTGACAATCGCAGCTACCTTGTTCTTCTTATTACTTCAAATATTACGATACAGTGAAGGATATGATGTGGATCAACTATGTGTTACAACGAGAATTGAGTACAAGTGTAAGTGTTCGTGAGTGATTGTAGCGAGTAGAGAGCAAGAGTGTGCGAAAAATTGTGTGTGTTCTATCTGATCCGATCATTCCTATTTATAGTAAAAGGAAATTAACAAACAAGCCTATAAAACCGGGATACGCCGAATATTCCCTTTGTGAATGTTGTAGACCACTTCTTCCGGCTTCAACGTCCCCATTTCAACTGATTAGTCCGAGTCTTTGGGAGAACAGGTCCACTCAAAAGTTGTAAGCCTGCCATGTTAATCTGCACGTGAATTAATTAGTTATTACCAGGATACTGTGTCAGGATGTTACCAATATCCTGATCCAGTATCCTGATCACAATAAAAAATAACACAGTCAGAATATTATCCAGGATATATGAGCAGAAAACCACCCATAATAATTGTCCCCAAAATATATCTGTTGGAATCCCAGATTCAAACGGATATATTTTTAAATCTTATCTCTTGAATCGAGGTAATTAAGTTGAAACGACGGTTGAAGTGACACGCTGCAACTTCCAATGGGGTATTTACTCAATACCCCTATATCTAGCCTATATTTACCCAAGCCTTTCGTATCATGATCATCTCATTCCAAGCTCATTATAGGTACTTTCTTCCTTCATTCTCTATTTTTTTCTTCTTCTTAGTCAAAATCCTCCATGGCCTCTCAAACAAGATCATACACAACCGAATCAAATCCGTCCCTTGAAAGCCAAAATCTTCTCAGAGAACCTGAAAAAGAGGTTTGTCCTTTAACAACGCTGATATCACTGCTTTAAAAGACTCCGGTGCTTTCCCTGCCGGGGCGATTATCCGTCCTTTCGACCGGGAGGTCCGATCAGACGTAGCATCAAATGAATGGGTGTGTTTCCTAGCTTATCCTTTCTCCTTGGGACTCTGATATCCTTTTCCAGCCTTTATCTCCCGCTTCTTCAAACTCACCGGCCTTAGTTACGCCCAGACCATGCCTATGGTTTGGCGAGTTTTAGTGGTGTTAGACCAAATCAAATCTCGTCACGTTCCTGATCTTTGCGTCGAGGATCTCCCTATTGCATACCGTCTTCGTTCTCATGGCAACATCCGTTTTCTCCTTTTTTTTTCCACTTCCAAGAATCCCCTCATCCTCAAGGCCACTAAGAACGAAGATCAATGGCAACGAAAGTTCTTTTTTGTAGAAAGGGATTCCATCGCTAAGGGTTTTGACCTGCCAATAAAATGGTTGACTTCCGGTAGGATTTAGGGTTTTAGGAATATCCCCAAATATATCTTAAAACTATATCCTAAAGTGATATCTTCATTTCTTGTGCAACAAACTTCAAAGAATTAGCCCCTCCGAGTGCAGAATCAGAGCTCAGGATCAAGGATATCTATCGACTTCCTGAGAGTGAGAGAACCTTTTCCCTGTCTCTCATAAGTTCAAGTCAAAGATCAAGTTCTGAAATGTCTGGTAAGTATTTTATAGATATTAGACTAATTATAATATATAAGTATTATAAGTCAAGTATTTTTCCCTTTTTCGCAGTGCCAGTTATCAATCTCGAAGGCTTCCAGCTTGATGAGCTAGACAGTTACTCCGGCCTTATGCAAGTCAAGCAAGAATCCAATCCTAAGCCAGCAGTTACGTCCAAGCCCACCAGTTCAAAAACCGCTACTGCTTCTAAACCTTCTACAGCATCCAAGTCTCGAGGTCCTAGCCCCTGTAAAAGGAAGGAAGCAGATTCTCCTGCTACATCCGACGTATTCCCATTTGAGAATCATGGGTTTCTAGAGTCCAAATTCATGTCTGGCTTCCTTAGTCAGGTTAGTATCCTCATTCAATATCCTGCACACATATACTGAATAAACATACCCATATACTGATACTTGTTCCTCTGATTGCAGGGTCGAGAGCGCCTAGTATTCCTCTATGAGGATGCATGTGGTTTGAACAAGATGCCTGAGAGCAAACTGAAGAAAGCAGAGGCCACTGTAGCAGACCAAGCAGCCATCGGCGCCACCAAGTCATAGCATTATGAGGATAAGTACAAGGCGATGGTCCAGGAACATCAGGCTACTCTTCAAAAAGTCGCTCAAGAAGCCCAGGCCAAGTATGATGCAGTCCAGGTTATGCATGAACAGGACATGGCTTCTTATCGAGAAAGCCTTAAGGGTTCCGTCGTCATATCTCTTCTCCAAGCCCGGTTGAAAATGGCATATGAAGCCAGGGCCACGGGCCTTGAATGCCCTTCATGGAATGTGGAAGCTTGGGAGGCAAAATTGAGAGATCTCGGTGACGATCCTGTGAAGCCTCCTGTGAAGCCTGCGGTTGAGGAACCTACCAAGGCGGCCGATGCTGATGCCAATGCTGTAAAGGATGCTGGTGGTAATGCTGGTGATGATGCTAGTGAGAACATTGTTGAAGCCGTAACTGAAGAAGGCGGTGCTGCTTAAGGGCAACAAAGTGGGCGATGATGGATGTTGACGCCGAGGCCGGAACCCACTTTTTAGATTTGGTAGTTTGTGGTTGTTTGATCAATTTCCTTTTCTTGTCCTTCAAACAATTTTAATTTCATGCACTTAGAGAATATGATGGCCAAAGGTGGAGGGATCCTAAGTTTCAGGAGGAAGCCCTTGGTCATCAATTAGTATGTTTTATTTTAAACAGTTTAACAATTGAAGGTGGAGGTATCTTGGGCTTCAAGACGAAGCCTTCAATTGTTAAGTAAATATGGTAGAAAACTAATTGTGCATTTGGTGGATGGGTCTCGGTTTGAGATGAAACCAAAAGCACAATCTTTTGCTATGTTAATAATATAACCTTTTATGACCTTATTTACTGTTGTACATTTATTTCAATTTTTGTTATATGTTGTTTGATTTGAATACCATTTCAAATTTCCAATCTTAGTGCAATATTTCAAACATTCTGACCAAATATCCTGAAAATATATCCTAAGAATATATCTTGATCAGGATACTCATAAATCTTCCAACCAGATTTTTGTCGAACAAAATTTCAAAAACTTACACAATTAAGATAAGGCTTCTAAAAGACCAAAAAGGAAAGTTCATACCAGAAATAGAGTACACCTCTATACTTAAACTTCAGTCCTTTTGCAACCTTTCCACCGAAGATGTCCCCAGTCTGGGATACTTAGTGAACTAGGCCCCAGCTTGATCCTTTGAGCTTCTAACAATGCCTTAGTGGGAATGTCCCCTGTGCATAATGTCTTTGAATACTTAGAAATTTTCTGAACATCAATTGTAACTGATTGTATAACTTTCGTATTACAGGGGATAAACCCTAAAATATCCTGAAGATAGATCCTTAATATTATGGGGATAAACCCTTAGGTATTCTGGGGAAAATCCCAAATTTTCGTGCGCTACAAGCGGGAGTGTATAAACTCCAAGATTTAGAAAGGTGAAAACCTTTAAACCTTAGAGAGTATGAAAATACCCTTTCGTGAGAGAGGGTGATCAATCCTCATATACCTTTAGGATCCAGGATATAGCCAATAATAACAAAATTGTCAGCCACCTTTACATGGACTGGTCCCGCTATTCTTGAACTATCCCTGGATAACTTGCGCTCCAGGCGGGGTGTTTAAACCCAATTTGAGAGAAAGGTGAATACCTTTAAACCTGTGAAGGGATCAGGATCCCTTAAACGTGAGAGAGGGGGCCAATCCTCTAATCTTTCGATTCATCCTGAGTGTATATCCTGGAGTTATATCCCGAAGCATATTCTGCAAAACAATTTTACACTAAGGTGGGTGTTAGCTTGGCTAACACCCCTCCGATGCTTAAGTCAGTATTTGGTTCAAATAAAATAAAATAGAATTATATTCAAAAGAGATAGAATTCATACCATCTTGAGTTAGAAATTAAATTCTGAACTCACTTGAAATAGGCTTTGAGGTGTATAGCATTCCAGGATCTTGGTAGTATATCCCCCTCCATATTCTTAAGCCGGTATGCTCCTTTCCCGGATTCCGATTCACTCTCATAAGGTCCTTCCCACTTAGGAGCTAATTTTCCATCAGCAGGATTAGTAGTGTTCTGAAAAGCTTTCCTTAACACCCAATATCCAACTTGAAACCTTCTCGTCCTTAGATTCTTGTTATATGCTCTGGAATCCTTTGTTGGTATGCTGCCATTCTCAACTTCGCCGCATCCCTTGTCTCATCGATAGTATCCAATTCTTGGCATAGGGCTTCAGGATTCTTCTCAGGATCCCGGAGGTTGGATCTTGCTGTAGGTATCACCATCTCTGTCGGGATTACTGCTTCAGCCCCAAATACTAAGGAAAATGGGGTTTACCCAGTTGCACTTTTCGTTGTTGTCTTATCAGCCCATAAAACAAAGGGTAATTCCTCTGCCCATCTTCCTTTCTTAGCTCCTAGTCTCCTCTTCAAATTGTTGACAATTATCTTGTGCGAGGATTCTGCTTGTCCATTTGCTTGAGGATGTACCGGTGTGGATGTGATCATTTTAATTCCCCAACTCTTACAAAAATCGGTTGTCCTCTTACTGATAAACTGAGAGCCATTGTCACAAATTATCTCAGCTGGTACCCCAAACCTAGTCAGAATATTCCTTTTTATGAAGGATACTACTTCTTGGTCTTTGACTTGAACAAATGCCTCAGCTTCAACCCATTTAGAGAAATAATCCGTCATTGCCAGCATAAATACTTTTCCTCCTAGAGCTTTTGGCAATTTTCCCACTATGTCCATCCCCCACTTCATGAATGGCCAAGGGGAAGCAATAGGATATAGTGGTTCAGCGGGTTGATGTAATATATTACTGTGCCTTTGACATGCATCACATCTTCGAGCGTATTCTGCAGCATCTTTCCTCATCGTTGGCCAATAGTATCCTGTTCTCAACACCTTTGAGAATAACGATCTGCCCCCGGTGTGGTTACCACAATCCCCTTCGTGTATATCCTAAAGTACTTCCTTGGTTTCGGGATCCTCCAAGCACCTCAGGTATGGTCCTGCAAGAGATTTCTTATACAAAACATCATTTATAATAGTGAATCATGATACCTTCATTCTAAAGGCCTTAGGATTCTCATCCTTTGGGATGTGTCCTTCCTTAAGATATCTCATGATTGGAGCCGTCCAGGACTTACGATCCTCCTCAGGATCATGACCAGGATCCTAAATACTTGCTACTTCCTTATCCTGAGATTTGAAAAGATCTACTACATGATATAGGATATGTAGTATTGGTATCTGAGTTCCTTCCGGTATCCTGACTGATGATCCTAGATTTGACAAGGCATATGCTTCAGCATTATCCTCTCTTGGTACCTGTTCAAGTGTAAAAACATCGAAATATCCTGCTAATTTTTTTGAGAATTTCGAGATACTCGATTAACTTCTCACCTTTAACTTCGTGATCCTTTACCAGAATAGCACTTACTGCATTCCCTGATACTGCAAGGTACAGGGATAATGGTTCACCATCCTCGGGCTTCATCAATAGAGGTGCAGTTGAAAGATACTACTTCAATTCCTGCAAAGCTACTTCATGTTTCTCTCCCCATTCGAATCTCTTATTCTTCTTCAGGATATCGTAGAATTCCTTGCATTTTTCCGAGGATCTCGATATAAACCTGTTTAATACTGCTACTCGCCCTGTTAATCTTTGTACATCTTTCATATTTGAAGGTGACTTGATATCCAGGATAGCTTTGATTTGTTCCGGGCTCGCTTCGATCCCCCTTTTAGTCACCATGTATCCCAAAAACTTTCCTGCCCCTACTACAAAATGGCATTTAGCTGGATTTAACTTCATGTTGTACTGGTCCAGGATATCGAATGCTCCTTCAATATCCCGGAGATGATCCTTAGCCTTCTTGGATTTTACCACCGTATCATCAATGTATACCTCCATGGTGTCCCCCAGTTTGTCTTTAAACATCATGTTTACCAATCTCTGGTATGTTGCACCTGCATTTTTCAAACCAAAAGGCATAGCAGTCTAATAATAAATACCTGTTGGTGTCATGAAAGTAGTATCCTCCTGGTCCAAAGGTTCCATTTGTATTTGCTGGAATCCTGAGGATGCATCCATGAAGGTTAACATTTCATGACCGGCGGTAGCATCCACCATTGAGTCGATATGAGGCAGAGGGAATGGGTCTTTAGGACACGCTTTGTTCAAGTCTGTGTAATCTACACAAACTCTCCATTTCCCATTTTTCTTTTGAACCACAACTACATTTGCTAACCATTTGGGAAATTTGACTTCCCTAATCATATTTGTTAGGGCTGGATTTTTATAATACATGATCCTTACATGTGATCCTAACCAGTGATCCTTGTTTCTTTGGCAGATAGTGATCCTCAGCAGAGTTCCAGGATCAGGATCACGGACCATCATAGGATCCTCATGCTAACAGTTGCTTTCATTAACTTTAATGTTGTTTTGCAGGAATGACTAGCAAGATCCGCTCTTAGCATCACAATCAAGGGACGCGTCTTTACAATTTTGGCACACGCTCAATCAGAGATGAACGTTGCAAAGGATATGGAAACTTGGCATGATTTAAGGGCGACAATTTAGGCTAGATTTACTTTTATTTCTAAAGGGGTAATGAGCTGATTATTAGTCTTTTTACCTAAAATAGGCCACCTACACTTGTATATATAAATACTTTTCCCCATTCGGAAGACACACAACACAATTCTCACACGCTTAGACACACATTACGATAGTGATCCTTGTACTCAGCTCATTATCATCCGAAGTTGTAACCATATTTTGATATATTGAAGTTGGTGATCGGTAGTTGCCATCACCCGAGGTTTTTTATGCCGGAGATCATACATTGATCAAGGGCTTTTTCCTCGTATAAATCATTGTGTCTTTGCATATTTCATACTGAAGTGATCCTTTACTTTTTCAATAAACCAAGCATCATTCCCCATTTACTTAGAGTTTGGTTGCATTATCCTTGTGTGATTTTTGACCAAAACAGTTTGGCGCCCACCGTGGGGCAATTGGTGCTTCATTCATAAGAAAACTTTCTGTTCGAAATCATTTCAAAGAGTTACATGGCTTCATCATTGAAGAATACATCCACAGCGATGTCGGCAGTCAATTCATCTACTGGCATTCCACCTTTGCCTCCACCACCAGCTGGATCTCAGAAAAATGCTGAGAAGAGACCAACTTCTATCTCCTCTAAACCATCATCTTCTGCTCTAACTTCTTCTGTTCCCAGTACTAGTGATATATTTACTTTGATTTTGCAGATGAGGGATCGTATGCAGCAGCAGGATGAAACTAATGACAGGATCCTCAGAGAAATCGGAGATCTCAAAAGGCAAAAGAAAACGGCAGAGGATCATTCCCCACTAACGCCCAAATCTTTGAATTTTGATACTCCAATGATTACTTCTCAGCCAACAGAGGTCCCAGACATACAATATATGGGTGGATCAAGAGGAGTGCATTTCAGCCCAGCAACAATGACACAGGCATCAGGATCATATTTCCAACCGGCGGGATCCTACGCCCAGCATTTGGGATCCTTCATGAGCTTAGGATCCTCCTTTGTCCCAGGATCATCCCAGGTTCAAGGATCCTCCTTCGTTCCGGGATCATCCCAGGTTCAAGGATCCTCCTCTGTTCCAGGATCGTCCCAGGTTCAAGGATCCTCCTTTGTTCCAGGATCATCCCAGGTTCAAGGATCCTCCTTCGTTCCAGGATCGTCTCAAATACCAGGATCCTTCCAGATGCCAGGATCCCTAAAGAATTTGCAAACAGGAAGCCTAGATGTCCATCAAGGAGATTTTATTCCAATGCAGACCATTGCTTCCACTGGTCCATCCATTATCCCAGAATCCCAGCAATATGGATTCACACCCAATGTTCCTAACTTGAACCCGATGGGAGGTAACACCTTAAATAATTATCTTACCACTAACCATGGATTCGTGCAGGATACAGGTATCAATCATGCTATGGCTAGGGAGTTACAGAAGCTGAAGGATATGATCTCAAGTGTTCCAGGGGTAGTCAAGCCTATCCCGGAGATTGCAGATGGAAGCCATAAGGTATCTCGTTTTGCACCACCAATTTGTGATGCAGAGGTACCCAAAAGGTTCCATATCCCTACTATGAAGCTGTATGATGGTACAACGGATCCTGAGGAGCACATAGCACAATACAGGGAGAGGATGGAGATCAATCCAATCCCAGAGAAGTTAAAGGAAGCATGCCTATGTAAAGGATTTGGATCCACCCTTACTGGATCAGCTCTTAAATGGCCGCTAAGTCTCCCCCCTTACTCAATCACTTCATTTGCTAATTTAGTTAACTTATTCAATAACCAATTCTCTTGTAGTAGAAAATTTGAAAGATTAACTAGTGATTTATATAGGATAACTCAAAGTCATAATGAATCATTAAGGGATTATATAACTAAATTCAGTAAAGAATCCTTGGACATTCCCAACTTGGATATGGCCACGGCTGTTGAGGCCTTCAAAATGGATGATCTTGTTATGACACCATGCAGGAACCTAGATGAAGTAAGAACTCGGGCACTCAGGTTCATCCGGCTAGAGGATGACAAGAGGATCCAGGAGAGGCAAGTAGGATCCTCAAAACAGGAAAAACAAGGATCCTCTTTCAAGAACAATAAGTTCAAATCCTACCATAGAAATGACAACCAGAACGTGCATATTGTTAACCAGGAAGAGGATGATGAGGATTATCCTCCGATTTCTTAATATTGTTTTTCTATTGACAATCACGAACTAATCCTTGCAATGCAGAATCTAGGAGAAAAAGCCAGATGGCCCAGAAAGAATGACAAACCATCCGGGACTAAAGACAAGTCAAAGTGGTGTGCATACCACGAGGATTTCGGGCATCTAACTGAAGAATGCATAGCATTAAGAAAAGAAATTGGATATCTGCTAAGCAAGGGACATTTGAAAGAATTGTTGGGAAGAAAAAAGCAAAGGACTCAGGATCCTGAAAGGATCCCTGAAAAGGCTCCAGCCCCTCCGGCGAATGCACAAGTGATCAACTTTATTTCCGGAGGATCAGATATTTGTGGTACATCCTTCTCGGCAGCCAAAAGGCATGCAAAGGAAGCAAAAATGGATAATGGAGAAAGACCTATTCGAACATCAAGTGTCTCGGAAGGAAAGATGATAACGTTTGATGAGGATGATCGCATTAACATCCAGGATCCTCATCATGATAGTTTAGTTATTACTCTCTTTATTTCTAACCATTTTGTCCGCAGATCCTTATCGACGGAGGAAGCTCAGTAAACATTATCCAGCTTGATGTTCTAAAGAAAATGGGTATCCCAGAATCAGACATCACACCAAGATCCTCCGTGCTTGTGGGATTCAGTGGAGAAACGAAGAAAACTCTGGGGGACATTAAACTCCCAATCTACGTGGAAGGATTACATAATTATCAAAAATTTTGTGTCATTGACTGTTTATCTTGTTGTAATGTTATCCTTGGCAGGCCCTGGATACATGATATGAAAGCAGTCCCATCTACCATCAATGTGTGGAACTCCCTAGCCCATGGGGGATAATCAAGATCGACAGTGACCAGCAAGAGGCTAAGGATTGCTATACCTCATCCATGAAACCAACCTCGAAGCCAAGGGAGCAATAGCAATTACAGTATCCTCCAAGGAGTGTCTTGGAGGCAAGGGAACAGGATGTGGACGAAATCCTTTTGGATCCTAGTGATCCTGAATCAAAAATCTATATCGGATCAAGGATCCTTGGCGAGTTGAAAGAAGACATAATATCCTTCCTCAAAAGAAGAAAATCTACCTTTGCATGGAAACATGAAGATATGACAGGTATATCTAAGGATATTATCACTCATAAACTCGGCATTGACAGGTCTATCAAACCAATCCATCAAAAAAGGAGGAAGTTTGCACCAGAAAGGAATGCCATTATCCAAGAAGAAGTAGAGAGACTACTTCGAGCAGGTATGATCAGAGAGGTAAAATATCCAAAATGGTTAGCCAATGTGGTTGTTGTCCAAAAGAAAAACGGAAAGTGGAGGGTATGTGTCGATTTCACTGATCTGAATAAGGCATGTCCCAAGGATCCTTTCCCACTACCCCACATTGACTCCATGGTGGATGCAACGGCGGGGCATGAACTGTTGACCTTTATGGATGCATCATCTGGATTCCAACAAATTCAGATGGAACCATCTGACCAAGAGGATACAGCCTTTATGACCCCAACCGGTTTATATTGTTATATTGCCATGCCTTTTGGACTAAGAAATGCAGGTGCAACATATCAAAGGCTGGTGAATATGATGTTCAAAGATCAAATAGGACAAACTATGGAAGTATACATAGATGATATGGTAGTCAAGTCAAAGAAAGCTGAGGATCACCTAAGGGACTTGGAGGAAGCATTTGATATCCTTGAAAATTATAACATGAAGCTTAATCCTTCGAAATGTCACTTTGGTGTTAAAGCAGGTAAATTTCTAGGATATATGGTAACTCAGAGGAGCATTGAAGCAAGCCCAGAACAAATTAAAGCATTGGTGAATATCAAATCCCCTGCCAATGCTAAGGATGTGCAAAGGCTAACAGGCAGGATAGCAGCTTTAAATAGGTTCATATCAAAATCCTCAGAAAGATGTAAAGAATTTTATGATATCCTAAGGAAAAACAAGAAATTTGAATGGACTGAAAAGCATGAGAATGCTTTACAAGCCCTTAAAGAATATATGTCCTCAGCACCAGCATTAATGAAACCCGGAAAAGGAGATGTGTTATCCTTATACCTAGCGGTATCCTCAACCGCTGTAAGTGCTGTCCTTGTTAAGGATCACGAAGGTACACAACATCCTATTTACTATGTAAGTAAGAGTTTACTTGATGCAGAATCCAGGTACTCACACCTTGAGAAACTTACTCTCGCATTAATTATGGCATCAACTAAGTTAAGACATTATTTTGAAACCCACACTATTGTTGTTAGAACTAATTTTCCAATCAAGAATGTCCTCAGGAAACCAGAGATGTCCGGAAGAATGGCTAAGTGGGCAGTAAAGCTTAGTGCCCATGATATAAGATATGAGCCTAGAACAGCCATCAAATCCCAAGCACTAGCTGACTTTGTGGCTGATTTCAGTAGTGATCTACAAAAGGAAGCAGAATTGGAAGTCCAGCAGCTAGATGAGACCAAGGATCCTTGGATACTACACACTGATGGATCCTCAAATGTCAAGGGCACAGGGCTCGGGATACTACTAAAATCGCCACAGGGGGACATAATACCCCACTCCATAGCCTGTGAGTTCCAAGCAACTAACAATGAGGCTGAATATGAAGCCTTAATTGCTGGCTTGCAAATTGCTAAGGATATGGGGGTGAAATATCTTAAAGTATATGTAGACTCATTATTGATCACCAATCACTTTAATGGATCCTATGCTGTTAAAGGAGAAAAACTAACCAAATATTTAGAGATAGTCAAAGAATTGGCACTCTCTTTTGTCTCTTTCAGCTTAACACAGGTACCAAGGGAGGAAAACACAGAAGCTGATGCATTGGCCAACCTAGGATTATCCTTGAAGATCCCAGAGGATATAAGTATCCCCATCATCCATATCCTAGCTCCTGCTATTGAAAATCAGGTGGCCATGGAAATAGAAGAGGATACTGCAGTGATCCCTAGTGAAGAAGCTCAATCTTATTCAGGAACATGGATCTCACCAGTCATTAGATACTTGCAACATGGGGAGATTCCTATGGGAGAAAATCCTAAAGCTTTCAGGATTAAGGTATCTCAATTCACAATCTTAAATAATATGCTATATAAACGATCTCTTGCAGGACCATATTTAAGATGTATCGAGGATCCTGAAATTCAAGAAGTATTGAGAGACTTCCATGAAGGAGATTGTGGAAACCACACTGGGGGCAGGGCATTGTTCTCAAGGATCCTTAGAACAGGATACTACTGGCCAACTATGAAACAGGATGCTGTAGAATATGCTAAGAAGTGTGATCCTTGTCAAAGACACAGCAATATCCTTCATCAGCCAGCTGAATTTTTGCATCCAATACCATCCTCTTGGCCATTCATGAGATGGGGGATGGATATAGTTGGCAAGCTCCCTAAAGCACCTGGTGGAAAAGTATTTATGCTTGCCATGACCGACTACTTCTCCAAGTGGATAGAAGCTGAAGCTTTTGCTCAAGTCAGAGAAAAGGAAGTTATATCCTTTATTAAGAGAAACATTATAACCAGATTTGGCATTCCCTCTGAAATTGTATGTGATAATGGTTCCCAATTCATTAGGAGCAGAACCACTAACTTTTGTGACACTTGGGGAATTAAGATGATAACATCAACACCAGTCCATCCACAAGCCAATGGTCAAGCAGAATCATCCAACAAGATCATCATCAACAATCTGAAGAAGAAGCTAGGATCCAAGAAGGGGAAATGGGCAGAGGAATTGCCTTAAGTGCTATGGGCTGATAGAACAACTCCCAAGAATGCCACTGGTCAAACACCCTTCTCTTTAGTATTTGGGGCAGAAGCAGTGATCCCAACAGAAATGGTGGTTCCAACTGCTAGAACAAGTACTCGTGATCCTGAAGAGAATGCTGCAATCTTAGCTCAAGACTTGGATACTATTGAGGAAATCAGGGATTTGGCTAGGATAAGGATGGCAAGCTACCAAAAAAGAATGGCTGGTGCTTACAATAAAAATGTCAGGATAAGGAAGTTCCAAGTCGGGGATATGGTGTTGAGAAAAGCATTCCAAAACACTATCAATCCTGCTGACGGAAAATTAGCACCAAAATGGGAAGGCCCTTACTTGATTGAAGCTGAAGCAGGAAAAGGGGCATATAGATTGCTAACCATGGAAGGAAATTTGTTACCTAGAGCCTGGAATGCTGTTCACCTAAAGAAATATTTCATGTGAACAGGATCCTCCAAGCATATGATCCTTACATTGGAAGCATCCTCGAAGGATCCCGACGACATCAGTAATCCTTTACTCTGGTAAAATCCTTATCTCAAAACTTTTCCATTTTCTTATTTTTACCTAAGGATAAGGATCACGTATCCTTCATCCTTCTCTCACGAGAATTTGAGTTATGATAGTCCAGGTGTCTTCAGCATATCGTTAAAGATCTTCAAAAGCACCACAGATCCTTGGGTTCAACCCCAGTTATCCTTGGGCTTGTCCCCCGTTTTCGCCAGTAGCGCACGATGATCCTGGTATAGTTCACGTCTTTGGGACCAGTACCCACTTTCGGGGCTGACAACCTCATCGTACTGGCTATACCTAGGATCCTACGTATAATGGTAGACGTACCATACATCCGTTCCTAAGGTTTCTAACGTTTTCACGTTAGCTAAGGTTTTGACATTTTCATGTCACCAAGCTTGGATAGTCGCCAGTAAGGGCCATACTCCAGTTTACATACGATCCTTGGGCTTGTCCCCAGTTATCCTTTGGGCTTGTCCCCAGTTATCCTTTGGGCTTGTCCCCAGTGATCCTTTGGGCTTGTCCCCAGTTATCCTTCGGGCATGTCCCCAGCTACTAATTTATCCTTTACATTGGCTTAGTCCCAAGTTATGTTCCATTTTTCAGGTTTTCGAAGTTAAACAAATAAGGATCCTTAATCCTTATTATCTATTAAAATCTCATCTACGGTTATCTTGATTAAAGGTTAGGATCCTAACTTGGATCCTCAGGTATGATCCTTGACTATTTTGATTATACTCATTATTTTGAACAACCCTTGCACTTTGACAGCTAAACCTATGATCCTTGAAATAAACTGCCTTGAAAATTTTCAATGATAGGATATTTGATCTAGGATCATATCCTAATTTTATGAAACATGATTTGCTCAACTTCTGTTATTCTAACAAATATATTTCCAAAGTAATTGGACAACAAGAGGATAAATAAAGGATAACGAAACAAGGTAAGCCAGAAAGATTAAAGTTATTTTATTAACAAAGGATCTTAAACCCTTTCAAAAAAGTTGTCAAAATTGCCAACCCACGTTTCTACCAGCAAAACGTGGCCCGTCCACATGGGTTGGCAAAGGGTGTCCATTGTCTATGCGGTCATAGCAGGTGCAAGTAATTAAAAGCGGCAGGATCACAAAGGCTTCATCCCCCAAACAGAGGATCCCTCCACCATTTGCGATCCTACCTATTGTTCAAAGGATCCATGATCCTTAACCCTAAAAACTATTGTTTAAGTTACAGACCATAAATTGTTTCAAAACATCAACAACCACAAAAACCACTACCAAACTTAAAAAATTGGGCTCCGGCCTAGTCTCGAAATATCCATCATCGCCCAATCCTGCAGCTCAAACCTTTGCTGCTCCATCTCCACCCTGATCCTTGCCAGCCTCACCACCTTCCAGCATTGGGATCTCCTCAGCTTCGTCCTCGTCCTCCAGCTCTGCCAATCTTGCCTTCCAACCCTCCACGTCCCATGAGCTTTTATCAAAGGCAGGATCCTGAGCCTCCGCAGCCATCTGCAGTTGTATCTTATACATAGCTATTGCGGCAGAAACCTTGGCATCCTGGGTGATCTCCTGCTTCTCACCATCCATGTTGACCAGCATTTGAGCAGCTTCATCCTTTGTAGCCCGGAGTTCCTTCTCAAGATCAGCTATCTTGAGATCCTTCAACACGCCCATTTGTTGGAGGTCGGTGATTTGGCGATCCTGATCCTCGACGTGGCCAAGGTAGGTTTCTATTTCAACAAGTTTCTGCAGAAAGGGAAAAAGGTAAGTTCAGGACCAGGTGATCCTCAAAGAAGCAGGATATACAGGCAGGATATTAAAGCAGGGTATTCAAGCAGGATAACCGACAGGGGCAATGATCCTTACTTCATTAACATAATCAAGAAACTGCTGGCGGAGCAGGGGAAATCCTTGAAGATCCTCAGAAGCCTTTCTCTTTTTTCCCTTACCCCTAATAGGAGCTTTAGGGGCTGAAGCAGAGGGACTAGCAGCAAGGGTCTTCTTCCTTGTGGATTTGACATTGGCAAGCTCGTCAATACCAAACTTGGAGGCAGACTTGACAGATTTCCCAGCGCCTACACAATCAAAACAAGATAAGTACCCTAACTAATTTAAAATCTTACATAGAACTGCTTTTTAAATAAAGATACTTACTTGACATAGTGGCAGATGCGGAGGATACTTCCTGTGAATCCTGGGTAGCAACTTGAAAACTTCTGGTCTCAGGAACAAGCTTTTTGAAGGCTAGAACTCTCTCTCTTGCAGCAGGAGTTAACTTGAGATGAGCAATAGATATGGCTGCACAAAAAACAGAATATTAGTAATCCTCGCCTTAAGGAACAAGTCTGATAGTGATCCTTCCAGGATCCTCTATCCTACCATGAGTAGCCCACTCCTTGGGCAGATCCTCCCCATTAGGGATGGTATCCCTCCTAACAAAGAAGAATCGCCGCTTCCAGTTCGTATCATTTTTGGTAACCTTAAGGACAGGGTGATCCTCCCCAGCTTTCCGTTTCAACAAATATCGACAGGATCCAAACGTTGTGAGATCATACATCTCAGCCAGCTCCGCCATTCCTAAATCAATCCCTTCTTGCTCAATGATCCTTTCCAGGGTATACAA
Organism: Helianthus annuus; assembly: GCF_002127325.2. NCBI lineage: Eukaryota > Viridiplantae > Streptophyta > Magnoliopsida > Asterales > Asteraceae > Helianthus > Helianthus annuus. The sequence continues at coordinate 75,658,601 of NC_035446.2, forward strand.
AACCCTCCAGATCATTGGCATGGCTTGAATATAAGACATGCCGGTCAGAGAAAAGAAAGATTGGGTGAAAGTTGGAAAAGGATATGAATATCCTATGGTGAACGGAGTTACAGGAAAGGCCACCCATGTGTCAGAGATAAAATCGCTTAAAGCGGTGGAAGTGAATGACTTGAAGATAGCATCCGCCGGAAAATAGTGACGGATCCTATCGACGTGAGCATCGGTGAAGCAGCATCTCTCAGTAGGGGAGTCTTTAATGATCCCTTGGCTTTTCAGGGGGCTGCTCTTCTTGTGATCCTTGTGAGGGGAATTTCGGAGCAACATACTAACAGAAGAATGTAAACAGAGGAGCAGAAAAACAGAGTAAAAGAAGGAAGAAAGAAAAGAGGAGAATACCTGATCGATCTTCGGACGAGATTATAAAGGGAGTATATCTTGAATTTAAATGCAAATTGATCCTAACTTTATCTCCTATTTATAATCATGATCTGCAGGGTTGTCACTTCAATGACGTAAGGGTTGCAACGGCTAGTCCGATTATAACGGCTAGTTATCCGAGTCGCCCGTTGCAGATAAGATCAAAGCAAAATATAAATCGTTAATTTACAATAAACTCCTTATATTTTGGGGGCAATTGTTAGGGCTGGATTTTTATAATACATGATCCTTACATGTGATCCTAACCAGTGATCCTTGTTTCTTTGGCAGATAGTGATCCTCAGCAGAGTTCCAGGATCAGGATCACGGACCATCATAGGATCCTCATGCTAACAGTTGCTTTCATTAACTTTAATGTTGTTTTGCAGGAATGACTAGAAGGATCCGCTCTTAGCATCACAATCAAGGGACGCGTCTTTACAATTTTGGCACACGCTCAATCAGAGATGAACGTTGCAAAGGATATGGAAACTTGGCATGATTTAAGGGCGACAATTTAGGCTAGATTTACTTTTATTTCTAAAGGGGTAATGAGCTGATTATTAGTCTTTTTACCTAAAATAGGCCACCTACACTTGTATATATAAATACTCTTCCCCATTCGGAAGACACACAACACAATTCTCACACGCTTAGACACACATTACGATAGTGATCCTTGTACTCAGCTCATTATCATCCGAAGTTGTAACCATATTTTGATATATTGAAGTTGGTGATCGGTAGTTGCCATCACCCGAGGTTTTTTATGCCGGAGATCATACATTGATCAAGGGCTTTTTCCTCGTATAAATCATTGTGTCTTTGCATATTTCATACTGAAGTGATCCTTTACTTTTTCAATAAACCAAGCATCATTCCCCATTTATTTAGAGTTTGGTTGCATTATCCTTGTGTGATTTTTGACCAAAGCAATATTGCTCTTTAATAATCTCTCAACCTCTTCCTGAATTATTGCGTTCCGTTCAGGAGCAAACTTCCTTTGTTTTTGTTGGATCGGCTTGAAAGTCCTGTCAATTCCGAGCTTATGAGTTATAATATCCTTGGAAATACCTGTCATATCCTCATGTTTCTATGCGAATGTTGACATCCTGCATTTCAAAAAGTTATTCAATTAATTTTCAATATCCCGAGGGATATTGGTTCCTACGAACACTGAGATATCTGGATTATCCTGATCCAGGATAATTTTCTTAACATCCTGCTCTGGAGCCTCTGCGATATCTTGGGCTCGCATCTTTAATTGCTATCCTGCTTTGGGCTTTGTTGAGGATTTCATTGAAGAAGAAAAACACTCCTTCGCTTCTTGTTGATCACTTTCCACCTTGACAACCCCCCAAGGGGTAGGGATCTTGATACACTGATGACAAGTTGATGGTACAGCTTTCATATCGTGGATCCATGGCCTGCCCAAGATGATATTGTAGCAGGATAAGGAGTCCATGACACAAAAGCGTTGCATTGAGTTGATTCCTTCAACATATACCGGCAACTTTATTTCTCCAACAATATTCTTGGCCTCTCTACTGAACCTGACAAGTACAGTAGATTTTGAAGTGATATCCATTGGGGAAACATTCATCCTTTTCAGCGTTTACAGCTGAATAATATTGACAGAGCTGCCATTATCCACCAGTATCTTGCGCACAAAGTGATTAGCAACATATAAAGTTATTACCAAACCATCGTGATGGGGATCCTGGACAGTATCCTTGTCATCACTGTCAAACGTTATCACTTTATCAGTTGTGAGGGTTGTCATCCTGGTCGGCTTGTCTCCCTGTTCTGCCTTAGCCTCCTTTGCATGTCTTTTTGCTGCAGAATAAGAAGTTCCACAGATATCGGATCCTCCTGAAATAAAGTTAATTATCTTGGCATCCGCAGGAGGTGATGCTGCTAGTTCAGGATCCTTCTCAGTATCCTGACCCTTATTCTTCTTTCTTCTCATGAGATCCTTCAGATACCCTTTGCTCAGGAGATAGCTTATTTCCTTCCTAAGAGCAATGCAATCCTCCGTCACATGTCCAAAATTCTCATGGATGGCACACCACTTGGATTTATCCTTCCAATCAGCTTTTTGTTGGTTCTTCCTAGGCCACCTCACTTTGTCTCCCAAACCCTGCATAGCACACATCAGTTCAGGTATATTAACAGAAAAACAATATTCTGACAACTCAGGACACTCCTCAGGATCGTCGTCTTCAACAGCATTCACTTTCTTGTTGTCATTCCTGCCATATGGCTTAGAGCGATATGGTTTGTATGAGGATGCTGACTTCCTGTTAGTTGATTCATAAGTTGAGGATGAATTCATCCTCTCTTGTATCTTTTTATCATCTTCCAGCCGAATGTATCTCAAGGCCCTGTTTCGAGCCTCATCCAGGTTCCTGCAAGGATTCATTACAAGATCCTGATAAAATTGGGAATCCTTTTGCAACCCTATTTTGAATGCCTGCACAGCTGTTGCAACATCAAGATGTGGGATATCTAGAGATTCCCTGCTAAACTTGTTCACATAATCCCTCAAGGATTCTTGAGGCCCTTGAGTTATCCTGTAGAGATCACTGGTTAGTTTTTCCAAACTTCGACTGCAAGAAAATTGACTATTAAATAAATTTACTAAGTGAGCAAATGATGTAATTGAATGAGGTGGAACGTTTAAGAGCCATTTTAAGGCTGATCCTGTCAGAGTAGAGCCAAAACCCTTGCAGAGGAATGCTTCCTTGAGATCCGGAGGGATAGGGTTAATTTCCATCCTTTCCCTATACTGAGCAATATGCTCTTCAGGATCCGTAGTTCCGTCATAGAGCTTCATGTTGGGGGTTTGAAATCTTTTTGGGATATCAGCATCACAAATAGGATATGCTAACCGGGATATCCTGTGGCTATCCTGGGACACTTCTGGAATTGGCTGGACCACCCCAGGTACACTGGATATCATGTCCTTCAATTTCTGAAGCTCCCTAGGGAATGCTGATGTCATACCTGCATCCTGTAAAGATCCAAGACCATTAGTAACAAGAGTATTAGTATTACTAGACACGTTACCAGTCTGAGGATTATGGCCATATCCTGAAGCATATCCTGAGCTTCTCACAGTTGACACCCTAACCGAGGAGGGTATCTCAGGAGTATGACTCTGGGAATGGCTAGGCATAATAGTGCCCCTGTTATCCTCGGTATACGCTGTCGAACTGAAGTTCAAAGCCCTGGGCTGCAAGGGAGTGACGGTATCCTCAGCAGGCCTGCTCGAGCTGGATTTCAAGAGTTGTATCTCTCTCATCAGCATTTATTTGGTCTCCTGTTGTTGCGTCATCTGATCCTGTGTACTACTAAACAAAGTTAGAATTTCGTCATTAGAAGCCAAAATAGGAGTTCCCCTTGATACAGCAGATCCTTGAACATTATGATTGGGGATAACATCCCGAGCCACATGAGTTTCAGTCCTTCTAGGAAGATCCTGAGGCTGTGAAGAGGCTTGCGTCCTCGGAGGTGGTGGAAGCACCGAACCAATTGTTGCAGAGGTTACAACAGACATGGTAGAAGAGCTCATGTTTGATCTTGAGGCCATTGAAAATAGTGTAGCAAAAAGTTTTGAAAACAGAAAACCAAGTAATGATTTTACAAAAGCTTTTAGTAGAAATAGCACCACTTGCCCCACAGTAGGCGTCAAATTATTTTGGTCAAAAATTACCTAAGCAATTAAGTGATCAAATTAGTTAAGTGAGGTAGTGTGCTGGAAGTATTCGTGGAAAATATGTTGATTAAGTTGTTATTAAAAACAGTTTTCAGGATATAGCTTAGGATATCGAGCTATATCTATGATCAAACAATGAGCAAAAAAGGTAAAGGGGTGACACGAGATGTACGAGGAAAGCCCTTGATCAATCTAGATCGCCGACACAAAACCTCAGGAGCTGACAATCGCAGCTGCCTTGTTCTTCTTATTACTTTAAATATCAGGATACAGTGCAGGATATGATGCACATCAACTATGTGTTACAATGAGAATCGAGTACAAGTGTAAGTGTTTGTGAGTGATTGTAGCTAGTGTTTTGGTCAAAAAATCACACAAGGATAATGCAACCAAACTCTTTGTAAACGGGGAATGATGCTTGGTATGATGAGCAAAGTAAAGGATCACTATAATGATAATTGCACAAGCGACACAAGGATTTATACGAGGAAAAAGCCCTTGATCAATGAATGATCTCCGGCATAAAAAACCTTGGGTGATGGAAACTACCGATCACCAAACTTCAATATAACAAACAACGTTTACAACTTCGGATGGTAACGAGCTAGGTACAAGGATCACTATAGTATCGTATGCTAAAGCGTGTGAGAAATGTGTTGTGTCTTCCGAATGTTCAAGAGTGCCATTTATACAAGTGTGTGTGGTTCTATTTTAGGCAAATCACCTAACTACTAGCTCGTTACCCCTTTAGAAATAGAAGTAAATTTAGCCTAAATAATCGCCCTTGAATTGTGCTGAGTTTCCATATTCTTTATAACGTCCATCTTTGATTATGCATGTGCGAGATTAGCGTGACAGATTCCTTGTTTACGTTGCTAAGACCAGATCCAACTCGTAATTCCTGCAAGATAATATTAAGTCCAAAGAGAACAGTCGTTAGTATGAGGATCCTTAGGATGATCCGTGATCCTGATCCTGGAGCTCCTCTGAGGATCACTATCTGCCAAAGAAGCAAGGATCACTTGTTAGGATCACATGTAAGGATCATAGGTCATAACAATCCAGCCCTAACAATTGCCCCCAAAATATAAGGAGTATTTATGTAATATAAACGAGTTATATTTTGCTGAATCTTATCTATAACCAACTCAACGGATATATAGCCGTTAAGGTGGAACTATCCGTTGTGATCTGACGTCATGGAGGTGACAGCCCTGCACAATCATGATTATAAATAGAAATAGGGATAGGATCGAATGCATTTAAATTCAAAGCAACTCCCTTTATAACCGTATTCAGAAGATCAATCAGGTATTCTCCTTTTCATCTTCTTCTCTCTTGCTCTGTTTTTCTTCTTCTTTCCATTCTTCTGTAAAGATGTTGCTCCGGAACTCTCCCTGTAAGGATCCTAAGAAGAGCAGCCTCTTGAAGGGTCAAGGGATCATCAAGGATTCCCCTACCGAGAGGTGTTGCTTCACCAACCCTTAAGTCGATAAAATCCGTCGTTGTTTCCCGGCGGAAACCCTTTTCAAGTCTTTTAGTCCTACCGCTTTGAGTGATCATATCTCAGAGACTTGGGTAGCTTTTCCGGTCACTCCTTTTATGATAGGATACTCATATCCTTTTCCTCAGTTTACCCAATCCTTTTTCTCCCTTACCGGCATCTGTTACATCCAGGCTATGCCGATGATCTAGAGGGTGTTATACACCCTTGAAAGGATCATTGAACAAGAAGGGATTGACCTTGGCATGGCGGAGTTGGCTGAGATGTAAGATCTCACCACTTTTGGATCCCACCGATATCTGTTCAAGCGGAAAGCTGGAGAGGATCACCCTGTTTTCAAAGTTACCAAAAATGACCTGAACTGGAAGCGGCGGTTCTTTTTTGTAAGGAGAGATACCATCCCTAATGGGAAGGATTTGCCCAAGGAGTGGGCTACCCATGGTAGGATCCTAGAGGGATCACCACAGAACTTATTCCTCAGGATAAGGATCACTGATATTCTCTTGTTTATTGTGCAGCTATATCCGTTGCTCATCTTAGGTTGACTCCTGCTGCAAAAGAGAGACTCTTGGCCTTTAAGAAGCTTGATCCGGAGATAACAACTTTTCAGGTTGCCATCCAGGATTCTCAAGAAGTATCCTCTGCCTCTATCACAATGTCAAGTAAGTATCCTCATTTAAAAAGTAATTCTATGTAGGATTTTCAAGTTTAATTAGAATACTTATCTTATTTTGGTTGTGTAGGTGCTGGGAAATCCTTTAAGTCTGCTTCAAAGTTTGGTATCGATGATCTTACAAATGTCAAATCCTCAAGGAAGAAGACTCCTGCTGCCAGCCCAACCGCTTCAGCCCCTAAAGCACCTATCAGGGGTAAGGGAAAGAAGAGAAAGGCCTCTGAGGATTTACAAGGTCTGCCCCTGCTCCGCCAACAGTTCCTGGACTACTTCAACGAGGTAAGGATCACTGCCCCTGTTTGCGTATCCTGACAGTTTTGAGGATCACTTGTTTCTGATGTTATGCCTTGTTTTCCTTGCAGAAATTTGCTGAGATAGAGACTTATGTTGGCCACGTCGAGGATCAAGACCGCCAAATTGCTGACCTCCAACAAATGGGTGTGCTGAAGGATCTTAAGATTGCTGATCTTGAGAAGGAGCTCCGGGCCACCAAGGATGATGCTACCAAAATGCTGATCAATTTTGATTATAAGAAGCATGAGATCACCCAGGATGCCAAGGTCTCTGCTGCAATAACCATGTATAAGATCCAGCTGCAGATAGCTATGGAGGCTCAGGATCCTGCCTTCGACAAAAGCACATGAGATGTAGAGGGTTGGAAGGCGAGGCTGGCAGAGTTGGAGGATGATGATGAAGCTGAGGAGATCCCGATGCTTGAGGGTGGAGGCGCTGGCAAGGATCAGGGTGGAGAGGCAAGTGGAGCCGGTGGTGATGGTGCAGCGAAGGATTGAGCTGCAGGATTGGGCGATGAAGGAAACTTCTAGACATAGCCGGAGCCCAATTTTTTGTTTGGTGGTTGTTGATGTTTTTTTTTAAAACAATTATGGTCTGTAATTCGAACAATAGTTTTAAGGTTAAGGATCCAGGATCCTTCAGACAATAGGTAGGATTACAAATGGTGGAGGGATCCTCTGTTTGGGGGATGAAGCCATTGTGATCCTGCCACCTTTTAATTTCCTGCATGCTATGACCGCACAAACAATGGACACCCTTTGCCAACCCATGTGGACAGGCCACGTTTTGCTGGTAGAAACGTGGGTTGGCAATTTTGACAACTTTGAAGGGTTTTAAACCTTTGTTAATAAAATAACTCTAATCTTTTTGGCTTATCTCGTATTGTTATCCTTTTAATTTCCAATTGTTTTGATACATATTTGTTTGAGTAAGAAAAGTTAAGCAAATTATGTTTAAGAAATTTAGGATATGATCCTGGATCAAATATCCTATAATCGAAAATTTTCAAAGTAGTTTATTTTAAGGATCATAGGTTCACTTGTCAAAGTCTAAGGGTTATTCAAACAAATAATGAATGAAATTGAAAATAGTTAAGGATCATACCTGAGGATCCAAGTTAGGATCCTAACCTTTAATCAGGATAACCATAAGTAACACTTTAATGGATAATAAGGATTAAGGATCCTTAATTGTTTAACTTTGAAAACCTGAAAAATGGAATATAACTTGGGACTAAGCCAATATAAAAGATAAGTTAGTAACTGGGGACATGCCCAAAGGATAACTGGGGACGAGCCCAAAGGATCACTGGGGACAAGCCCGAAGGATAACTGGGGACAAGCCCAAGGATCGTATGTAAACTGGAGTATGGCCCTCACGGGCGACTATCCAAACTTAGTGACATGAAAATGCCAAAACCTTAGCTAACGTGAAAACGTTAGAAACCTTAGGAACGGATGTATGGTACGTCTACCATTATACGTAGGATCCTGGGTATAGCCAGTACGATGAGGTTATCAGCCCCTAAAGCGAGTCCTGGTCCCAAAGACGTGAACTATACCAGGATCATCGTGCGCTACAGGCGAAAACTGGGGACAAGCCCAAGGATAACGGGGTACAAGCCCGAGGATCTGAGTTGCTTCTGAAGATTGTCGACGTTATTCTAAGGATACCTGAACTTATCAGAACTTAAAATCTCGTGAGAGGAGGATGAAGGATACATGATCCTTATCCTTAAATAAGAAGATATGTAAATAAGAGTTCAAGCTTAGGACATTACCAGAGTAAGGATCATTGATGCTTTAGGGATCCTTGAAGGATACTTCCAATGTAAGGATCACTCATGCCAGAAGGATCCTGCTTACATGAAATATTTTTTTAAGTGGACAGCATTCCAGGCTCTTGGTAACAGATTACCCTCCATGGTAAGCAATCTATATGCCCCCTTTCCTGCCTCGGCTTCGATCAAATAAGGGCCTTCCCATTTTGGTGCCAATTTCCCATCAGCAGGATTGGTGGTATTTTGGAATGCTTTTCTCAATACCATATCCCCAACTTGGAATTTCCTTATCCTGACATTTTTGTTGTAAGCACCAGCCATTCTTTGTTGGTAGCTGGCCATCCTTATCCTAGCCAGATCCCTGATTTCTTCAATAGTATCCAAATCCTGAGCCAAGTTTGCAGCATTCTCTTCAGGATCACGGGTACTTGTTCTAGCAGTTGGAACCACCATTTCTGTTGGGATCACTGCTTCTGCCCCAAACACCAAGGAGAAGGGTGTTTGACCAGTAGCATTCTTGGGAGTTGTCCTGTCAGCCCAAAGCACATAAGGCAATTCCTCTGCCCATTTCCCCTTCTTGGATCCAAGTTTCTTCTTCAGATTGTTGATGATGATCTTGTTGGATGATTCTGCTTAACCATTGGCTTGTGGGTGGACTGGTGTTGATGTTATCATCTTAATCCCCCAACTGTCACAAAAGTTAGTAGTCCTGCTCCCAATAAATTGGGAACCATTATCACATACAATTTCAGAAGGAATGCCAAATCTAGTTATAATGTTTCTCTTAATAAAGGATATAACTTATTTCTCTCTGACTTGGGCAAAAGCTTCAGCCTCTATCCACTTGGAGAAGTAGTCAGTCATAGCAAGCATGAATACTTTTCCACCAGGTGCCTTAGGGAGCTTGCCAACTATATCCATCCCCCATCTCATAAATGGCCAAGAGGATGGTATAGGATGTAGAAATTCAGCCGGCTGATGAAGGATATTGCTGTGTCTTTGACAAGGATCACACTTCTTAGCATACTCCACAGCATCCCTTTTCATAGTTGGCCAGTAGTATCCTGTCCTTAAGATCCTTGAGAACAATGCCCTGCCCCCAGTGTGGTTTCCACAATCTCCTTCATGGAAGTCTTTTAACACTTCTTGAACTTCAGGATCCTCGATACATCTTAAATATGGTCCTGCAAGAGATCGCTTATATAGCACATTATTTAAGATTGTGAATTGAGATACCTTAATCCTGAAAGCCCTAGGATTTTCTCCCATAGGAATCTCCCCGTGTTGTAAGTATCTCATGATTGGTGAGATCCATGATCCTGAATAAGATTGAGTATCCTCACTAGGGATCATTGCAGTATCCTCTTCTATTTCCATGGCCACTTGATTTTCAATAGCAGGAGCCAGGATATGGATGATGGGGATACTTATATCCTCTGGGATCTTCAAAGAGGATCCTAGATTGGCCAATGCATCAGCTTCTGTATTTTCCTCCCTTGGTACCTGTGTCAAACTAAAAGAAACAAAGGAGAGTGCCAATTCTTTGACTATCTCTAAATATTTGGTTAGTTTTTCACCTTTAACAGCATAGGATCCATTAAAGTGATTGGTGACTAACAATGAATCCACGTATACCTCAAGATACCTGATCCTCATATGCTTAGCGATTTGCAAACCAGCGATTAAGGCTTCATATTCAGCCTCATTATTAGTGGCTTGGAACTCACAAGCTATGGAATGGGGTATTATGTCCCCCTGTGGCGATTTTAGTAGTATACCAAGCCCTGTGCCTTTGACATTTGAGGATCCGTCAGTATTTAGTATCCAAGGATCCTTAGTTTCATCCAGCTGCTGGACTTCCAATTCGGCTTCCTTTTGTAAATCACTACTGAAATCAGCCACAAAGTCTGCTAATGCTTGGGATTTGATGGCTGTTCTGGGTTCATATCTTATATCATTTGCACTAAGCTTTACTGCCCACTTAGCCATTCTTCCAGACATCTCTGATTTCCTGAGGACATTCTTAATTGGAAAATTAGTTCTAACAACAATAACATGTGTTTCAAAATAATGTCTTAGTTTAGTAGATGCCATAATCAGTGCAAGAATAAGCTGGATTCAGCATCAAGTAAACTCTTACTTACATAATAGACAGGATATTGTGTACCTTCATGATCCTTAACAAGGACTGCACTTACTGCTTTTGAGGATACCGCAAGGTATAAGGATAACACATCTCCTTTTTCTGGTTTCATCAATGCTGGGGCTGAGGACATGTATTCTTTTAGGGCTTGTAAAGCATTCTCATGCTTTTCAGTCCATTCGAATTTCTTGTTCTTTCTTAGGATATCATAGAATTCTTCACACTTTTCTGAGGATTTGGATATGAATCTGTTTAGAGCTGCTATCCTGCCTGTTAGCCTTTGCACATCCTTAGCGTTGGCAGGGGATTTGATATTCACCAATGCTTTGATTTGTTCCGGGCTTGCTTCAATGCCCCTCTGGGTTACCATATATCCTAAGAATTTACCTGCTTTAACACCAAAGTGACATTTTGAAGGATTGAGCTTCATGTTATAATTATCAAGGATATCAAATGCTTCCTCCAAGTCCCTTAGGTGATCCTCAGCTTTTTTGGATTTCACCACCATATCGTCTATATACACTTCCATAGTTTGTCCAATTTGATCTTTGAACATCATATTCACCAGCCTTTGATATTTTGCACCTGCATTTCTTAATCCAAAAGGCATAGCAATATAACAATATAAACCGGTTGGGGTCATAAAAGCCGTATCCTCTTGGTCAGATGGTTCCATCTGAATTTGTTGGAATCCAGACGATGCATCCATAAAGGTTAACAGTTCATGACCCGCCGTTGCATCCACCATGGAGTCAATGTGGGGTAATGGGAAAGGATCCTTGGGACATGCCTTATTCAAATCAGTGAAATCGACACATACCCTCCACTTTTCGTTTTTCTTTTGAACAACAACCACATTGGCCAGCCATTTTGGATATTTCACTTCTCTAATCATACCTGCTTGTAGTAATCTTTCTACCTCTTCCTGGATAATGGCATTTCTTTCTGGTGCAAACTTCCTCCTTTTTTGATGGATTGGTTTAACTGACCTGTCAATGCCAAGTTTATGAGTGATAATATCCTTAGATATACCTGTCATATCCTCATGTTTCCATGCAAAGGTAGATTTTCTTCTTTTGAGGAAGGATACTATGTCTTCTTTCATTTTATCAAGGATCCCTGATCCGATGTAGATTTTGGATTCAGGATCATCAGGATCCAAGAGGATTTCGTCCACATCCTGCTCTCTTGCCTCCAAGACACCCCTTGGAGGAGACTTTAATTGCTATTGCTCCCTTGATTTCGAGGCTGGTTTCATTGATGAGGTGTAACAATCCTTAGCCTCCTGTTGATCACTATCGATCTTGATTATTCCCCATGGGCTTGGGAGCTTCACACACTGATGGTAGGTGGATGGGACTGCCTTCATGTCGTGTATCCAGGGCCTGCCAAGGATAACATTACAACAAGACAAACAGTCAATAACACAAAATTTTTGATAATTATGTAATCCTTCCACATAAATTGGGAGTTTGATGTCCCCCAGGGTTTTCTTAGTTTCGCCACTAAATCCTACAAGCACGGAGGATCTTGGTGTGATATCTGATTCAGGGATACCCATTTTCTTCAGAACATCAAGCTGGATAATGTTTACTGAGCTTCCTCCGTCAATAAGGATCCTACGGACAAAATGGTTAGAAATAAAAAGAGTAATAACTAAACTATCATAATGAGGATCCTGGATGTTAATTCTATCATCCTCATCAAAGGTTATGATTTTTCCTTCCGAGACACTCGATGTTCGAATAGGTCTTTCTCCGTTATCCATTTTAGCTTCCTTTGCATGCCTTTTAGCTGCTGAGAAGGATGTACCACAGATGTCTGATCCTCCAGAAATAAAGTTGATCACTTGTGCATCTACCGGAGGAGCTGGAGCTTTCTCAGGGATCCTTTCAGGATCCTGAGTCCTTTGCTTTTTTCTTCCCAACAATTCTTTCAAATGCCCCTTGCTCAGCAGATATCCAATTTCCTTTCGTAATGCGATGCATTCCTCTGTCAAATGCCCAAAATCTTCATGGTATGCACACCACTTTGATTTATCTTTAGTTGCGGCTGGTTTGTCTTTTTTTCTGGGCCATCTGGCCTTTTCTCCTAGATTCTGCGTTGCAAGGATTAGTTCATGACTATCAACGGAAAAACAGTATTCAGAAATTGGAGGATAATCTTCATCATCCTCTTCTTGGTCAACAGCATGCACACTCTGATTGTCAGTTCTGTTATAGGATTTGAATTTGTTGCTTTTGAAAGAGGATCCTTGTTTTTCTTGTTTTGAGGATCCTACTTGTCTCTCCTGGATCCTCTTGTCATCCTCTAGTCGGATGAACCTGAGTGCCCGAGTTCTTACTTCGTCTAGGTTCCTGCATGGTGTCATAACAAGATCATCATAGAACAATGAATCCTTAAGCAGTCCCATCTTGAAGGCCTCAACAGCTGTGGCCACATCCAAGTTAGGAATATCCAAGGATTCTTTACTAAATTTGGTTATATAATCCCTTAATGATTCATTATGACCCTGAGTTATCCTGTATAAATCACTAGTCAACCGTTCAAATTTTCTGCTACAAGAAAATTGATTATTGAATAAGTTAACTAAATTAGCAAACGAGGTAATAGAGTTAGGGGGAAGACTTAGCAGCCACTTAAGAGCTGATCCAGTAAGAGTGGATCCAAATCCCTTGCACAAGCATGCTTCCTTTAATCTTTTTGGAATTGGATTGATCTCCATCCTCTACCTGTATTGTGCTATGCGTTCCTCAGGATCCGTTGTACCATCATACAGCTTCATAGTAGGGATATGGAATCTTTTGAGTATCTCAGCATCACAAATTGGTGGTGCAAAACGAGATACATTATGGCTTCCATCTGCAATCTCTGGGATAGGTTTGACTACCCCTGGAACACTTGATATCATATCCTTCAGTTTTTGTAGTTCTCTGGCCATAGCATGATTGATACCTGTATCCTGCATGAATCCGTGGTTAGTGGTAAGAGAATTATTAAAAGTGTTACCTCCCATCGAGTTCAAGTTAGGAACATTGGATGTGAATCCATATTGCTGGGATTCTGGGATGATGGAAGGACCAGTGGAAGCAATGGTCTGCATCGGAATAAAATCTCCTTGATGGACATCTGGACTTCCTGTTTGCAAATTCTTCAAGGATCCTGGTATCTGAAGGGATCCCTGAACATGGGATGATCCTGGAACTAAGGAGGATCCTTGAACCTGGGATGATCCTGGAACGAAGGAGGATCCTTGAACCTGGGGTAATCCTGGAACGAAGGAGGATCCTGAGTTCATGAAGGATCCCATATGCTGAGTATAGGATCCTGCCGGTTGGAAATATGATCCTGATGCCTGAGTCACTACTGCTGGGCCGAAATGCACTCCTCTTAATCCACCCATATGTTGACCGTCTGGGGCCTCTAATGGCTATGAAGTAATCATCGGAGTATCAAAATTCAAAGATTTGGGCATCAGTGGGGAATGATCCTCTGCCGTTTTCTTTTGCCTTTTGAGATCTCCGATTTCTCTGAGGATCCTGTCATTAGTTTCATCCTGCTGCTGCATACGATCCCTCATCTGCAAAATCAAAGTAAAAATATCACTAGTACTGGGAGCAGAAGAAGTTAGAGCAGAAGAAGATGAAGGTTTAGAGAAGATAGGAGTTGGTCTCTTCTCAGCATTTTTCTGAGATCCAGTTGGTGGTGGAGGCAAAGGTGGAATGCCATTAGTTGAATTGACTGCAGACATCGCTGTGGAGGTATTCTTCAACGATGACGCCATGCAACACTCCGGAACGATCATCAACAGAAAAACTTTTTTATGAATGAAGCACCAATTGCCCCACGGTGGGCGCCAAACTGTTTTGGTCAAAAAATCACACAAGGATAATGCAACCAAACTCTTTGTAAACGGGGAATGATGCTTGGTATGATGAGCAAAGTAAAGGATCACTATAATGATAATTGTACAAGCGACACAAGGATTTATACGAGGAAAAAGCCCTTGATCAATGAATGATCTCCGGCATAAAAAACCTCGGGTGATGGAAACTACCGATCACCAAACTTCAATATAACAAACAACGTTTACAACTTCGGATGGTAACGAGCTAGGTACAAGGATCACTATAGTATCGTATGCTAAAGCGTGTGAGAAATGTGTTGTGTCTTCCGAATGTTCAAGAGTGCCATTTATACAAGTGTGTGTGGTTCTATTTTAGGCAAATCACCTAACTACTAGCTCGTTACCCCTTTAGAAATAGAAGTAAATTTAGCCTAAATAATCGCCCTTGAATTGTGCTGAGTTTCCATATTCTTTATAACGTCCATCTTTGATTATGCATGTGCGAGATTAGCGTGACAGATTCCTTGTTTACGTTGCTAAGACCAGATCCAACTCGTAATTCCTGCAAGATAATATTAAGTCCAAAGAGAACAGTCGTTAGTATGAGGATCCTTAGGATGATCCGTGATCCTGATCCTGGAGCTCCTCTGAGGATCACTATCTGCCAAAGAAGCAAGGATCACTTGTTAGGATCACATGTAAGGATCATAGGTCATAACAATCCAGCCCTAACAGCTAGTAGAGAGCAAGAGTGTGCGAAAAATTGTGTGTGTTCTATCTGATCCGATCATTCCTATTTATAGTAAAACGAAATTAACAAACAAGCCTATAAAACCGGGATACGCCGAATATTCCCTTTGTGAACGTTGTAGACCACTTCTTCCGGCTTCAACGTCCCCATTTCAACTGATTAGTCTGAGTCTTTGGGAGAACAGGTCCACTCGAACGTTGTAAGCCTGCCATGTTAATCTGCAGGTGAATTAATTAGTTATTACCAGGATACTGTGTCAGGATGTTACCAATATCCTGATCCAGTATCCTGATCACAATCCAAAATAACACAGTTACAATATTATCCAGAATATATGAGCAGAAAACCACCCATAACATTAGTTATAGTAGTAGGCCCCTCTTTTGAGGGTGACGTTACCCTCAACCCAGTAGTTTGAGTCAGCAAGGATACAATCCTAAAGGGTCGGAATATTGAAAGATAATTAATTAACTTATTAACGTGTAAAGTGGTAGGCCCCTCTTTTGAAGGTGACGATACCCTCAGCTAAGTGGTTTGAGTCAGCAGGGATACAATCCCAAGTAGCCGGGTTAATGTATTAATAGTAGTTTACATATGAGGGGATCAAGCCATTCCCACCCCCGCCATCCAATACCGGTGGGTATTGAAGGAGGTCCTAATAAGCTTGACCCAGGTCCTTGCAGGATCTATACACTGAACAAGGCAAGAACCTTACCAAACCATTCCCTTAACCCCCGACCAAGTAGCCAACATATCTCTATATAGACCGTAGAGATATAAATGGTGTAAATCTTTTATTTTATATAGATAGTAAAATAACGCCAAGACACCACGGACAAATGATAAGGAAATTTCACCTTCAACATAAGAAACTAGTTATTAAAGTCATTAATACAAAACCAAATAAAAAGTGCAAAAAGATTAAAAATCAAAAGTATTACACTAAATGCTTGTCTTCACCAAGTGATTAAGAGACTTAGGCAAACATGGCCTTTGATTGTCAAGAACTCTTACTATCAATCTTGGATCCCGAGACTACTACACACACTCTAAGATGGATGATGGATGATGGTGGGGGATGTGGGTTGTAGTGGTGGTGGAGTGTGGGTGAAGTGGGAGAGAGGTGGTTTGCCAAGGGATGCCTTTGAAGTGAACCAAGCACCTCTATTTATAGCCTGCACAGAAGCCCGGACATGGCCCCGTGTCCATTGGGCACGGCCCCGTGTCCATCCTCTTTCTGGGCACGACCCCGTGTGCAGAAGCGTATCTGTACTATCAAGATTTGCTTGGATTCTGCGAATCTTAGCGTTGACCACGGCCCGTGTCGAGCTGGGCACGCCCCCGTGTCGGGAATAGAAGCTTCTATAGTTTTGTCCTTTCTGCAGACACTTGGCCACGCCCCCGTGTCCGCTTGGGAAGATGCTGTCGAGGGGTCGGGCATGCCACGCTTGTTCCTTTTCTTGTATTTATGTTAGATTTTGCTGCAGATTTGTTCCTTTTGTTCATTTACGCTCATTTAATCCTGAAAATACAAAAGGAGGACAAAAGCACACTTTTTCCAACATTAGTACAAAAAAAGGGTTAGTTTTATGCCTCATTTGATGTAATTTATATGTTGCATTTTACACACATCAGAACACTAGTTAAACGATAACTTTAACTGAGTTTTAACACGAAGGGTTAAAATTTAAATGGCTAAATTTGGCTAAGTGGGTTATTTGGTTGGGTAAAAGAAAGAAAAACATGGGAAAAGGCTCAACATGGTTAATCCTAGCGGGTATCGTGGGGTTTGGGAAAAAATAAACCAAAGAACAAGGCTAATAACAAAGAGTTTTCTAAGTGCCTCTATCATTTTTACACAATCTCACATGTTTATGGTCTTGAAAAGCATGCTAGTGACAAGTTCTAAACTACACGAGACATCCGACTCACTCCTACTCTGAAATGAACAAACATATGAAGAATCTAAGGCTCAAACATGCTCACATAACGGAAGGAATGGGTAAAAGTGCGAAAATTAACATACAAGTCGTTCTTTGTTTGTCACGTTTTTTAGTTATATTTTTCGGAATTTATTAGGCTTGTTGGTTCTTTATCATTTTCGATGCTTTCTAAAACAACAACTAACCGGTTTATTCAATAAAAATACATACAAATTTTTTTTAGGACAAACAAAGTCACGATGTTAAACCCCCTCCCCACACTTGAACTTCGCATTGTCCCCAATGCGAAATCCAAAAATATAGAGAAAAAGAAGAATAACACTCCCCTGAAGATGAACGAAGTTGGAATGATGATCCTCTGCCAGCTCTGCTCTCTCTCTCCGGTCCAAAATTTTCTTCAATTACATGCATAGACGTCACCACGCAAAACACAGCACAAGGGAAAATCAAGTCACAACACAAACCATAAACTAGATAATAATAATAAAAAAGTATCCATACATAACTGAAGAAATAAAAGACAAAGTCTAAAAACAAAACATATATCCGAGGGTGTTTACAATAATAACCAAAATGAACACCCCAAAAACAAACTACTAAAAGACCAACAGAAGCACCAATTCAGAAGCTCCTCCACTACTCATCGTCAGCATCACCACCGATGCCCGATATGCCCGCCCCGCCTTGGTCATTTCGGTTCCCAAATGGGAACTGTGGGGGCTCACCGAAGTAGTTGGGGTAAGCATTCTGAAGACTGTCGAAAATATAAGAAAACCCTACATGCATCTCCCGTCGTATGAAATCCTGGTTTACTCGCAGTTGCTCCTGATTTACTTGCATCTGTTGAAACTGACTGTAGAGCTCAGGGTAAGATGGGATGCATGGTGGCCAGTCTTAGGGATGCTGCTGGTGCTGGTGCTGATGCTGTGGTGGCTACAGCAGGTGCTGCGCTGGCTGCTCATGCATCTCTCCATCCTCCTCGTCAGTTGGAATCAGTGGCAACAGGTCCCAAATCTCGTTGTTTAAGCCTTTCAACCTTGGGTCGTTATCGATATCAATGACCAAACCCATAGCTTTCAACGAGCGGATGTCCACAGCAACTCCATGACATACCAGAGTCAGACCGGCTACAACCTCATCAGTCATGATACCCAGTGCGTAGGCGAGCTGGGTTACATATTCACCTCCGTGAATCTGGCTGCTGGCGGTCCTACCAGCACTCTGCACGAGAAACTCAGCCATACGTGCGTCGAGGTTAATGTGAACCCCGTCTGCGATCGAATATAAGTAAATCGCATCCAGTGTGGCAAAGTTCCCCAAACTTTCCATGCGACCCGCTATCGTGTTACTGATGATATGATGGAGGACCCGAAGCACCGGGCCTCTTAGCCATGATGCCGTCGTCCAAGGCACATACCCTGGGCCGTCAGCAACCCTTGCCCAAAACTCCGAACGTTGTTGTTCGCTTGCAAAGGTGTATTGTTCTGTGAATAACTCGAAATCCATTTCATCATCCATGTAGATCCCAAGCCTTCTTCCAAACCTTGCAACGGTCCAATTGTGCCATCGACCACCTAACCTGAAGTTAATCCGTTTCTTTCTTCGAAAATCCGGATTTCGGCTTGCCTTGGGTTTTTCGTATGAGTATGTGGAAAAGAACTCCAAGGTAAGCTCAAGGTAAATACGCTGGTTGATGTTGAGCAGTCGGGAGAACGGGAGTGATAATATAGCTTGCAGCCGATCGGATTGGTTGAATTCTTCCATCATATCCCAACTGAGCCTCCGTGGCTCACCGATTTGCTCCCTCCTTTGCCATAGTTCATTGAGGGCGGTGAGGCAAGGGTGGTCTCGTGGGTTGTTTTGATCGAAACGGAGGAAAGGATGTTTCATCTGCATGAGGAATTAGTGTTAGAACAATGAAGGACAAAAAAAATTCAAACAGAGCAGCCTAGCACAGTGTTACGAAGGCTCTGTTTTTCTGAACTGGGCGTTTGGCACGGGCGTGCCAACGGTGGCACGGTCATGCGTATTGGTGACCAGCCATATTGGAACGGCACTGTCATGCCAATGGTGGCAGTACCGTGCATCTCCAAAGAAACAGCGAATAGCCGTGAACAACCTCATCGGCACTACCATGCCAACTATGGCGCTGCTGTGTGACTTCGATTAACAACAGATCCGACCCCCAATCACTTGGACAGTAAAATTTTTCCAAAAATCAACAAGTTTCTGGTGATTGGGGAGTAGAAAACCGACTGGTTGTTCACAATTTGCACCATTCTTATAAGGACAAGGGTTTCGTTTATATTTATGAAGAGAACCCTAAAACCCCCCGAAGAAATTTGAAAACCCTAGGCCTAAAACAAGATTAAAACTGAAAATCAAAGGAAAATACATACCTTGCCTGAAGAATGGAAGAGATCTTGCAAAAAGTGGTGAAATTTTTTAGAGGAAAATGGTCTGGAACGAGGGTGCAGCTGGGTTTTCGAAATATAGAAAAGGGTTTTCAGAAAAATGCCTTATATACCCAATTGACAAAACTGCCCCCGATGTTTGGCATGGTTGTGCCTTTGGTGGGACGGGCGTGCGTCACCGACAAGTGCTAATCTTGGAATCATGGTCCCGGAAAGCACGGGAGTGCCAGTGCGAGTGCTGGCTTGCAGATGCACGGGCGCACCAAGGGTGGCACGGCCGTGCCTGCACTGCAGATCAGCAGATTCACCACAGAATCCATTTTTATAGTTGTTTCGACCGATTTCTGCCACTTTTGCAAGATACAATCTGATTTAACAATTTTCTAACTCAAATTCTTCGCTCGGTATGATTAAAAACTAAACAAACCTACAAGAAACAACTAAACACACCGAAAACACGGAAAAAACAATAAAACTAAAACTATGAAAATTCTACCCCTAAGCGTATAAAACGCGTTTGCTACATTTTTAATCATCGAGTCGATAGCGTAGACTCTCCTCCCCACACTTATGATGCGTGCGGGGTGTGGAGTTCGATAACCTCCACCGCCGAACCAATCGGCCCGGCCACATAAAGCTTCAAACGATGGCCATTCACTTTCACCGTATAAGGCCCTGTCCAGCGTGAGTGTAACTTTCCCAGAAATAAATGCAACCTAGAGTTGTATAGTAAGACAAGATCTCCCGCTTGGAATTCTTTGTGGTCCTTCAAGCGCTTGTCATGCAACCTCTTGGTCTGTTCTTCATACAACACGGAGCTTTTGTAGGCATGATGTCGCAACTCATCAAGTTCATGAATCTGCAAGAACCGG
This sequence comes from Helianthus annuus, assembly GCF_002127325.2. Lineage (NCBI taxonomy): Eukaryota > Viridiplantae > Streptophyta > Magnoliopsida > Asterales > Asteraceae > Helianthus > Helianthus annuus. The sequence continues at coordinate 75,678,957 of NC_035446.2, forward strand.
GCTTCACCTCCGGTTTTAAGATCCAAATTCGCAGTCTTTAGAGCACACATTGCCTTATGCTCCAACTCCACTGGTAGATGGTACGCTTTTCCATAAACCAGCCTAAAGGGAGTAGTCCCAATAGGCGTCTTGTAGGCTGACTGGAAAGCCTAAAGCACCTTCCAACTTTTTAGACCAATCCTTGTGGTTTTGACCAACCGACGGCTCAAGTATCCTCTTTAACCCCTGGTTAGTGACCTCCACCAATCCACTTGTCTAAGGATGGTAGGGCGGGGATAACCTATGGTGCACATCATATTAGGACAGAGCTTTTTCAAGCTGTGTATTGCAGAAATGTGTCCCTCGGTCACTAATCAGTGCTTTCGGCACACTGAACCGGGCAAACAAGCTCTTTAAAAACTACACAACAACCCTGGCATCGTTGGTGGGTAAGGCTTGTGCCTCAGCCCACTTTGACACATAATCTACAATGAACAGGATGTACTTGTTTCCACGTGAGGGAGGAAACGGTCCCATGAAATCTATACCCCAAATATCAAAGACCTCACAGACCTGAATCCAATTCTGAGGCATCTCATCGCGTGCCAATATGGTGGGCCAATAAAACCTGGAGTCTAACACCTTCTTTGCGGTGAAATTAGCTCCATGATGACCTCTTGTAGGTCCCTCCTGACATTGGCGTAGTATGTCAATCGCCTCCTTCCCAAACACACACCTCCGTATCACTTGGTCCGCTCCGACTTAAAACAGTAAAGGGTCATCCCATATGTAATGCTTGAGGTCCGCAAAGAACTTCTTCTTCTGCTGATGCGTCAATCCTTTGATAAGGATTCCACAAGCAAGGGCGACTCATCACATACCTCGACGCTCATCAAAGACTCATGCGGGAAATTGACATTTATCGGCTGCCAACGTCCGTCCTCAGCGTCTCTGTGCTCCAATCTGGAAAGATGATATGCCGCAACATTCAATGAACCCTTCTTTTCCTAAATCTCAATGTCAAACTTCTGCAGCAATAGAATCCACCTAATAAGACGCGGTTTAGCATCTTTCCTGCTAAACAGGTATCAGATGGCCGCGTGATCGGTGTATACGATCGTCTTTGACAGCACTAGATACGATCTAAATTTATCAAACGCAAAAACTATCGCCAAAAGCTCCTTTTCCGTAGTAGTGTAGTTCTCCTACGCATCATGAAGAGTCTTGCTGGCGTAGTAGATCGGATGAAAGTGCTTGTCCTTTCGCTGTCCCAAAACAGCCCCTATCGTGAAATCACTTGCATCGCACATAATTTCAAACGACAAACTCCACTCCGGTGCGACTATGATAGGAGCCTCAACAAGCTTCTGCTTAAGAAGGTCAAAGGCCTTCAAGAAATCATCACAGAAGATAAACGGAGCATCCTTTTCCAACAGACGAGTCATGGGCCTGGCGATCTTTGAGAAGTCTTTAATGAATCGCCTGTAGAAACCAGCATGACCTAGGAAGCTCCATATCACTCTAACTGAGGTGGGAGGTGGAAGTCGAGAAATGATGTCAACTTTCGCAGGATCGACTTCCATCCCTGCTTGTGAAATCTTATGTCCTAGAACTATGCCCTCTCTAACCATAAAGTGCCATTTCTCCCTGTTCAGGGACAAATTTGTTTCCTCGCACCTCTTTAACATCTTTTTTAAATTCTCCAAACACTGATCGAAAGAATCCCCGAACACTGAAAAGTCATCCATGAATACTTCCATGGAATCCTCGATCATGTCATGGAAAATTGCAACCATGCATCGCTGGAAGGTAGCCGGTGCATTACACAACCCGAAAGGCATATGCCGATAGGCGAATGTGCCAAAGGGGCATGTAAAAGTAGTTTTCTCCTGATCCTTATGAGTAATAGGAATCTGAAAGTAGTTGGAAAACCCATCCAGAAAATAGTAATAAGACTTCCCCGGCAGACGTTCTAACATCTGGTCGATGAATGGAAGCGGAAAGTTGTCCTTGCAGGTGGCATCATTGAGTTTGCGATAATCAATGCAAACATGCCATCATGTGACCGTCCAGGTAGGAATAAGCTTGTTCCTATCATTCGTGACTACCGTCATGCCTCCCTTTTTGGGCACTACCTGTACAGGACTAACCCAAACTGAGTCGGAGATAGGGTAGATCAAACTTGCATCTAACAACTATATCACCTCCTTTTTGACAACCTCTTGCATGTTCAGGTTTAATCGTCTCTGTGGCTGTGCACACAGTTTGTAATGGTCCTCCATGAGAATTCTATGAGTGCAGAAGGAGGGATTGATTCCCTTAATATCCATTATCTTCCACGTGATGGCTTTCTTATGAAGTCGTAAAACACGGAGAAGTCTGCTCTTTTCCTCGTCTGATAAAGATGATGAAATGATAACCGGCAGACGACACTCCTCGTCTAGAAACGCGTACTCCAAATGTGGTGGAAGCTCCTTAAGCTCTAAGGATGGAGGATCTTCAACTGAAGGCTTCGACTTTTCTTCATCCTCACGATCAATCTCTGTAAATCGACTCGGACTCTGGGAACCATCATCACCAATCTGATAGACTGGCTGCTCAAAATCGTGGCCCTCCTGCGTAATGCCATCCAGGTCCCCACACAACATATGTGTGTCCGAATCAATCTCCTCAATCGTGCCCTGGAAATGGGTGCTCACATAAGTGTCGACAATGTCAACATAGTAGATCGCATCATCCTAACTCTATGGGTGTTGCATTAACCGCTTGATGTCAAAGGTCACATGCTCATCATTCACTCAGAGTGTAATCTGGCCCGCAGCTACATCTACAATGGTCCGGGCGGTATTCAAGAATGGACGTCCGAGTATCAAAGGCACCCTAGAATCCTCATCCATATCCAAGATAACAAAGTCCACGGGAAATATAAACTTGTCAATCTTGACAAGCATATTCTCAACAAACCCGCGTGGATACTTAATTGAACGATCAGCTAGTCGAATGCTCATCCTCGTAGGTGAAGGCTCACCTAGATCCAGCTTGGTAAAAACCTTATAAGGCATAAGGGTGATGCTAGCTCCCAAATCAGCTAACGCATGGCTAACAGACATATTTCCAATAAGACAGGGAAGCGTAAAGCTGTCTGGATCTCCTATCTTTGTAGGCAGACGGTTTTGAAGTATAGCTGAGCAACTCTCATTCATCACTACAAAAGACATATCCTCGAGTTTTTGCTTGTTCGAGGGGATATCCTTCAAAAACTCCGCGTACTTAGGCATTTTGGCTAAGGCTTCGACAAACGGTATGTTTATGTGTAATTATTTGAACAACTCTAGAAACTTACCATATTGTTCTTCATTCTTCTGCTTCTTTAGCCTACCTGGGTATGGAACTGGAGGGGTGTAATCTTTGACTGGCTTCTTGAGTTGTACTGTACTTGCTGGGACTCGCCTAGCGTGCACCTCGTCTGAAGTATTAGTCGAGACCGCCTTAGTGACTGGTGGTGAGTCCGATGTGTCGGGTCCAGTGGTTTTACCACTCCTAGTCATCACGACATTCACATGCCCTCGTGGATTCGGCTCAGTATTGCCTGGAAGACCACCTGGGGGTTTCTCCGACATCATTTTGGCCAACTGACCAACCTGATTCTCAATGTTCTGGATCGAGGCCTTCTGACTACGCATCTCTCCCTCGTGAGCTATGAAACGGTCCTCACTTTGCTGATATTGCTTCTCAGCTAGCTGATTTGCACTAGTGGAGTTGCTCAGAAATTGTGCCATCATCTCTTCCAGCTTGGAATTTGTTTGAGGGGCTTGTTGCTGGGAACTACTCCCGACACCCTGATTTTGATAAGAATAAGGACGTGGCTGAAAGGATTGATTGTAAGGCTGGTATGACTGTCCTTGAGCCTGTGGCGGGGCTGGAGCTCGCTAAGCAAATCCTAGCGGGTTTGGTTACCCGTATTTGCTCTCCATCCAAAGTTCAGGTGATTTCTCCATCATGGGTTATACGTGTTGCAATAGGGATTATTTTGCGGCCTCGCTTGATTACTGACAAAGTCTACCTCCTCCTGGCCTTCATACACAAATCCCTGGGCACACGCACCTGGCTCGTGCGATACTCCACACTGCTCACACCCAGAACTAGCCTGTGCTACAGTCTGGGATTTATCAATCTTTGCCGACAATGCTGAAATCTGTGCAATGATAGCCGTGTAGTCATCAACAGCATGAACTCCAGGGCGAGACAATGTTCGACCCCTCTCTCCATCCCGACGTGAACTAGACTTCAACGCAGCTTTTTCAATAATAGTGTAAGCTTCAATTGGCGTCTTTGTCCCTAGATCGCCTCCTACGTGCACATCTAAACGCTCTTGCGTGTCGTAGTTGAGTCCCTGGTAAAAAGTCAGCACTGATTGCCTCTTGGAGAAACCGTGGTGCTGAACATCAAGTAATAAGTCTCTGAATCGCTCCCAGGCTGCATATAAAGACTCTCCTTCATCCTGTTGAAACCTCACGATCCGGTTCTTCAACTTAGTCGTCTTCTCAGGTGGGAAATACTTCTACATAAACAACTCTGCCATCTCGTCCCAGGTCCTGATGGACCCTGGGGGAAGCGACATAAGCCATGCTCTAGCTCTATCGCGCAGAGAAAACAGGAATAGTCACAACCGAATCGCGTCATCCGAAACGTCCCGTATCTTGAAAGTTGAGCATACTTCAAGAAAAACAGCAATGTGTCGATCGGGATCCTCGTGCTCGCGTCCATCGAACTGCACCAAATTTTGTACCATATTTATTATACTAGATTTTTTTTCAAAATTAGTTGCTACTACGGTCGGTCGGGTTATGCTCGACTCCAGGCCTCCACCTCCAGGCTGGTTCGTCTCGTTCAAAGGTCGATTGTTGTCCGCCATGATGATGTTTCCTTCGTCCCCTAAGCCCTCTGTCTCAGCGGGTACCACCGACTCGTCCGCAACTGCTACGAGTTGCAGCGCAACCGTGCGGGATCTCTCTCGAAGACGTCTCCTCAGATCACGCTCGGGTTCGTCGGAAGGTTCAACAGCGGCGGGTGCGGGGGTTGAGGACATCAACCTGCAAACGAAAAATCGGCACATATGAATATTATATTATTATAATTATTCTGTTTTTTTTTCTTTTGCTGCTGTAATAAAACGGATTTTCTATTTTAAAGCTGAAATATTCTGTAAAAATTCTAAAAATGGGCCCTAAATTTTATAAAAATCAAACAAATGAGAATACTTGAATCAGCCAGTACAAAAATAATCTTTCGGTTCCTAAAACTCAAGAAATAAACGAATAATTAGTTCTAATTCGAACAAATAAATGAAATAAAAATTTTACAAGTATTCAAATAAGTTTGAAAAAAGAATGAACTAAATCAACTAAAACAAGAAATATTAACAAATAAATAAATAAATAAATGAACTAGAAAATATTTACGAATATTTACAAGTATGTACACTGATAAGATATTGACTCGGGTTGTTCCTAAAGCTCGTCACATCCCCGGCAACGGCGCCAAAAACTTGACGTGTGCATGTATATACATGTTTTTACAATGAATTTTAAACACGATTCGGTTTTAAATTTATAAAAAAATGATTATACTTCAACATTTAGAACACACACAAAAGGGTAAGTGTACCCTGTCGTATATGTAGTAAAGTATCGGTAAGAACCAAGTGTCGATCCAAGGATGCGGGCGGATGCAACAATACTAAACATTTGTCATTAAATTATCGGTAAAAAAAATAGGTGAATGATTTGTTTAAACTAAAATAATACTAGACATATATTTTTAAAACAAAATAGACTCCAAATATGAAAATATATAAATAGCCTTGCTTTATGAACAACCGGAGCATGTTAACTAAGTCAGTTTAGCCACTAAAACACTTAATCAATTTTCTATTTTTCAAAGACAATTAGTATCCCTTTCAGGAATCCAAACATGACAACTCTTTTAAAAGTTAAAACGGTAAGACACACTTTAAGCACCTAAAATTGTTCTTTAACGCCCAATCAATATATGTCTATGAAAATCCCCTAAAAATAAGTTAGTCATCCGTTAGGAGTTTTCTAACTTCACTTAATTAAGTATAATGACACCGATAAACACAATGTAACCACCGAGACAAGCATAAACTAGATTAAATCACAACCGAGTTCATTTTACAAATCTTGAACATGAATTCACCAAGAAAGTAATTTTGGCCTAAACTACTAACAAAGATAACAACTCATGTCAAGAATTCATAACAACACCATCTAACCCGTTAAGGTCCTTCCGTGAGGAAAATCATTCTTGATTAATATTAATTACCACTTATTAAACCACTAACCATTTCTAGTATCATGGTGTAAACATTTTAAACAAGTTAAAAGTCTACTAATAAATGATTAATTAAGCTTCTTTTTGCAAATATCTCAACTAACCACATACTAATCATCCAAGACAATTAACAATAATCAAGAATCCATCATCAATAAACAAGGTTGCAAACTAATCATCAAGGATTAACATAGAAAATGCTTAAGTGTCATTACAAACATAATTAACATACTAATGGTTGTTTATGAAGCAAGGAATACGAATGTTTTTGCCTGTAGGCTACAATAACATATAATCATCAATCAAAACGCATGGATCATAGCAAAACAATGGAAAGATTCAAGAACCAAACCATAAACAAGCACAAGATTGAAGGTCCGGATGACAACGGAGTTTCAAGGCACGATGGTGGCTTGAATCCGGGCGAAAGTGTAACCTCCAGAGCCTGATAATTCGCCTGAAGAGCTCCCAAAAATCCAGAATGTCGAACTGATTGCCACGTGCTGTTTTTTATAACTTTTTCGATTGGCACGGTCATGCCAATAAAGGGCACGGCCATGCACTGTTCAGCAAATCTTGTGACGTCAGCAGACTTTGGACCGGTCTTCAGATCAGCACGGTCATGCCATCCGACGCACGGTAGTGCGTCTCCGAGAAGTGGCCAACACTGCCAACTGCACTGGCAGTGCTTCCGAGAACATCAAACCGGCACGATCGTTCCACCCAATGCACGGTCGTGCATTTCCGAGGATTGTCGGCACTGCTGATTGCACTGGCAGTGCATCTCCGAGCTTGGCCTGATCATCGGATCGGCATGGGCGTGCTGATGTTGGCACGGGCGTGCCAAAAGCTGCAGACTTCTTCACAAAATCTTCGTAATTCTGCCGTCTCGCTCGGAAAATCCTCGTTTTCTTCATCTTCTTGTTTGACACGCTGTTTGAGGCCTGTAAACAAAATATACATGATTAAGTGTCTAATCCTTGGTTTTATGGCCGAAAACGCGTAAAATGGGGGTAAAATGGGGGAATAAAGTATGTGTATTTTAGCGAATATCAGGGTTCTTCGTTCTTGTTTCTTAATTCTTTAACCATGTTTCTTGAGATTAAAATTACTCTAGTTTTCATGTTTTTCATGACTATGCTTGGCTAGATTTCTGTTACTACCTGGACTGTGATGATGGATTTATGATGTTTTGACTTTTATTATGTTTAATTAGTTATTTATGGATCGCTGATAAAAGTAGTCGGTTTGTTATTTAGGTTTAATGTATCTGTATGCTTTAAATTGTTTTATTAACTTTTGTTGCTTCATATGATTCTTGGTGATTGTCTATATCACATAATAGATTCATACTAGGTTATAAGTTTTGGTGAGTGAAGAGGTATGGTCCCAAATCAGTGCACACATGGCACGAGGACGACACCACCTTTCTAGCATGGCGTCCACATTACCCGAGTGCATCCAGAAACTTCTAGAGTCTTCTGGAAGGAATCGACAGTGACAAGGAAGATGCTCCTTCAGAAAAAAGGACGAACACGTGTCACTTATGGATGGACGCCAACCACGACTGCAAGATCTTTGGAGGACATGCCGACAGCCAGTACTAGCAGGCGCCCAGCTAAAACAAGTAAGCACGCGCTATGTCATCCACTAGATTGGCGATAGCAGAGGGGACAGAAAGGATATTCCCCTTGGTCGGATAGTTGGCACCTACTGGCTAGCTGGCAGGTCTCCTCCTCCTCCTTCATCCTTCGGCTATAAAGAGGACTCCACCTCCAGGTTTATGGATTCAGCTCTCTCACTCTTTACTCTGAACACACAATATTTCCTCAGAACAATAGTTATTCTCATGCTGGAGGGTGGTCACAAGGAGAACCTCCCTATTCCCCTCCTTGTGGCGAGTCACCGGTGTTCTGTTTTGCAGGAGATTCAGCTAATGGTGAGTGGAGGAAGAGATTGAACCTTACCTCACGAGACGACCAGCTGGGGTAACCTAGTGTTAACCAGTGTTTCATTATTGGCGCCCACCTCATTTTTTACAACCATTTTCATCTCTTTTCTCTTTGAAAACACTCATCAATGGCTGAACCAAACCCCTCTTTTCAGATCGACGGAGAAAACTCTCTGTTTGGCAAGGCAGTGGACAACGTGCACGTCCAAAGCCACCAAACGGATGAGCCCGTCGGAAAAGAGTTCACAAGCGCCGGAGTCACCAACATCTTTGGAAGTGCCACCCAGGTAATCTAACAGACGACTCCCGGCACACAAAATACAAGCCATGGCACTGGTCCATCGGCCCCAGCACAACCAAACGTCTATACATTACTAGGGTTACCAGAAGGAGAAACTCTCACTTCTTGGTATACAAAGTCGCAAGCAACACTGAACTTAATTTATGCGCAGCTGAGCGCACAACAAGCATTGATCCAAGCGCAAGTACAACCGTCTCTTTTCGTAACTCCGGCTACACGTCAGGTGAGCAATCAGACTCCGCAGCACGCGCACGCGCGGACCTAACAACATGAAAGGTCATCAACGATAAGAAGGCAAAGCACGCATGACACACGCGACACTTATGGGGAGACGGAGAGTAATTATGAAGAGCACAGTCATCAATAGAGGAAGTCCCCAATGAGCAGCCGACTAGGGCCGCGGAACATCAATAAAGAATGGGAGCACAACACTGAAGATGAGGATTCCACATACAGACAAGAAGAGACCTCTGTTTTCAGCAGGCTTCCACCGAATCAAGAGTCATACAACCACCCCCCCCCCCCCCCCGCGCAGGGTATAATCCGGCAGCAGAACATTTCCCCTTAAGCTACCGTCCAGATGGCGTAGCTGATAAATCATAATTCATCAAAGAAATTGCTATGGATCCGTTAGAGAAAACAAAGCTGCCACACAACGTGGGAAATACAATGGTCTCACAGACCCAGATGACCATCTCCAAGTATTCACAAGCGTAGGCGTTATGGGAGGATGGTCATTACCAGTATGGTGTCATCTATTTGTTCAAACCTTCGTGGGCGCAGCACGCGCATGGTTTGATAGCTTACCAGCGGGGGAAATCAAGTCTTGGATGGATTTCCAAGAGAAATTTCTATCATACCTGAGCCAACAACGAAGGTACACGAGAGATCCAGCAGATGTCTTGAACATTTGGCGTAAAGAAAATGAAGGTATCGAAGACTTCATCACCAGGTACAACAGAGAATGTCTGGAAATCGGAAGCGCTGGAGACGAAATCATGCGCCGTCAAATGTGATGACCTCCACACACATGATGGAATATTCAAATTTCCAAGGAATTCAAAGAGGATTACCTAAAAGCCCTTGCAAAATATAAATCCAATACGCCCCAAAACAAAAACATGTAATTTTCTTCTTCTTCATGTCTAGCCATCTTCTTCTTTAATTCATCAGTCATCACCACCAATATCCTCTTCTTTGATTCACCATCGCATCGTTCTAGCCTCTCTTGAAATGTTGTCCAACCATGGTCTTCTTCTATACTACCATTTCAAAAAACCAAATTCGACATTGGTAGCAACACAAATCACGAAGTGCCGTCCAAGAAAATCTTAGACTGGAGGGTATGGGGAGGGTCATCCCCATGAAGATGGGCCGCCACGTAGGCCGCCACGTCACCGGGAGTGAGGATGGACCTAAAGGGGATGGACCAAGGGGTGGAGGATGGGGCCCCACACTATTTATAAAAACAATTAAAAAATATTAAATGGATTTGATTTTAGAGAGAGAGGAGAGAGAAAGAAGAGAGAGGAGAGAGAACCAGGTCCGTCGAGCACGTTGTTGGGGAGCCGGAGAAGACGGGACAAGCCTATGGGGGGCGGTGTGGGGGTGCGATGCCGGGCCAAGGCCGGCCCCCATACCCTCCACTCTTAGAAACTATAACCGAACATATGCAAACGAACAATATATGTCTGAGCTTAAAGCATTTATGAAAGTGGCGGACTCTTAAAAAAGAGACCATACATGTTCTGCTATAAGGCTACACGGTATGGGGGTCGGCCCCGGCCCGTCGCGGGTCGGCGACGATCCAAACACCGTGCCGCCCCCTACCGTCGCCGTCCTCTCCGTCCATATGTTGCCGTTTGCGACGATGCAAAAATAGTGGGTCCCCTCAATTTTTTTGACCGTTACTAAATAAAAAAAACAAAAATACCAAATTGGGGAAAATGCCAAACGGTCAATTTTTAAAATATATAAATATTACTTCCATTTTCACTATCAAACACCAAATTAACCTCAACAATTCACCTCTTTCTCATATAATTTTTACACTCCTTCCACTATTCTCTCAACCTTCTTCCACATAATTTTCATGGATCCGTTCAACAACCCGGAGAACCCGAACACTTCGAACAACCCGAATACTCCCAACAATCCGACCCAACCAAATGTTTTTTCGGTTCCGGGATATTATCCAACGCTAGAACCGAACCAATTCTCCCAATATTCATCGAACGCGTTTGCTTCATTCCAACAATCGCCAAACCAATTCACTCAAATCTCCCAAAATCAAGCTCTTCAACAAATGATGATGCGGGGTGCTTGGAACTTCCCACCTGTTCAACGTCAACCGATCCCCACACCCCCCGTTCAACGTCAACCGATCCCCACACCCCCCGTTCAACCTCAACCGATCTCGACCCAATCCGAACCCGAAGACGATGTGGAGATTGTGCCTGAAACCCAACCGCCTAAAGGGAAAGGAAAACGAAACAAAGGCAAACAAGTAGTGGGTGATCAAACGTCGAAACCGAAGGCGATTAAGTGGACCCCAATCGAAGAAGAAGCCTTAGCCAAGGCTTTCATTGGCACTTCCGACAACCCGGTAAAAGGTTCGTACTTTTTTAAAGTTTACATCTTTTTAAAGTTTACATTTTTTAAAGTTTAAATTTTTAAAGTTTAAATTTTTAAAGTTTAAATTTTTAAAATTTTAATTTTTTTTTTCTTAACAGTGGGTTTATATTTTAGTTTTAAAGTTTATTTTTTGTTTAAGTTTATTAGTTTTTAAGTTTAGTTTTTTATTAGGCTTAACAGTTTTAAATTTTTTATTTTTTTTTTCTTAACAGTAAGTTTTTTTTTTTTTTTTGTTTTAAAGTTTGTTTTGTTTTTTTAATTTTCTTTGTTTGTTTTTTTATAGGTAATAACCAACCGGGTGACGGGTTTTGGTCCAAGGTATTGGCCAAGTTTCTCGCCATGATGGACCAAGGCCCGTATAGAGATATCGACTCGGTTTCCTCGAAGTGGCGAAAATTGAACTCGGCCATTAATCGGTTTTGCGAGGAGTATAACAAATTATATACAAGTGACTGTCGTAGCGGGTGGAACGACGAGGATGTATTCAAAATGGCATTGGAAAAGTATAAGCAACATAATCATGGTTCCAACTTTCCTCACGTTCGCGCGTGGATGGTTGTAAAAGACGACCCAAAATGGGCGCCCATTCCTAACGAGGTGGCGATGGCGAAACGCCAAAAAACATCGGAAACGGGTAGTTTAAGCGCCGGTGGATCGGACGCGAGGTGTCACATTAACTTAAATGATGACGCCGACTATGACGAAGACGAGTATAACGTACGTGAACCCGAGCGTCCACCGGGCCGAGACAAAACAAAGAAGGAGCGGGCCAAGGGAAAAGAAAAGGAAAAGGTGGACCCGAACATGCTTGAGTTTATGGAACACCTAAAAGTGTACAACGACATCTCGGCTCAAAAGACGAAGACGAAGGAGCGGGCCGTCGAAGAAAAAAGTCGTGCATCGGACGAAAAGTTAAAAGAGAAGGTCCGATTGTCGAATGAGAAAATCCGAATCTCCGATGAAAAAATTCGGCTTAAGGAATGGGAAATAATGATGATGAATGTCGAGGACGAACCCGAGACGAAACGTTCGATGTTGAAAAAATTACAACACGACATCATGAAAAAACACCAAATTATTTAACTTCATGTTTATTTTTATTAAGTCTTTTTTTTTAAGTTTATGTATTTTTTTTTTAATATTTATGTAATGTGGATTTAATATTAATGAAAATATTTTATTAGTATATTTGTTAAATGTTAAAAAAAATAGAATACTAAAAAAAATAAAAAAAACATAAAAAGTGGTGGAGGACTATGATTAGGATCATCCTATCATGCCTTCTAGTTTTGGAGGATGGACCATCTTAGAGAAGAATGTGACATGGCGCCTACGTGGCGGATCATCCTACAATGATGGTCCATCACCATACCATGTAGTCTAATATTATGACTAAACTAAAATGAATTTAATATCTAGGCCATAATCGAGATTCAATGAAACACATAATTGACTAAATTAAAAAGAAAAATCCAATAATCCACATAAATTAACAACTACTATTTAAATTGTTTGTAACACCCACATAAAGTGACGTATGATGTTAATCTAAACAAAATATTACAGATGAGGTGGCCTGCATATTAGATGGAGCTATTTTGGAAAATGGGTGGGAGATAATTCATGGAGGGTAATTTAGTAACCGTGTTTTTTATCAAATTTTATTTCCCTTAACAATTTTACAAACCAAATACATCACAGTTTTTCATTGGAATTAATTCTATTTCCTTCAAATTCCAGTTTCATTAAAACATTCAAACTGTTTCACGAATATTATGCGAACCAAACAACCGCTTAGAGAGAGATGGACTTTGACATATTAAAATACCACAACATCTTTTGGATGTAGTTTTGTTGTATCATTATACAAATGCTCGGCCAACATATCATCTTTCAGAAGATACAATGCTATCATCAACATATATTATAATATTTCTAAACATGATAGTGTTGATCTAATAAAACACATGGATCGAGTGCATCATATTCATATATCCTTCTTTCAATATAATCATCGAGATGATTATACCACGTTTGACTCGGCTATTTTAGTCCATATATAGAACTTGTTACATTCATATAATATATTTATCGAGCTATTAGTTTAAATGCTCCATGCTTTATATTCCGGCATGGACATATTCATCAAGAGTTTTGTCACATAAACTTCATCATTCAGCACACCATTTTTTATATCATAATCAAATAATTCAAAAAATTGTTTAATTTTTATCCCATATTGTGGCATCTTGTACATACTTTATTGAGATATTATAATCACCATATGGTTATTGGGGCACAGGAATTACATACTTAATGTGTTTATTTTTTAGCACTAAATTACCCCCAGGAAACTCATCATGAGTTCCAGGTCTATTCAATTCATCAACTTATACACTAATACAATGTCTTTGAATCCAAATCTATATACTTCAATTATATCCTTCTCGGGAACTTAGTTTACATGAATTTGATAATCCAAATCCTGTAAGGATTCCATGTAAATTTCATTATCGTATATTCAAGATACTATAACATCCAATAGACGTGGATCAATTCTCTCTTATATTACCAAGACTAAAAACGTTGTTGCTTCCCCACAGGAGAATATTTCTCCTCATAATTAATTACGAGTATTTATGAATATACATTTGCCACCAATTGTTCCTAATATTTCTCCTCATATGTGTCTAACATATCTTACAACTTTTAGATGTATGGATAAGTTGTCCTAAAGCTTTTAAATTCGTTAGAAGATTTTGATTCTGCCTCATTTGAATTTTTCCATTTTGGCCAATCATTTTACATTTTATTTATCAGCCAAATCTTAGTTCTGATCCTTATCATTTTCATTATTTCAAGCGCTCTACATATACAAAATCATCATCGATGTTGTTTCGATTCCATGTATTTTAATACATTATATATATATATATATATATATATATATATATGTGGGAGAAGATCATGCGAGAACCACCTCTTATTGCGAGAACCACGAGAACCAATGTGAACACAACCAAAAATGCCTAAAAATAGCTAAAAATCACACAAAATTTTTAATATTTTTTATATAAAAATCGCTACTTTTCGAAGCAAAAAAAAAATTTTTTTTTGGCCACTAAAAGTAGCGATTTGAGCATAAAAAATATTAAAAAAAAAATTAGAATTTTTTTTAGATTTTTTTAGGTTTTTTGGGGGTTTAGTTTTTAGCATTTTAGCTTGGGGGGGGGGGGTTAGGGTTTTTTTAGGTTTTTTGGGGGTTTTAGTTTTTAGCATTTAGCTTGGGGGGGGGGGGTTAGGTTTTTTTTTTTTTTTTGGGGGGGGTGGGGTTAGGCTTTTTTAGGTTTTTTGGTTTTTTTAGCTATTTTAGGTTGTGTTTACATTGGTTCTCGCAATAAATAGATCTCGCATGAGCCCCTCCCTATATATATATATATATATATATATATATATATATATATATATATATATATATATTGGAGAGTTCAAATGAGAAGAAATTACAAATTAGGAATAAAAAGAATAAAGGATACAAAGGTAATTTCAACAAATCATTTAATGAGTTTATTATTTATTTTTACTATTCAAATTAATGAACTTTAATCATTTAATGAGTCTATCTTATAAAATAGTTGTGCACCTTATATATATATATATATATATATATATATATATATATATATATATATATATATATATATATATATATATATATATATATATATATAGGGTAGGGATCCTAAGAGAAGTCCACCCTATTTGAGAAACTTGAGAAGCAATCTGGACCACACATTTTCCCTATGCAAAAAATGCAAAAAAAGGTGAAAAAAATGCATTTTTTTTTTTTGAAAAATTGCAGCTTTTTCTTTAGGAAAATTGGTTTTTAATAAACCAATATTTGTCCCGTTGGTAAATAATAATCTTACCTACGTAATTGGTATACAATAATCCTACCTATCAACATGTTGGTACTCAATGAACTCCCGTTAATATTTTTTAACTGAAGTTAGTTTTTAAGTTTTATTTATTACACAAACAGTCCCTGTAGTTGTAATTTACTAGTTTGAACTATTTTAAAACTAGTAAATTACAGTCCCTTGAGGTTTTTTTTATTTTATAAAATAGTTAAAACTAGTAAATTACAACTACAGGGACTTTTTGTGTAAGAAATAAAACTTAAAAATTAACTTCAGTTAAAAAAAATTAACGGAAGTTCATTGAGTACCAACATGTTGATAGGTAGGATTATTGTATACCAATTACGTAGGTAAGATTATTATTTACCAATGGGACAAAGGTTGGTTTATTAAAAACCAATTTTCCTTTTCTTTAAGGATTAAATTTTTTATTTTTTTTTATTTTTAAAAAAAATAGGGATTTATACACATGTGTATATTGTTAATCTTTTAACTATACATATTGACAATTATACATATATGTATATACATGTTTAAAATTGAAAAAATATGTGTTATAAATCTTAAACCTTATACCATAAACACTAAAGTTAAACCTTAATGCTAAACCGTAAACCCTAAACCCTAAAGTTAAACCCTAATTCTAAACCCTAATGCTAAACCCTAAAGCTAAACCCTAATTCTAAACCCTAATGCTAAACCCTAAAGCTAAAACTAAACCCTAAAGCTAAACCCTTAATACTAAACCCTGATGCAAACCCTAAAGATAAAGCTAAACCCAAAAGTTAAAACTAAACCCTAATGCTAATGCTAAATCCTAAATAACACTTATTTTTCAATTTTAAACATGTATATACATATATGTATAATTGACAATATACATATATGTATAGCTAAAAAGATTAACAATATACACATGTGTGTAAATCACAAAAAAAAATTTAAAAAAGAAATAATAATAAATTAAATTCTTAAAGAAAAACCTGCGATTTTTCCAAAAAAAAAAAAATGCATTTTTTTTACATTTTTTTGCTTAAGGAAAAGTGTGGTCCAGAATGCTTCTTAAGTTTCTCAAATAGCCTACTATTTCTCACATAATCCTTATCCTCATATATATATATATATATATATATATATATATATATATATATATATATATATATATATATATATATATATATATATATATATAGGGGAAGGTTCATTGGGGAACACTTAAAAATTGGGGAACAGCGGGGAACCGGCTCAAACGAACTCCGATTGAACTCATTCCAGCGGCGTTGGAACCGGCTCGTCGAACCCTAACTAAGATCTTTTAACCCTAAACCCTAAATCCTAACTCCTAAACTCTAAACCCTAAAGCTAAAAAATAAGGCTAAAACCTAAGAAAAAACGTACAATCTAAACTATAAACCCTAAAAACTAAACCCTAAAGGCTAAACCCTAAGCTAAACCCTAAAGCTAAACCCTAAAGCTAAACCCTAAACCCTAAAGCTAAACCCTAAACACTAAATCTAAACCCTAAAGCTAAACCCTAAAGCTAAACCCTAAAGAAAAAACCCTAAAAGCCAAACCCTAATATATTTAGGGTTTAGGGGTTATGATTTAGGGTTCAGGGTTAAAAGATCCTAGTTAGGGTTCGACGAGCCGGTTCCAACGCAACTGAAATGAGTCCAATCGGAGTTCGTTTGAGTCGGTTCCCCGCTGTTCCCCACTTTTTAAGTGTTCCCCAATGAACCTCACACTATATATATATATATATATATATATATATAGGGGAAGGTTCAAATGAAAACCACTAGTTATTGTGAAAACTAGAAAACTAACTAAAACCCACTAAAAAGGAGGGAGGGAAGACTTTTAATGAAGGAGGGGTAAAATTGGAACAAAAAATATATAACTTTTCAAACATTTCTCATTTCTCCATACGTTATCATTTTAAAACAAAAATGGCACCATAAGATCACAAATTTTCTTATCTTTCATTCAAGTATATTCGAGCATATATTTTATGACATAAAAAAAGATTTATGGTGTCGTCTTGTTTTCAATACTATTATTAGGCTTTTTTAGTTAGTTTTCGAGTTTTCACAATAAAAGTGGTTTTCATTTGAACCATCACCTATATATATATATATATATATATATATATATATATATATATATATTGAGATCTCTTTATTTTTAGGTACATAATCTTGTTTTGAAACCATCACGTCAATATTTTTCCACAAGACCTTTTTACTATACCTTGACTTGACCATTTTCATTAATTACTCCATTTTTCAAGATTTTTATTCTTGAAACCCACCGGTCTATCACGAGTTGAATTATCATTTAAACTTTCAATTCACACTATTTAAGTTGAGGATCATGATGAGATAGTGATAATTCATTCTACCTTTTCCAAACCGCTTTTTATCTCCCCTCATATTGGGAATATGGATTCGTTAATATGATATTCAGTCAATTGCTTCACAAACAAATCCCATCTTTAGTATTAACATATAATCCCAAACTTCTTTGAGGTCTTATCTTTTTGCATTATGGAGGAGTAATGATAGGTACATTATTATTATTAGTACACTCTTGTTTATATTAATTATAATAAAAATGAATAGATATTCGTACAATATACATTACTTTAATTGGTTTTTATATAGCTAATGATCTCTAGATCAAGTGGTGGAGGCTTGCATTTCTCATGAGAGACACTTGGTGCAGAGTGAGGCACTGGTGGGCAATGATAAACCTGGGTTGGATCCTTGAGCCAAACGAGTTTTACCGGTAATTTCACTGTCGTGCCTATGTGCGGGTGAATTACCGGGTTTTCCCTGGAATTGGTGGTGGACTCGGGTTACTCTCGAAGTACTCCGTTTGTCCAGTAGATACCCCAAAAGTGTTCGGGATTGATTCTGTTGACCGTTAAAAAAATTGTTTTTATATTTTGTGGGTTATAAAAGAAAATGAGTTAAATTGATTTGTTCACAGTAATAAAAGAATAAAAGATAAGTAAATATGAGAATGTTACAATTTAGAAAATATTAGTGGGAAACCCGCGCGTTGCCGCGGAGTGGACAATTTACAGTGTCGTACTCGTTTTCCATTAGTTAGTTTATCATTCATTTTATGGTCAGTAACTGTATGGATCAGTTGATGAAATGCTTAATGTTTTACTAACCAGTCAAAATGTCTCCACCCAATAATTAAGAGTTGTGCAATTGTGTAAATTTAAAAAAAAAAAGTACAACATGATATGTAAACACATTTTATTTTATGATGAATGTAATGTAATGTAATGATCAGGAATGCTTGTTATACAAATATAGAGTTAAATTAAGCCGCCCCGGCTTATAAACATAATGAGATAAGAGTTCGGTAAGTTAAAGTACAGAAGACATTAACTTTAAACCTAGTCATCGGATGGAAGCCACTGTTCTTTTATTGCATATATAGAGTCATTCAAGCAAAATATACGCTATATATATATAAATTGTTATTGCAAGCATACTCACTCTTACATGTTTGAGTCTTTAACCTTAACTGTCACTAAGATTCTAAAGCAAATTTACCATATAGTATTTATTTTATATCAGTATAGAAGTTCAATATATATCATTTATTATATATCATATATAGGGATGACAATTCTTAAGTAGTTGTAACTAACACACTGCAAGAATCCACATAAGCATGATTCTTACTATATTGAGAACTAGGTTAATGCCCGCGCGATGTGCGGCTTCATCCAAAACCGTATTATTTATAATATTTCAACAACAACTTTAGCATTTTAATATAAAACACAAAAGATTTCAATAAAACACTCCATAACCCTTCGAGAGGATGCAAGTGACCGTCTATTCAATTGAAAGAAATCATTTCATTACATCCCTGCATGAAAAACAAAATCGATAAATTTAGGGAAAATGGGATTGAAAGATGATAACCCAACAGTGAAGGATCTCATTTTACAGCTCCGATAAATGCAGGCGTGTTTTCAAATAATGCTTCCGAAATGTTTGAAGACCGACAAATGTCCAAATAAGTAGCACTGTGAACATTTGTCGTTCTTTGGACAAATGTCCACAGTGTTGCTTCTTTGGACATTTGTCGGTCTTCAAACATCTAGTAAGCATTATTTGAAAAAACCCCCTGATTTATCGAAGTTGTAGAATGAGATCCTTAACTGTTGGGTTATCATCTTTCAACCACATTTTCCCTAAATATATCAATTCTGTTGTTCATACCTCCCAAAGCCACTTATCTGCCTCCAAAGAGATCAAGACAGCTTGAAGCATAATCTGTACTTGCAAGTAGACAGGTATGCCACTCTACCCATTCACTGTCACCATGATAAAAAGGAATCATTTTGAGATTTAACCAAATGCTATGATTTATTTCAAAAACATGAATGATAAGTGAAAATGTCAAAAAAAAAAAAAAAACAAAGAAATAGAAATACCTGCAAATATGACACTATATAAGTGATAATAGCCCCATGTTCAATAAGTTTGTTTGCTATACATGTCATGTGCCAACATTACCTATCCTAGGTGGCATTCTTCCTTCAGCAGGGAGTATCGGCTGCAACATTCACTGAAGTTGATTAACTACGGACTAATATTATTCCCTTCAAGCATCATGAACATTTATAAAAACAAAACAAAAAATGATAATTTTGGAAATATGCAAAACAAAAAAAACTACCTCCTCTAATCCAATTTACCACAACATAAAGTGCTCTAACCTAAATATCTAACAAAGCCAATACACAATATAGAAATTATCAATAAGATACCTTAAAAACAACTTCCATCGCATCCGATACTATCTTATAATAATAACAACACTATAGTAAAAGAGATATATCAATTAAGGGTTTATATAATTTAATAAATGACTACTTAACATATAGATTAAACTTTCAACTAATAACAAATGAGCGGTTAAAAGCACAATTAAGAGATGCAAAAAATGTAATAATTTGAAATTGAAAACCATAACGAATGTCATAAACCAACAAAACCATATAAAATGTTGATATCTACCATATGAAAGGCAAAAAACATGACCTAAATGTCATATAACTAATGACTACACCTAACGTAAGGTACAACCAGTTCAACACTCAACACCTGCTCATTTTCATCAAAAGAATAATGAACCCTGTCACGGACGTTAATTCGAGATGTTTTCATAAACTTCTTCCACCTGGTTAACGCGTATCGAAAACCTCCGTCGGTTTTTCTTTCACGTCTGGTACCGTTAGTAAATTGTTGTGGGGGATCTAGATGCATAAGCTTAACGGTGATATCTTTCAAACCTTCATCAAGTCTAGCCATCCGTGATACAGGATCAGGAATCCTCTGTATTGTTGTAAAAATAAAATTAATAATAAATATGAAACTAAAAGAAGAATGTTTATTAAGTAACAAAAAATAGTAACACTTATTTTTTAGTGGTTTGTAAAATGATATTAAAACTTACAAAATAACGTTCACAAGCAGTACGAACAAAACGACGAACACCACCAGGTATTTGTTCATCAACTTCATTTTCAGCATCGATAGATGCAACGTCAGCCTGCAAATTAAATATATAACATGTATTAAATTAACATATATAAAATATATATTTAAGTACCAAAATGTAACTTACCTCATCGACATCTACATCAGGAAAATTCATTTCAACACCATTTTTTCCAAAAAATTTTAAATGGAAAAAATTAGCAAAAGCTTTTGTAAATAACAAAAAACAACCAGCCTTCAACTGTAACTGATTGACAATTACGTCAATACCAACAGTAAAACCAACTTTACCGTCAGACGTTTCAATGACAACGTTAAACGTTTTGTTATCTAAAAGTACAGTAGAGATTACATCATTTGATGAATAATCATAATATTTTGGGAGGATACATTCAGGAATGACCTGTGAGAATAATAAAAAAAGAAAAAAACAAATTAGTTTTAATATAAGTAAATTAATACATCAACACATTAAGAAAAATAAAAAATAGAATTTATCTTACATAAAAATTAGATGATGGAGGGAGCAGATACGTCCAGAAAGAGCCACGACTAACCCTATCAACGAAATATGTTAATTTAAACGTAGTACAATCTAGAGGATTAAATGCAACCAAACAGCCTTTGGTTAGTCGCAAATGTTCTACAACATTGGACCAACCATGAAAAAAGAATAACTTTCCTTTAGCACGCTTAAAGATAAATTAAATAATCGGCCATCTTCAATGTGTATAATAACATTTGTAGGGCCTTTATCTACACCCCATAATTTGACCGCAGCATCATCTGGAATGGACTAATAAAACAAAAAATTGCAAAGTTAATTATAATTACAATGAAAATATATAAACTATTCAATAATAATAAACTGTATTTAATAATAAGAAAAATAAAATAACAAAAATAACTTATGTAATCATTTATCATTTACGAGAATAACTTCATCTGCTACATTCATTAGCCTACAGAACCAGGGTCCTCTGAAACTGATTAAAAAAATTTCGATGTTAATAAAGTGTAACATGTTAATGTTAGTGTGATAAAAAAAACAAAAAAACATGAAAAAAAAAACACAGATACTACATATGAAATGTTACATAAACTAACAAAATGAACAAAAAATACCTTGATGAACTTTCTGCCGTATGAAATATCTAAAAAAACAGGTTACATAAACAAACCACATCAGATGAATGATTTAAAAAATTATAAATAACAACATAAAAAACAATGTGAACGACATGTTATAATGACAATCTATATATAACAAACCTCATCAAAAGTATCTTTTATTAAAAAATCTATATTAAATGGAGGCAACCGATGATATAACCATTATGATACATCATAATAAAAAATCGTGTAAAGGGATACCATTATTAAAGAAGGAATTTAAGAAAAACAACTTACAGATTTGTAGAGAGATATGTGAAATTCAGAAATCGATTCAATAAGTTCCAAATGTAGATGAAGACGGTGAAGAATGTAAAAGCATCTATATATGTAGATCCACTAAAGAACATCATTGTTATATGGAAACCGATGGTATTCTTGGAAGAAGATTGGAGTGAAGATCAAGAGTTATTTGGAACCATACCTACAAAGGAAGTAACTATATTTTTTAAATAATATATCGGCAACCTAATTATAGAAAAAATCTCTAATTAAAGAAACATATTTATATTATCAAATTCATAAATTAAGCATAAAAACATTACTCTGTTTATAGAAAAAACGGTTTTAAAAAAGAAATTAAATTTCATAAATTAAGTAAACTGCAATAAAAATCAATATCAATTAAAATAAATTAAATAAATTATTAATTAAAAAAAACCATAACACAAAAAACAATCAGAATATATTATTAATTAAAAAATCTGAACAGAAAGCATAAATATAAAATTATATATAATAAACTTTAAAAAAATAATATGGTGGGATTAAAAGTATAAGATTTAACTAACCTCTGTTGCTTGACGAATGGTGGGATTCAGCTCGTTATGACGGAGTTAGGGATTTACATGAAAAAAAAATCAACAAAAATTAGTAACTTCAATAAATATGATCAGATCTACAGAAATCAATAAAAATCAAAAAGTTTATTTTGTTTGAAAGAAAAATCAACAAAAACCTCTGATCAACAAAGAACAATAACTTAGACAACATCACTGACAGCTCGACAACATTACATACACTCCATCAGCAAAACCATTGACTATTACAGACCATATGAAAGAAAAAGTACAAAGGAATTAAACACCTAATAGGCTACAAACAACAGTAACATCAACAAATAACAATACACGAACAAAGATTTTAATACCCTAAATAACAGAAAAAAAAATAAACCAAACATCAAAATGGACAATTAGAGACCATGAAAAAGAAACTGTACAATTGAGTTAAAACCCTAATCGGCTATGAAAATCAGTAACATCAACAACTCACAATAAATGGACAAAAAATTTAAAACCAAAAAGCACAAAAAAAAAATTTGTTCAACATCGACCACATACACAACTCTAAGAAACGAACAATCTAACAAAACCATTGAAACTGAAAATCAAATAAAAAAAACGAAATAGTATATAACTGATGGGTTTATCGGAATCAAGCATAAATACCGTCTATGAATACCAGCACGGTAAGGCTCAAACAAAGGTCTCAAGCTATCATAGCTGCACCATAGGTTGCAAGCATACAAAAATGCACCTGCCATCCTCTATGATGCCACGTCAAACAATGATCAGACCTAGAACATCATCGCCAACTAAAATAGCGAAGGCAACAGTCAACGGTTTAATCAGTTTAAGAGAAAAAGAAAGGACCAAGCCAGAAGCCACCAAAGCTGCAATAGGGGTTGTAGGTGCTAACCTGCCATCCTCCATATCTGCCATGCCATGGCGACGTATTGGCTTTATTTTGTTCAACATCAACGACATACACATCTCTAAGAAACGAACAATCTAGCAAATACATTGAAACTGAAAATCAAATAAAAAAAACGAAATAGTATATAACTAATGTGTTTATCGGAATCAAGATTGAATACCGTCGATGAATACCAGCACGGTAAGGCTCAGACAAAGGTCTCAAGCTATCATGGCTGCACCATAGGTTGCAAGCATATAAAAATGCACCTGCCATCCTCTATGATCCAAAGTCAAACAATGATCTGACCTACAACATCATCGCCAACTAAAATAGCAAAGGCAACAGTCAACAGATTAATCAGGTTAAGAGAAAACGAAAGGACCAATCCAGAAGCCACCAAGGCTGCAATAGGGGTTGTAGGTGCTTGCACCTGCCATCCTCCATATCTGCCACGCCATGGCGACAGATTGGCTTTATTTTGATAATTCATCACAGCCTCCGTGTAACAACCGACCATTTAAACCAACCACAGCCAAACAGAATTTTCCGATTAAAGCCTTCAATAACCTTTTATATCCTCCCAAATCTTAAAATCTGCATATTCGGAACCAGATCAAAAGTTAAACCTGATCTAATAACTTGTAATGCACATTTTATTTTTTAAAACCGCGTTTAACACGAGACCAGTCAGTAATGTGATCCTTCATGTTCACAACATCCAAAAATTGGCCATAGATACTGAAATACTCTTTTAGACGCGCTTCATTTGTCTCCCATTATATCCCACAAAAAACCTTGAACTTGCCCATATCAGATTGCATTTTGTAAACCTCAAATTAAACCAGAATTACAAACAATATTCACGTTTCATTCAGTTCAAATGTGGATCAAGATAATCAACATTATTAAACCGATATACCCCTGATTATAATTTGTGACATAGATTTAGAGATTATCGAATAAAAAAAAACGAAATCTTATGTAACTGATGGGGTTATCGGAATGAAGCATGAATAACGTCGATGAAGAAAGTTAACTAAATAGATTGGTTATACCTCTTCACAAAATCACCGATTTGATGCGGCCGATGTGATTTCCGGCAAAATTAGCCATATGAAAACATATAATCGATCATGAAATACTATAATTAAATAGTACCGTATACGATCTGACTTCAAATCCGATGAGTCTAGAACAAAATTATTGGATCGATTATAGTTCCTGTGTTCTACGTCTTCGTTCAGAGAGGAAAAAGAGGGAGAGTCTGATTTAGGGTTTTGAGAGGAGAGAGAAGGTTTAAGCGTAAATGAGAAGACTTGGTTCAATCCTCAACTATGAGGTGTGCCACATAGATGCTGACATGGCTTGCTGAGTTGGCTTGCACCATTGGGTGACATGTGTCCCCCAATGGTTTGCTTTATTATATATATAGATTGTAATGAAAACCTGTAATAAAGATATACTCTATTTCCTCTTGTTGTTTGAAGTAGTATGGGAATCCACCTTCAACAAGGGAAAAAGGTACCAGCGTGATGTTTCTTCATATAAGTCGTAACGTCCCCAGCCAGATTAAGCATATTAGAATAGTCGCGAGTACTTATATTTTTTTAGTGCACGCTCACTTCACGGATCAAATGAAGACTTATTATATTATCAATCATTGAACATCTACTATACAAGGTACATATGTTACAAATAATAAAAAAAGGTTCATCTATCAATATAATTTGGAAAAAACAACAACAAACCTCCGAAGTTGCCAGGTTTTCTCTGTAATCCAACCGCGCACATAGCAGTATGAAAGCTCCAACATACCAGGGAATAGCCCCACAAAAGAAACCAAGAAAAATTTTGAATGAAAACCAACTCACTAAATCTTGGAAAAAGTTCATTGAAATACTATCTACCGTGTGTGTACATTGTACCAACTTTCTTGTAGGTGAATACTTAAAATAAGACTAATACCAGCAAACAACTTGTCACCTAAACCTACAAATCAATGTGAAACATTCATAAAATTGAATATTAATGATTACAATGGCCCGAACACGACCCGTTCAACCCGAAATGTTTAATTTTTTTTATAAAACTAATATATTAAAGAGTAAACTGCCATTTTGGTCCCTGTGGTTTGGGCACTTTTGCCATTTTAGTCCAAATCTCAAACTTTTTACATCTGGGTCCCTGTGGTTTGCATTTTGTTGCCATTTTAGTCAAAAACTCAAAATCCCTGATTTTTTGCTGTTGAAAACTGATTATTTTGTCCTTTAGTGCAGGGGCATTTTGGTCATTTTTAAATATAATTTCATTTGTGCAACCAGCAGATCAAATAAATCATCATCATCCCCAACATAATCACATCTCTCTCTTCTCTCTCTCTCTCTATAGCACCACCGCCGCCTCCTCCCTCTCTCTTTCTTTTCTCTCTCTATAGCACCACCACCACCACCACCACCGTCGTCCCATCCAACAGTCACACCCACACCTCCTTCCTCGTTTTTCGGTGACAGCGGCTCCGCAAATAAAACCCTGAAGTTGTCGATGATGAAGATGAACACCAGCAGCAGCAAACACCAGCCACCACCGCCCCCATCTGCCACCACCGCCCCCATCTGCCACCACCGCCCACATCTCTCTACACCACCTCTCAATCCCGCCACCTGCCATCACCCACTCCCACCCCCACAACCACCGTCACCCACCTGCAACCACCAACACCACCATCCACCTGCCACCACAACCATCGTGAAAACCCCTCAAATCTGAAAACCCACCATGAAAAACCCTCAAATCCACCACCGTAACCACCTAAAATCCCCAAATATTCACTAGAAACAAAAACTCAAAATCCCTAAATATTCGCTAGAAACTTCATAAAACACCCAAAATCCCCAAATACTCACATTATCACTTACCAGACGATGTATCCCTATCACCGGAGTTGCCGCCATCACCACCTTCACCAAACTCAAAGCAAACCTTAACCTGAGCCACACCATAACCACCTCCACTGCCGTCGTCAACCACCCCCTTGCATCATCATCATAATCACCGTCCATCATCATCATTAGTCATCATCATCATAATCAGTCATCGTCAACCACCCCCTATTTACGGATCTGAAAAGAAAGAAGGATGGAGGAGAGATCTGTGTAGAGAGAGAGAGAACTGAGAGAGAGAGTGTGTGTATGGCGGTGGACGCTGGTGATCTGTGGTGATGACGGTGGTGAACAGTGTTGAGAGAGAGAGAGAGAACTGAGAGAGAGAGAGTGTGTGTGGTATATCTGTGTTGTTTTAGTGAGAGAGAGATCGAGGGTTATATATATATATATATATATTATATAATATATAATTAATTTTATTTTAATTTATTAGAAGAGTAAAATTAGAATGACCAAAATGCCCCTGCACTAAAGGACAAAATAATCAGGTTTCAACAGTCAAAATAGAGGGTTTTTGGATTTTGGACTAAAATGGCAACAAAATGCAAACCACAGGGACCCAGATGTAAAAAGTTTGAGATTTGGACTAAAATATCAAAAGTGCCCAAACCACAGGGACCAAAATGGCAGTTTACTCTATAACTTAAAAAACACATGTATTACTGTAAAGCACTGAACAAAAAAGATTCAAACTATTACCTTAAGGATTTTCACGTTCAACCTCCGGTTTCTATTAACCCATTAATGACAGCACCTGCAATTTGAAGAAATCAAGTTTAAGTTCAATGAGAAAACAGCTAAAACGACCATTTCAACTGTTTTAGACTTGTTTTCGGCTAGTTTAGACTGGTCTTTGGCTTGTTCAGACTGGTTCTTGGATGATTCGATCCGTTTAAAACTATTTTGACCGGTTAAGGTGGTTTTTGGCTGGTTCAGACCATTTAAAACTATGCTCTCACACACCATACACACCAAACATTCGAGCCGAAACTCAAAATTTCTTTTCTTTCACACAGTTGTGTTTTTTTCTAGTTGAGCATGTTGACTTTTATTATAATGCTGACATGGCATTGGGAAACCAGTGACAACGATTACTTTCAATTAAATTTGAAGGTCTTTTCTAGGCGCCCTTCCACCCTAAGGGTGCAAAATTCACTGTAGGCGAATTCATCGTCTTTCTCTTCATTTTCATCATGGTTTTGTTGCACGTGTGGGCTCAATCTCGGACCTTGATCACCGTTTTCATCTAACGGTGGTTCTTGTGGTGGGCCACGAGACGATTCTATAACAGCATCCTCTCGTTCGCGAAGAGTTTTCGTGATGAGCGTCTTTAGAAAGTTCATTACTTGAACTGCGTATATCAATGCAGTCAACGGATCCGCCATCTACAAAAAAAAAATACAGCAAAAAAAAAAACTTTAATCTTTTAGTCAAGAAAATAAAAGGGTATTCCTGAAAGATCAAAAAGCCTGTTGATTTCAATCAAAAAATAATGGGTAATCATAAACCAGACAGTTTTCACTTTTTTGTTACTATTTTTTTGTACTTGATTCTTCTGCATCTTTAGCATTTCTTCCTGCAAGATTGGAGGCATGTCAATCCAGAGTCTTAATTTATAAAAACCGTGACAAATAATGATTCATACAATCAGATATGCTTTCACCAGTTTCCGTTTCAGTTCTTGATTCTTCTATTTCAGTTCTTGATTCTTCTGTTTCAGTTCCGAGACTTCGGCTTCCAGTTCCATAGTATAGGCCTACAAACACAAAGTAATAAAATACATGATGCATTTCACATGAAGAAGTACATTGATTATATGACTAAAAGAACTTGCATACATAATGCATATGTAACATGTTCCATAAGTTGTGGAACATGGTCTGGCTTAGTAGCGTGTGCTCTAATTAATTTGAGAATGTTGAGATCCCAACCGATTATATCCCTTAAAAACATGTATGTTACCTGAAAGTGAAGTAACATCCTTATAACTTCTTAGGATGTGAAACTTCATAATCTCTTATCATGAAGAGGTTTATCCCTATCGAATTACATGTCTGTTGCATAAGATAATCGTTCTTTCATGAAGCTGTTTGAGGTGTCAAATTCATAGATTTTTAGAGAATTTAAATATTGTTTCGATATGTGTTTTGAAATTATACATAAAAAACAGTTAACTTTATTAGTGTATGTTACTATTCTATATTGTAATCTATAACCAAGTAAATTTAACAATAAACACAACAGTTTGAAGTGCTAAAAAAGAACTAAAACTAATAAATCTAAAACCAGCAATGTTAAGCATACCAACCTGTTTTCGAGCGCGTGATCTAGCCGCAGACTCTCGGTTCTTAATCATCTTCCTCTGCCTCCTCTCCACAACTTTCTCAATAGCCCCTTTTTCCTCCCCCTAAAAACTCCATTAAAAACATAAGGAATAGGCGACACCGAAGATGTGTCACCCCCATTACTCTTCCCTAACCCATCCGACAAAACCGCCGGAGACCCCGCAACAAATGTAACCCCCCAGCCCCACCCAACCCACCCATCATCCCCATCTCACCTAACCCACCACCGTTCATAACCGAATTCGAATTGTAGACAAACACCATGTTATGAACCATTCAAAACTCAGTTTCAAAAATAAAGGCCATACAATTTAACATCTTCAAACAAATCACAACATAAAAATAACAAAGACAAACCATCAGATCATTCATCAACAATCACTCGACCAAGAATTCACAACCAAAAAAACAACAATTAACAACAACTACCTCCCTTTGGTGCCTATTTTGATGATAACAAGCTTCTTCTTAACAATAATTTCAGTGAAGACGGAATCCATTGTTGGTAGATACAAGAGATCTAGAGGTGAAATTGGAAGAAGTTAAGGTGTGATTTGATGTTTCCATGTTACAAACAATAAACATAAATTGAAGGCTTAATGGACTTATCTTTCAGAGATTTAGAAACAAAATAAGCAATACCACATATATATCGAAAAGGTGCAAACCTTGCTTTGAACCATAATCGGGAAAACTACACTTGATTAAATTAGCATTGCCAATTTCAACTTCCTCTTGATTATCATGCTAAAACCCTAATCGGCAAAACCCAAAATTCGAAACAAACACTATGAAATCGAAACGGGTGTTCGATTAATCAACCGAAACAGAGGAAAGCAAGCGAATTCAAAAGAAAATTTTGTGGATTGAGGCGAATAATTGAAATCACATAATACCAATTAGAGCATCAAACTGCAAAAACATATCTAAAATGAAAACAAATCATTGTCCTCGTTATTGCGAGTTTAATCTGAGATGGCTTCAATCTAAATACCCATCGAATCCACTGCAGTATGCCGTTCACCATTAATAGAAAAATAGGGTTTCAGAAAGCTAAACGGTGAGATGAAGGGCGTGTTTGGGATTCCTTCTTCTCAAAAGTGGGCTTAAAATAGTAGGTTTCAAGTGAAACATACAGGGGAAACCAATCGCCCGGTAAATGGAAGGGGTAGGGTACTCTGAAGCTATTCAATGCCCGACGCTTTCTTACTTCTCTGACTATTCCTGCCCTGAGCAATTTTCTGGTTTCCTCACAAGCAGCTCTTCTTTTGTTGGGCCCCATGCTTCGCTTTTTCTGTCTTACCAGTTTCGCCCATGTGTAGGTGTTGAGCCGGTGTTCAGTTAGGCTCCTGGGGATTCAGTTCCTTCAGGGCACTTCATGTCTCCGTGTTGGAATGCAAACACATCTATATTGGGGAGAATCAGTTCCTTCAGGGCACTCTTGCATTTGTCACTTAAGTGATTTCCTACTTTGATCGTTTGTTCTGGGAACCTATCGCAAAGGACCCACTCCTCTACTCCATCTTTTTCTCCTTCAGATACGGAGGAAATCACTTCATAAGCAGACTTTACCCAGGCTAAACCCTTCGGTGTTTGAAACACTAAAGCTCCGTGAGGGGTGGATGCCTATGCTTGTAGGTCCCCGATTCCGGGTCTCCCTAAGATTGCATTATACTTTGAGGGTGCCCTGACCACTGTGAAGGTCAGGTTTATCGTTCGAACTCGATCCCCTACCCCAACTGTGAATGGAAGCCTGATTTTTCCCAGGGGGTGTGATACACTGTTGTTGAATCCCACTAAGGAGATGGAATCTTCTTCGAGTCGATCTCTTACATCTCTGTCAAATCTGAGAAAACAATGCTCGTATATTACTTCGACACCGGACCCTCCGTCTACGTGTATTCGAGACACTTTGTGGCCAGCTATTATGGCTGAGATGTTGAGGGGAAGTCGTTGCACTTCATTTTCCTCCAAGTGTGGCATGAGGATGGGAGCTTTCATGCAGTCTGGGGAGCCCAGGATCCTGGCTTTTACACTCCGGGTGGTATCGAATTCATTCCTTCTTCTAATCATATCAACTTCTGCCCTCCCAGGCTCCCTTACATCTCTTCCCTTGCGGTCCCCTCCCCCCTCCTTAATTTCCTTAACCAAGTGGGCCAGCCTTCCCGTCTTCACTGCAGCCTCTATTTCTCTCTTTAAATACATACAGTCATCGGTTTTATGCCCAAAACCTTTGTGGAAGTCACAATACTCATTAGGTTGTGCCTTTGGCCCAGGCTTTATGGGTGGTGGCCTTGGGAAGGAGTTCTTTACCCTCTCAGTAGCCAGTATCTCACTTGGGGTCTTGGTGAGAGGGGTGAAATGGTCAGAGTAAGGTGGGGGGCCTCTCCCTTGAGGTCTATACGGGGAATATGTGGGCCTTGCTCTGTTGTGCAACATTCTGTCAAAAGCGGGTTTTCTGGAGTAAGGTGTACCTTTGTCAGGAGGCTTTGTAGCTGGCGTGATCCTTCGAGGTGTGACGTCCGTCTCCTTGGCTTTGCTGACCGTGTCTTTTCCTCTGACAAAGGCTCTGACCCTGTCCATAGGGTTGTCAAACGAGTGGGGGAACTCCTCCCCCAGTTTCTCACACAGCTATGCATGCTTTAGCCCATTTATGAAACTGCTGATCTTCATGACCTCCGGAACATCATTGATGTTCATGCTCTCCTTGATGAACCTCTCCATATACTGATCTATACGCTCACTGTCCCTCTGCCTTATGTGGAGGATCTCATTTGGATTCTTGACCACTTTTCTTTGCTGGCCAAAGTTCCTGAGGAACTTCTCGCTTAACTTTTCATAACTATCGATTCCCTCCGGAGGGAGGCTGTCAAACCAAAGCCGGGCTCCCTCCGTCAGAGTTTGTACAAACATGTGACACCATACAGGCATAGACCATCGCCCAAGTTTCCCTGCTCCCCTGAAGGCATGAAGATGATCTTCAGGGTCTCTTGTCCCGTCATAGCGGTCAAAATTTGGGGGTAACTTTGTTTTGGGGGGCATTGGTTCTTCTGCAATCCTTCGTGTGAACTTTCAGACCTCAGCTAAGTCCCGTGGTAGATAGGGTTGATCCAGGCCATCCTCACTTTGGTTATTCTTTTCCTTCGACTTCTTTCCTGTGATGAGGTCCTCCCTTTCTTCTGAAGACATTTGTCTGAGGGCAGTCATGAATGTTTCCAGTGGGTCACCACTGTTGCTCTTGTTTTGAAGGTCTGTCCCTTCTTGGTTGGAGGGTGTGTCAAAAGAAAGCCTAGCCCTGAGGCTGTCAAGCTTTTCTTGTCTCTTTAAATCTTCAAGACATTTTGTTAGCTTTTCTCTGTGCATGGCCACAAAATCTGGGGTGATGTGCTCCGTTCTTTTTGGGTTTTCCACCTAGTTCTCGTTGCCTTCTTCATGAGTTATGTCTTCTACAGTGACCCTATCCAGATCATTCTGTGCCGTCTAGGTGATACATGAGTTGGGTGGGGTTGCCATGTTGTCGGAGTTTGATGTGGGAACACCGGACAGGCTGATGTCCCACGGATGGCGCCAATGTCGAATAGCCAACTCCCGGATGACGTTAGATGGATCTTCGTTGACGTCAAGAGTCTTTATCTTCACTACTACAAAAGAACAAACCGTTAGCCTCGCCACGGAAGGCCCCGGAGGGGGGATCCGTGACCAAGCTCCGGCGTGAGAGTAAGTAAACTTGCCGGAAGAGTTGAGGAGCTTACCCCGATGAGTATGATCACCGGGATGTTTCCTCTAAGGTGTGAATCTAATAAATGTGATACTTGTATTAAATATATGGGAATGATGGTCGGAATTTAGTGTGAGAGTAGTAAATGTGAGGGTAGTAAATGAGATACCTGGATCCTTCTTGATCATCCCTTTTGCACCCTTATATAACCACCAAGCCTTAATCTTCACGTGAGATATTTTTACGAGATAATCCAATGGGTTCTGATGGTCTTTGGGGGGCTCAGACACGTGTCTGACCCCCAACGGTGAGATCATAGTCTCATTTAATGTTTTCGGCGAAAGGGTACAGTTCCAGCAAAAGATCCTCTGTTAATCAAGCATTAAATGTTGCCTGTCTTCTCCGGTCCTTTTTCCCGCTCATAACGGTAACCTTAGTGGGCAAGGCTGACTATTGTTGGGCTTTTCCTGTAGGGCTTGCGTGATGATAGCCCAAAGCGGGTAAATGGGGCTTCCCATTGGCCCGTAGTCAGATGAAATCCCTATACTAACCCTAATGCGTCTTAAAATTTGGATCACTTTCCTAATCTATCTCTTTAATATGGCTACTATTCTCTTGTACATTGTTTTGGTCAAAAAAACACACAAGGATAATGCAACCAAACTCTATGTAAACGGGGAATGATGCTTGGTTTGATGAAAAAGTAAAGGATCACTTTAGTATGAAATATGCAAGTGACACAAGGATTTATACGAGGAAAAAGCCCTTGATCAATGAATGATCTCCGGCATAAAAAACCTCGGGTGATGGCAACTACCGATCACCAAACTTCAATATAACAAATAATGATTACAACTTCGGATGGTAACGAGCTGAGTACAAGGATCACTATAGTATTGTGTCTAAGCGTGTGAGAAATGTGTTGTGTGTCTTCCGAATGTGGAAGAGTGCTATATATACAAGTGTGAGTGGCCCTATTTTAGGTAAATAGACTAACTATCAGCTCATTACCCCTTTAGGAATAAAAGTAAATCTAGCCTAAATTATCGCCCTTAAATCATGCTGAGTTTCCATATCCTCTACAACGTTCATCTCTGATTAAGCATATGCCAAAGTTGTAAAGACGAGTCCCTTGATTACGTTGCTAAGAGCGGATCCTGCTAGACATTCCTGCAAGATAACATTAAATCCAATGAAAACAACTGTTAGCATGAGGATCCCTATGATGGTCCGTGATCCTGATCCTGGAACTCTTCTGAGGATCACTATCTGCCAAAGAAATAAGGATCACTGGTTAGGATCACATGTAAGGATCATATGTCATAAAAATCCAGCCCTAACAATTGCCCCCAAAATATAAGGAGTGATATTGTAAATAAATGAGTTATATTTTGCTTGATCTTATCCGCAACAAGTTAATCGGATAACTAGCCGTTGAAGTCGGACTAGCCGTTGTAATTCTTACGTCACAGAAGTGACAGCCCTGCAGATCATCATTATAAATAGGAGATAGAGATAGGATCAATTTGCATTTAAATTCAAGAGAAACTCCCTTTATAATCTCGTCCGAAGATCGATCAGGTATTCTCCTCTTTTCTTCCTTCTCTTACTCTGTTTCTCTGTCTCTTTCCATTCTTCTGCAAATATGTTGCTCCGGAATTCCCCTCATAAGGATCCTAAGAACAACAGTCCCTTGAAGGGTCAAGGGATCATTAAAGATTCTCCCAACGAGAGGTGCTGTTTTACCGATGCTCACATCGATAGGATCCGTCACTGTTTTCCGGCGAACGCCATCTTCAAGTCTTTTACTCCCCTTGCTTTAAGTGACTTCATCTTTGACACTTGGGTAGCCTTTCCTGTTACTCCGTTCTTAATAGGATATTCGTATCCTTTTCCTCAATTCACCCAGTCCTTCTTTTCCCTCACCGGCATCTCCTATATCCAGGCCATGCCAATGATCTGGAGGGTTTTATCTACCCTTGAAAGGATCATTGAGCAGGAAGGGATTGATTTAGGAATGGCGGAGCTGGCTGAGATGTATGATCTCACAACGTTTGGATCCTGTCGATATTTGTTTAAACGGAAAGCCGGAGAGGATCACCCTGTTCTCAAGGTCACCAAGAATGACACGAATTGGAAGCGACGGTTCTTCTTTGTTAGGAGGGATACCATCCCTGATGGGAAGGATCTGCCCAAGGAGTGGGCTACTCATGGTAGGATAGAGGATCCTAGAAGGATCACCATCAGATTTGTTCCTTAGGATGAGGATCACTAATATTTTCTTTGTTTTTTGTCTATTGTGCAGCTATCTCCATCTCTCATCTGAAGCTGACACCTGCTGCAAAAGAGAGGCTTTTGGCCTTCAAGAAGCTTGATCCGGAGACAAGAAGTTTTCAGGTTGCCACCCAAGATTCACAGGAAGTATCCTCCGCATCTGCCACAATGTCAAGTGAGTATTTTCATTAAATAGTAGTTCTATGTGTTTTGGTCAAAAATCACACAAGGATAATGCAACCAAACTTTATGTAAACGGGGAATGATGCTTGGTTTGTTGAATAAAGTAAAGGATCACTTTAAAGTAAAATATGCAAGTGACACAAGGATTTATACGAGGAAAAAGCCCTTGATCAATGATCTCCGGCATAAAAAACCTCGGGTGATGGAAACTACCGATCACCAAACTTCAATATAACAAAAGATGTTTACAACTTCGGATGGTAACGAGCTAGGTACAAAGATTGCTATGGTGTGGTGTGCTAGAGTGTGTAAGAAACGTGTGTTTTTTTCCTAATGGCGAAGAGTGCCTTTTATATAAGTGTATGGGGTTGTATTTTAGGTAAATTAGCTAACTACTAGCTCGTTACCCCTTTAGAAATAGAAGTAATTTAGCCTAACTAATTGCCCTTGAATTGTGCTAAGTTTCCATATTCTCCACAGCGTCTATTTCTGGTAATACGTGTGCAAGATTAGCGTGGAGGATTCCTTGATTACGTTGCCAAGACCAGGTCCAACTCGTAATTCCTGCAAAACAACATTAAATATAAAGAGAACAATCGTTAGTATGAGGATCCTTAGGATGATCCGTGATCCTGATCCTGAAGCTCCTCTGAGGATCACTATCTGTCAAGGAAACAAGGATCACTTGTTAGGATAACATGTAAGGATCATAGGTCATAAAAATCCAGCCCTAACAATTGCCCCCAAAATATAAGGAGTTTTTATGTGATATAAACGGGTTATATTTTGCTGAATCTTATCTATAACTAACTCAACGAATATATAGCCGTTAAGATGGAACTATCTGTTGCGATCTGACGTCATGGAAGTGACAGCCCTGCACAAATCATCATTATAAATGGAAATAGGGATAGGATCGAATGTGTTTAAATTCAAAGCAACTCCCTTTATAACCGTATTTAGAAGATCAACCAGGTATTCTCCTTTTCATCTTCTTCTCTCTTGTTCTGTTTTTCATATCTCGTTCAGTATGTTGCTCCGGAATTCTCCTGCCAAGGATCAACAGAAGGAAGGCCCCTTTAAGAGCCAAGGGATCATCACAAACACTGCTAAAGAACGTTGTATCTTTGCTGATCCTCAGATTTGATAGGATTCGGTGCTGTTTTCCTGCAAATACGGTGTTCAAAGCTTATGATCCTTCTGCCCTGAGTGACCACACCTCCGATTCATGGGTTGCCTTTCCTGTGATCACGTTTTCCATAGGTTATACGTATCCCTTTCCAGCCTTTACTCAAGCATTCTTCTCCTTGACCGGCATATCTTACGTTCAGGCCATGCCGATGATCTGGAGGGTTTTGTTTACCCTTGAAAGGATCATCGAGCAAGAGGGGATTGACTTAGGTATGGCCGAGTTGGGTGAGCTATACGATCTGACCACCTTTGGTTCCTATCGTTATCTGTTCAAACGTAGACCCGGGGAGGAGCATCCAATCTTCAAGGTTACCAAGAATGATACTAATTGGAAGCGGCGATTCTTTTTTGTTAGGAGAGATACCATCCCTAACGGGAAGGATTTGCCCAAGGAGTGGGCTACCCATGGTAGGATAGAGGATCCTGGAAGGATCACCATAGAACATATTCCTTGATAGAAGGATCACTGATATTCTGTTGTTTTCTTGTCGTGCAGCTATCTCCGTTTCACATCTGAAGTTGACTCCTGCTGCAAAAGAGAGACTCTTGGCCTTCAAGAAGCTTGATCCGGAGATAAGAACTTTCCAGGTTGCCACCCAGGATTCTCAAGAAGTATCCTCTGCCTCTGTCACAATGTCAAGTAAGTATCCTGATTTAAAAAGTAATTCTGTGTAGGATTTCAAATTCAGTTAGAATACTTATCTTATTTTGGTTGTGTAGGTGCTGGAAAATCCTCTAAGTCTGCTTCCAAGTTCGGCATCGATGATCTTACCAATGTCAAATCTGCAAGGAAGAGGACTCCTGCTAGCCCTAGTGCTTCTGTCCCCAAGGCACCTGTTAGAGGGAAAGGAGGCAAGAAGAGGAAAGCCTCTGAAGCTGAGGATCTTCAAGGTCTGCCCCTGCTCCGCCAACAATTTCTGGACTACTTTATTGAGGTAAGGATCACTGCCCCTGCCTGCGTATCCTGATAGTTTTGAGGATTGTTTCTGATATCATGCCTCGTTTTCCTTGCAGAAATTTGCTGGGATAGAGACGTATGTTGGCCACGTCGAGGATCAAGATTGCCAGATTGCTGATCTTCAACAAATGGGTGTGCTGAAGGATCTTAAGATAGCTGACCTTCAGAAGGAGCTCCGGGCCACTAAGGACGATGCTGCCAAGATGGTGATTAACTTTGACTACGAGAAGCATGAGATCACCCAGGATGCCAAGGTCTCTGCTGCAATAGCCATGTACAAGATCCAGCTGCAGATGGCTATGGAGGCTCAGGATCCTGCCTTCGAAAAAGGCACATGGGATGTGGAGGGCTGGAAGGCGAGGCTGGCAGAGTTGGAGGATGATGAAGAGGCTGAGGAGATCCCGATGCTTGAAGGTGCTGGCAAGGATCATGCTGGAGAGGCAAGTGGAGCTGGTGGTGATGGTGCAGCGAAGGATTGAGCTGCAGGATTGAGCAATGATGGAAATTTCGAGACTTAGCCGGAGCCCAATTTTTTTGTGGTTGTTGATATTTTCTAGAAACAATTATAGTCTGTAATTTGAACAATAGTTTTAGGATTAAGGATCCATGATCCTTCAGACAATAGGTAGGATTGCAAATGGTGGAGGGATCCTCTGTTTGGGGAATGAAGCCATTGTGATCCTGCCGCCTTTAAATTTCCTGTATGCACAAACAATGGACACCCTTTGCCAACCCATGTGGACGGGCCACATTTTGCTGGTAGAAACGTGGGTTGGCAATTTTGACAACTTTGAAGGGTTTTAAACCTTTGTTAATAAAATAACTCTAATCTCTTTTGGCTTATCTTGTGTTGTTTCCCTTGTTTATCCTTTTAATTTCCAATTGTTTTGATTTATGTTTGTCTGAGTAAGAAAAGTTAAGAAACTTAGGATATGATCCAGGACCAAATATCCTATAGTCGATAACTTCCAAAAAGTAGTTAATTTTGAGGATCATAGGTTTAGTTGTCAAAGTGTAAGGGTTATTCAAAATAATGAGTGTAATCAAAACAGTTAAGGATCATACCTGAGAATCCAAGTTAGGATCCTAACCTTTAATCAGGATAACCATAAGAAAAATTTTCAATGGATAATTAGGATTGAGGATCCTTAATTGTTTGACTTTGAAAATCTGAAAATAGAATATAACTTGGGACTAAGCCAATATAAGGGATAAGTTAATAACTGGGGACAAGCCCAAAGGATAACTGGGGACAAGCCCAAGGATAACTGGGGACAAGCCCAAGGATAACTGGGGACAAGCCCAAGGATAACTGGGGACAAGCCCAAGGATCGTATGTAAACTGGAGTATGGCCCTTACTGGCGACTATCCAAACTTAGTGACATGAAAATGCCAAAACCTTAGCTAACGTGAAAACGTTAGAAACCTTAGGAACGGATGTATGGTACGTCTACCATTATACGTAGGATCCTAAATATAGCCAGTACGATGAGGTTGTCAGCCCCGAAAGTGGGTACTGGTCCCAAAGACGTGAACTATACCAGGATCATCGTGCGCTACCGGCGAAAACTGGGGACAAGCCCAAACTGGGGACAATCCCAAAACTTTGGAGGGTTGGCCAACCACGTTGATCTTCTGTAAAATGATAACAACTCTGCAAAAGCTTAAACTTTGTGAAAATAGATGTTAACTGATTAACATCTTTAACTTTTGATAAGTAATAAGTATAAGATGAGTGAAAATGAAAATGAAAGTAATGTGTTACCAAATGTAGAATCATATATCCTTTGAGGATCCTGGATCCTTAATTAGAATACCGGTATCGCTGAGGATCCTTGATCCTTCTTACTTGAAATGAACAGCATTCCAAGCTCTTGGTAGGAGATCACCATCCATTGTTATCAAATGATATGCCCCCTTTCCTGATTCAGCTTCAATTAGATAGGGGTCTTCCCACTTTGGTGCTAGCTCGCCATCAGAAGGATTTGTAGTGTTCTGGAATGCTTTTCTTAGCACAAAATCACCAACTTGAAATCTTCTAATCCTGACATTCTTGTTGTACGCTCCAACCATTCTTTGTTGATAACTGGCGATTTCCTTTTTTCTGTCTTTGAGCGAAAGCTTCTTCTTAGGATGCAGATGTTATGTTGGTTGGTGTAGAATATTACTGTGTCTTTGACAAGCATCACACTTCTTTGTGTATTCCACAGCATGGGTCTTCATGGTAGGTCAATAGTATCCTGTTTTAAGGATCCTTGAGAATAGTGCTTTGCCCCCAGTGTGGTTTCCACAGTCTCCTTGAATTTGAAAGCTTTAGGATTTTGTCTGGTAGGGATCTCTCCATGTTGTATATATCTTAGGATTGGAAGAATACAGGACCCTGAATTCGACTGTACAAGATCACCAGGTATGATTGCAGAATCCTTCACTATCCCCATGGCTATGTGATCCTCAATTGCAGGAGTTAAAACATGGGTAATGAGTATTTTTCACATCTTCTGGCATCTTTAGGAATGATCCAAGGTTAGTTATTTTCTTCCCTGGGTACCTGTGGTAGACTGAAAAAGCAAAAGAATCTGCCGGTTTTCTGATTATTTCTAAGTACTTGATTAGCTTTTCACATTTGACAGTGTAAGAACTATTATAATGATTAGTAATTGATAGAGAATCTACATATACTTGAAGATACCTGATCCTCATATTATTAGCTAATTGCAAACCTGCTATCAAGGCCTCATACTCTGCCTCATGATTAGTGGTTTGGAATTCACATGCAATGGATTGGGGTATAATGTCCCCCTGTGGCGATTTTAGTAGTGTGCTTTGTCCAGTTCCTTTAACATTTGAAGCTCCATCCATGAAGAGTGTCCAAGGATCCTTGGTCTTCTCAAGTTGTTGAACTTCTAATTCAGCTTCCCTTTGTAGATCACTACTGAAATCAGCCACAGAGTCAGCTAAAGCTTCGGACTTGATGACAGTCCTAGGTTCAAACTTAATGTCATATGCATTAAGCTTGACTATCCACTTTGCCATTCTACCTGCTATTTCAGTTTTCCTGAGAACATACTCGATAGAAATGTTACTTTTCACAATAATGGTGTGAGTCTCAAAATAATGTCCATGTTTAGCAGAAGCCATAATTAAATCAAGAATTAATTTCTTCAAGCGAGAATACCTGGCCTCAGCATCAAGTAGAATTTTACTTACATAGTATACCGGATGTTGAGAACCTTCATGATCCTTAACTAGGATCACACTTACTACTTTAGCTGAAATAGCTAAGTATAAGGATAACGATTCTCCATTTTCCGGTTTCATCAGGGCTGGTGCTGAGGATAGATGATCCTTAAGAACGTTAAGTGCAGCTTCATGCCTATCAGTCCACTCAAACTTGTCTTTGAGCAATTTGTCTACCTCTTCTTGGACAATGGCATTCCTTTCAATTGCAAACTTTCTCCTTTTTTTGGTGGATTGGTTTGAATGACCTGTCAATGCCAAGTTTATGAGTGATAATATCCTTAGATATACCTGTCATATCTTCATGTTTCCGAGCGAAGGTAGATTTTCTTCTTTCCAAGAAGGATACTAAATCCTGCTAAATACTGTCTAGGATCCAGATCCTATAAAAATTTTGGATTCAGGATCCTCTGAGTTCAACATAATATCCTTGACGTATTGTTCTCTTGCCTCCATGATGTCTTGCTCCTTGGAGGCTGGCTTCTTTGAAGAAGTGTAATAGTTTTTTGCCTCCTGCTGATCATATCTCATAGAGTTGGGACCTTGACATGTTGAAGATATGTTGAGAGGGATTGCCTTCATATCGTGTATCCATGGCCTGCCAAAGATAACGTTACAGCAAGATAAGCAATCAATAACATAAAAATTTTTTTTAACATAATTTACTCCCTCTATGTAGATAGGAAGTTTGGTGTCCCCCAATGTAATCTTTGTCTCTCCAAGGATAGATGATCTTTGGAAAATATCGGATTCAAGGATGTCCATTCTATCGAGGACATCCAACTGGATTATGTTCACTGAGCTCCTCCCATCAATGAGAATCCTGCGAACAAAATGGTTAGATATAAATAATGCAATAACTACACCGTCGTGATGAGTATCCTGAATGTCCGCACAGTTATCCTCATCATATGATATCACTTTCTCCTGTGTAAGGATGGAGGTCCGAACAGGTTTGCCCCCATTCTCCATCTTTGTTTCCTTTGCACGTCTCTTAGCTGCTGAGAACCTCCGGAGATGAAGTGGATGATTCAAGCATCGGATAGTGGAGGAGGAGCTTTTTCAGGAATTTTCTCAGGATACTTGATCCTTGACTTTTTCCTTCCAAGCAATTCCTTCAAGTATCCTTTGCTCTAAAGATAACTTATCTCCTTCCTAAATGCTATGCACTCACCTATGAGATGACCAGAATACCCATGGTAAGCACACCATTTCGATTCGTCTTTGGTGGCAGATGGTTTGTCATTCTTCCTTGGCCACCTAACCTTGTCACCTAAACTCTGGAAGGAGGAACCTTGAACCTGCGAGGATCCTTGAGCCTGAGAGGATCCTTGAACCTGCGAGGATCCTTGAGCCTGAGAGGATCCTTGAACCTGCGAGGATCCTTGAACCTGAGAGGATCCTTGAACCTGAGAGGATCCTTGAACCTGAGAGGATCCTTGAACCTGAGAGGATCCTTGAACCTGCGAGGATCCTTGAACCTGAGAGGATCCTTGAACTTGAGAGGATCCTTGAACCTGCGAGGATCCTCGAATCTGAGACATCGCCGATGATCCAGAACGTATTCCTGTTGATCCACCCTGGTATTGGACATGTGGAGCTGCAAAGTTCATAGGAAGTTATGACCGGAGTGTCGAAATTCAGCGACCACGACATCAAAGGGGAGCGATCCTCTGCTGATTTTATCAATTTCGCGAAGGATCCTGCCATTAGTTTTGACCTGCTGCATGTGATCCTTCATCTGCACAATCAAAGCATAAAAATTGTTGTTAGTAAGTGTAGAGGAAGAAACAACAGTTGGTTTTGTGAAAACGGGGGTTGTCTTTTTCGGAGAATTCTCAGCATCTTTCTGGAATGCAACGGGAGATGATGCAAAGGCGGAATGCCCTGTGAAAAAGTGACTGCCGACATAGATCTTGGAGTGTCCTTCGCTGGAGAAGCCATGTGGTTGAAGGTAATGAACCGAAATAAATGAAATGAACAAAATTTCTCAGAATTGAAGCACCAATTGCCCCACGGTGGGCGCCAAACTGTTTTGGTCAAAAATCACACAAGGATAATGCAACCAAACTATATGTAAACGGGGAATGATGCTTGGTTTGTTGAATAAAGTAAAGGATCACTTTAAAGTAAAATATGCAAGTGACACAAGGATTTATACGAGGAAAAAGCCCTTGATCAATGATCTCCGGCATAAAAAACCTCGGGTGATGGAAACTACCGATCACCAAACTTCAATATAACAAAAGATGTTTACAACTTCGGATGGTAACGAGCTAGGTACAAAGATTGCTATGGTGTGGTGTGCTAGAGTGTGTAAGAAACGTGTGTTTTTTTCCTAATGGCGAAGAGTGCCTTTTATATAAGTGTATGGGGTTGTATTTTAGGTAAATTAGCTAACTACTAGCTCGTTACCCCTTTAGAAATAGAAGTAATTTAGCCTAACTAATTGCCCTTGAATTGTGCTAAGTTTCCATATTCTCCACAGCGTCTATTTCTGGTAATACGTGTGCAAGATTAGCGTGGAGGATTCCTTGATTACGTTGCCAAGACCAGGTCCAACTCGTAATTCCTGCAAAACAACATTAAATATAAAGAGAACAATCGTTAGTATGAGGATCCTTAGGATGATC
Source organism: Helianthus annuus (assembly GCF_002127325.2). Taxonomy (NCBI): domain Eukaryota; kingdom Viridiplantae; phylum Streptophyta; class Magnoliopsida; order Asterales; family Asteraceae; genus Helianthus; species Helianthus annuus. The sequence continues at coordinate 75,721,986 of NC_035446.2, forward strand.
CGTGATCCTGATCCTGAAGCTCCTCTGAGGATCACTATTTGTCAAGGAAACAAGGATCAATTGTTAGGATAACATGTAAGGATCATAGGTCATAAAAATCCAGCCCTAACACTATGTATGATTTTTAAATTAGTTAGAATACTTATCTCATCTTGGTTGTGTAGGTGCTGGAAAATCTGCTAAGTCTGCCTCCAAGTTTGGCATCGATGATCTCGCTAATGTCAAATCTGCAAGGAAGAAGAATCCTGCCAGCCCGAGTACCTCTGTCCCCAAAGCACCTGTGAGAGGCAAAGGAGGCAAGAAGAGAAAGGCCTCTGAGGATCTTCAAGGATTCCCCTTGCTCCGCCAACAGTTTCTTGATTACTTCAACGAGGTAAGAATCACTGCCCCTGCTTGTTTAAGGATCACCTGACCCTGAACTTACCCTTTCTCCTTTTTTGCAGAAATTTGCTGAGATTGAAACTTATGTCGGCCACGTTGAGGATCAGGACCGCCAAATCGCCGACCTCCAACAAATGGGTGTGCTGAAGGATCTCAAGATAGCTGATCTTGAGAAGGAGCTCCGGGCTACCAAGGATGAAGCCGTCAAAGCGCTGATCAACTTTGATTATGAGAAGCATGGTATCACTCAGGATGCCAAGGTTTCTGCTGCGATAACCATGTACAAGATCCAGTTGCAGATGGCTGCGGAGGCTCAGGATCCTTCCTTCGACAAGAGCACGTGGGACGTGGAGGGTTGGAAGGCAAGGCTAGCAGAGTTGGAGGATGATGATGATGCTGAGGAGATCCCAATGCTTGAAGGTGGTGATGCTGGCAAGGATCAGGGTGGAGAGGCAAGTGGAGCTGGTGATGATGGTGGTGCAGCGAAGGCTTGAGCTGCAGGATTGGGCAATGATGGAAATTTCTAGACATAGCCGGAGCCAAATTTTTTTTGGTTTGATGGTAGTTTGTTTCGAACAATTTGATGGTCTGTAACTTTGAACAATAGTTTTTAGGATTAAGGATCCAGGATCCTTCAGACAATAGGTAGGATTGCAAATGGTGGAGGGATCCTCTGTTTGGGGGATGAAGCCTTTGTGATCCTGCCGCTTTTTATTTTCCTGCATGCTACGACCGCACAAACAATGGACACCCTTTGCCAACCCATGTGGACAGGCCACGTTTTGCTGGTAGAAACGTGGGTTGGCAATTTTGACAACTTTGAAGGGTTTAAAATCCTTTGTTAATAAAATAACTCTAATCTTTTTGGCTTATCTCGTGTTGTTATCCTTTGTTTATCCTCTTATTTTCCAATTGTTTAAAAACATATTCATTTGAGTAAGAAAGGTTAAGCAAATCATGTTCAAGAATTTTAGGATATGATCCTGGATCAAATATCCTATAATCGAAAATTTTTCAAAGTAGTTTATTTTAAGAATCATAGGTTCAGTTGTCAAGGTCTAAGGGTTATTCAAATGAATAATGAATGAAATTAAAAATAGTTAAGGATCATACCTGAGGATCCAAGTTAGGATCCTAACTTTTAATCAGGATAACCATAAGTAAAGCTTTAATGGATAATAAGGATTAAGGATCCTTAATTGTTTAACTTCGAAAACCTGAAAAAATGGAATATAACTTGGGACTAAGCCAATATAAAGGATAAGTTAGTAACTGGGGACAAGCCCAAAGGATAACTGGGGACAAGCCCATAGGATCACTGGGGACAAGCCCGAAGGATAACTGGGGACAAGCCCAAGGATCGTATGTAAACTGGAGTATGGCCCTTACTGGCGACTATCCAAACTTAGTGACATGAAAATGCCAAAACCTTAGCTAACGTGAAAACGTTAGAAACCTTAGGAACGGATGTATGGTACGTCTACCATTATACGTAGGATCCTTGGTATAGCCAGTACGATGAGGTTATCAGCCCCGAAAGTGGGTACTGGTCCCAAAGACGTGAACTATACCAGGATCATCGTGCGCTACAGGCGGAAACTGGGGACAAGCCCAAGGATAACTGGGGTTGAACCCAAGGATCTGAGATGCTTTTGAAGATTCTTAATGATATGCTGAGGATACCTGGACTATCAGAACTTAAATTCTCGTGAGAAGAGGATGAAGGATGCATGATCCTTATCCTTAGGTAAAAATAAGAAAATGAAATTGTTTAGGATTAGGATTTTACCAGAGTAAGGATCATTGACATTATCGGGATCCTTCGAGGATGCTTTCAATGTAGGGATCATATGTGCCAGGAGGATCCTGTTCACATGAAATATTTCTTTAAGTGAACAGCATTCCAGGCTCTAGGTAACAAATTTCCTTCCATGGTTAGCAATCTATATGCCCCTTTTCCTGCTTCAGCTTCAATCAAGTAAGGACCTTCCCATTTTGGTGCTAATTTCCCGTCAGCAGGATTGATGGTATTTTGGAATGCTTTTCTCAATACCATATCTCCCACTTGGAATTTCCTTATTCTGACATTTTTGTTGTAAGCACCAGCCATTCTTTGTTGGTAGCTAGCCATCCTTATCCTAGCCAGATCCCTGATTTCTTCAATAGTATCCAAATCCTGAGCCAAGTTTGCAGCATTCTCTTCAGAATCACGGGTACTTGTTCTAGCAGTTGGAACCACCATTTCTGTTGGGATCACTGCTTCTGCCCCAAACACCAAGGAGAAGGGTGTTTGACCAGTAGCATTCTTGGGAGTTGTCCTGTCAGCCCAAAGCACATAAGGCAATTCTTCTGCCCATTTCCCCTTCTTGGATCCAAGTTTCTTCTTCAGATTGTTGATGATGATCTTGTTGGATGATTCTGCTTGGCCATTGGCTTGTGGGTGGACTGGTGTTTATGTTATCATCTTAATCCCCCAACTGTCACAAAAGTTAGTAGTCCTGCTCCCAATAAATTGGGAACCATTATCACATACAATTTCAGAAGGAATGCCAAATCTAGTTATAATGTTTCTTTTAATAAAGGATATCACTTCCTTTTCTCTGACTTGGGCAAAGGCTTCGGCCTCTATCCACTTGGAGAAGTAGTCAGTCATGGCAAGCATGAATACTTTTCCACCAGGTGCCTTAGGGAGCTTGCCAACTATATCCATCCCCCATCTCATGAATGGCCAAGAGGATGGTATAGGATGTAGAAATTCAGCCGGCTGATGAAGGATATTGTTGTGTCTTTGACAAGGATCACACTTCTTAGCATACTCCACAGCATCCCTCTTCATAGTTGGCCAGTAGTATCCTGTCCTAAGGATCCTTGAGAACAATGCCCTGCCCCCAGTGTGGTTTCCACAATCTCCTTCATGGAAGTCTTTTAATACTTCTTGAATTTCAGGATCCTCGATACATCTTAAATATGGTCCTGCAAGAGATCGCTTATATAGCACATTATTCAAGATTGTGAATTGAGATACCTTAATCCTGAAAGCCCTAGGATTTTCTCCCATAGGAATCTCCCCGTGTTGTAAGTATCTCATGATTGGTGAGATCCATGATCCTGAATAAGATTGAGTCTCCTCACTAGGGATCATTGCAGTATCCTCTTCTATTTCCATGGCCACCTGATTTTCAATAGCAGGAGCTAGGATATGGATGATGGGGATACTTATATCCTCAGGGATCTTCAAAGATGATCCTAGATTGGCCAATGCATCAGCTTCTGTATTTTCCTCCCTTGGTACCTGTGTCAAACTGAAAGAAACAAAGGAGAGTGCCAATTCTTTGACTATCTCTAAATATTTGGTTAGTTTTTCACCTTTCACAGCATAGGATCCATTAAAGTGATTAGTGATCAATAATGAATCTACGTATACTTCAAGATACCTGACCCCCATATGCTTAGCAATTTGCAAACCAGCAATTAAGGCTTCATATTCAGCCTCATTGTTAGTTGCTTGGAACTCACAAGCTATGGAGTGGGGTATTATGTCCCCCTGTGGCGATTTTAGTAGTATGCCGAGCCCTGTGCCTTTGATATTTGAGGATCCATCGGTGTGCAGTATCCAAGGATCCTTAGTCTCATCCAGCTCTTGGACCTCTAATTCGGCTTCTTTTTGTAGATCACTACTGAAATCAGCCACAAAGTCTGCTAATGCTTGAGATTTGATGGCTGTTCTAGGCTCATATCTTATATCATGGGCACTAAGCTTTACTGCCCACTTAGCCATCCTTCCGGACATCTCTGGTTTCCTGAGGACATTCTTGATTGGAAAATTAGTTCTAACAACGATAGCATGTGTTTCAAAATAATGTCTTAGTTTAGTAGATGCCATAATTAATGCAAGAATAAGTTTTTCGAGGTGTGAGTACCTGGATTCAGCATCAAGTAAACTCTTACTTACATAATAGATAGGATATTGTGTACCTTCATGATCCTTAACAAGGACTGCACTTACAGCTGTTGAGGATACCGCCAGGTATAAGGATAACACATCTCCTTTTCCGGGTTTCATCAATGCTGGAGCTGAGGACATATACTCTTTGAGGGCTTGTAAAGCATTCTCGTGCTTTTCAGTCCACTCAAATTTCTTGTTTTTTCTTAGGATATCATAGAATTCTTTACATCTTTCTGAGGATTTGGATATGAACCTATTTAGAGCTGCTATCCTGCCTGTTAGCCTTTGCACATCCTTAGCGTTGGCAGGGGATTTGATATTCACCAATGCTTTGATTTGTTTCGGGCTTGCTTCAATGCCCCTCTGAGTTACCATATATCCTAGAAATTTACCTGCTTTAACACCAAAGTGACATTTTGAAGGATTAAGCTTCATGTTATAATTATCAAGGATATCAAATGCTTCCTCCAAGTCCCTTAGGTGATCCTCAGCTTTCTTTGACTTTACTACCATATCATCTATGTACACTTCCATAGTCTGTCCAATTTGATCTTTGAACATCATATTCACCAGCCTTTGATATGTTGCACCTGCATTTCTTAATCCAAAAGGCATGGCAATATAACAATATAAACCAGTTGGGGTCATAAAAGCCGTATCCTCTTGGTCAGATGGCTCCATCTGAATTTGTTGGAATCCAGATGATGCATCCATAAAAGTTAACAGTTCATGCCCCGCCGTTGCATCCACCATGGAGTCAATGTGGGGTAATGGGAAAGGGTCCTTGGGACATGCCTTATTCAGATCAGTGAAATCGACACATACCCTCCACTTTCCGTTTTTCTTTTGGACAACAACCACATTGGCTAACCATTTTGGATATTTTACCTTTCTGATCATACCTGCTCGAAGTAGTCTTTCTACTTCTTCCTAGATAATGGCATTCCTTTCTAGTGCAAACTTCCTCCTTTTTTGATGGATTGGTTTGATTGACCTGTCAATGCCAAGTTTATGAGTGATAATGTCCTTAGATATACCTGTCATATCTTCGTGTTTCCATGCAAAGGTAGATTTTCTTCTTTTGAGGAAGGATATCATGTCTTCTTTCATCTTGCCAAGGATCCCTGATCCGATATAGATTTTTGATTCAGGATCATTAGGATCCAAAAGGATTTCGTCCATATCCTGTTCCCTTGCCTCCAAGACATTCCTTGGAGGATACTGTAATTGCTATTGCTCCCTTGGCTTCGAGGTTGGTTTCATGGATGAGGTATAACAATCCTTAGCCTCCTGCTGATCACTGTCGATCTTGATTATTCCCCATGGGCTAGGGAGTTTCACACATTGATGGTAGGTGGATGGGACTGCTTTCATATCATGTATCCAGGGCCTGCCAAGGATAACATTACAACAAGATAAACAGTCAATAACACAAAATTTTTGATAATTATGTAATCCTTCCACGTAGATTGGGAGTTTGATGTCCCCCAGGGTTTTCTTAGTTTCTCCACTGAATCCCACAAGCACAGAGGATCTTGGTGTGATGTCTGATTCTGGAATACCCATCTTCTTCAGAACATCAAGCTGGATAATGTTTACTGAGCTTCCTCCGTCGATAAGGATCCTGCGGACAAAATGGTTAGAGATAAAGAGAGTGATGACTAGACTATCATGATGAGGATCCTGGATGTTAATTCTATCATCCTCATCGAAGGTTATAATTTTTCCTTCCGAGACGCTTGATGTTCGAATAGGTCTTTCTCCGTTATCCATTTTAGCTTCCTTTGCATGCCTTTTAGCTGCCGAGAAGGATGTACCACAGATGTCTGATCCTCCAGAAATAAAGTTAATCACTTGTGCATTTGCCGGAGGAGCTGGAGCTTTCTCAGGGATCCTCTCAGGATCCTGAGTCCTTTGCTTTTTTCTTCCCAACAACTCTTTTAGATGCCCCTTGCTTAGCAGATATCCAATTTCCTTTCTTAATGCGATGCATTCTTCGGTTAAATGCCCAAAATCCTCGTGGTATGCACACCACTTCGATTTGTCTTTAGTTCCAGTTGGTTTGTCGTTTTTTCTGGGCCATCTGGCTTTTTCTCCTAGATTCTGCATTGCAAGGATTAGTTCATGATTATCAACGGAAACACAATATTCAGAAATCGGAAGATAATCCTCATCATCCTCTTCTTGGTCAACGGCATGCACGTTCTGGTTGTCATTCCTATTGTAGGATTTGAATCTGTTGCTTTTGAAAGAGGATCCTTGCTTTTCTTGCTTTGAGGATCCTGCTTGTCTTTCCTGGATCCTCTTGTCATCCTCTAGCCGGATGAACCTGAGTGCCCGAGTTCTTACTTCATCTAGGTTCCTGCATGGTGTCATAACAAGATCATCATAGAACAATGAATCCTTAAGCAATCCCATCTTGAAGGCCTCAACAGCTGTGGCCATATCCAAGTTAGGAATATCCAAGGATTCTTTACTAAACTTGGTTATGTAATCCCTTAATGGGAGTTACCCTATATAAATCACTAGTCAATCTTTCAAACTTTCTACTACAAGAGAATTGATTATTGAATAAATTAACTAAATTAGCAAATGAAGTAATAGAGTAAGGGGGAAGACTTAGCAGCCATTTAAGAGCTGATCCAGTAAGAGTGGATCCAAATCCTTTGCATAAGCATGCTTCCTTTAACTTTTCTGGAATTGGATTGATCTCCATCCTCTCCCTGTATTGTGCTATGTGTTCCTCAGGATCCGTTGTACCATCATACAGCTTCATAGTAGGGATATGGAACCTTTTGGGTATCTCAGCATCACAAATTGGTGGTGCAAAACGAGATACCTTATGGCTTCCATCTGCAATCTCCGGGATAGGTTTGACTACCCCTGGGACACTTGATATCATATCTTTCAGTTTTTGTAGTTCTCTGGCCATAGCATGATTGATACCTGTATCCTGCATGAATCCATGGTTAGTGGTAAGAGAATTATTAAAAGTGTTACCTCCCATCGGGTTCAAGTTAGGAACATTGGGTGTGAATCCATATTGCTGGGATTCTGGGATAATGGATGGACCAGTGGAAGCAATGGTCTGCATTGGAATAAAATCTCCTTGATGGACATCTAGACTTCCTGTTTGCAAATTCTTCAAGGATCCTGGGATGAAGGAGGATCCTTGAACCTAGGATGATCCTGGAACAAAGGAGGATCCTTGAACCTGGGATGATCCTGGAACGAAGGAGGATCCTTGAACCTGGGATGATCCTGGAACAAAGGAGGATCCTAAGCTCATGAAGGATCCTAAATGCTGGGTGTAGGATCCCGCCGGTTGGAAATATGATCCTGATGCCTGAGTCATTGTTGCTGGGCCGAAATGCATTCCTCTTGATCCACCCACATATTGAATGTCTGGACCTCTGATGGCTGAGAAGTAATCATTGGAGTATCAAAATTCAAAGATTTGGGCATCAGTGGGGAATGATCCTCTGCCGTTTTCTTTTGTCTTTTGAGATCTCCGATTTCTCTGAGGATCCTGTCATTAGTTTCATCCTGCTGCTGCGTACGATCCCTCATCTGCAAAATCAAAGTAAATATATCACTAGTACTGGGAACAGAAGAAGTTAGAGCAGAAGATGATGGTTTAGATGAGATAGAAGTTGGTCTCTTCTCAGCATTTTTCTGAGATCCGGCTGGTGGTGGAGGCAAAGGTGGAATGCCAGTAGATGAATTGACTGCCGACATCGCTGTGGAGGTATTCTTCAACGACGAAGCCATGCAACACTCCAGAATGGTCACCAACAGAAAATCTTTTTATGAATGAAGCACCAATTGCCCCACGGTGGGCGCCAAACTGTTTTGGTCAAAAAATCACACAAGGATAATGCAACCAAACTCTATGTAAACGGGGAATGATGCTTGGTTTGATGAAAAAGTAAAGGATCACTTTAGTATGAAATATGCAAGTGACACAAGGATTTATACGAGGAAAAAGCCCTTGATCAATGAATGATCTCCGGCATAAAAAACCTCGGGTGATGGCAACTACCGATCACCAAACTTCAATATAACAAATAATGATTACAACTTCGGATGGTAACGAGCTGAATACAAGGATCACTATAGTATTGTGTCTAAGCGTGTGAGAAATGTGTTGTGTGTCTTCCGAATGTGGAAGAGTGCTATATATACAAGTGTGAGTGGCCCTATTTTAGGTAAATAGACTAACTATCAGCTCATTACCCCTTTAGGAATAAAAGTAAATCTAGCCTAAATTATCGCCCTTAAATCATGCTGAGTTTCCATATCCTCTACAACGTTCATCTCTGATTAAGCATATGCCAAAGTTGTAAAGACGAGTCCCTTGATTACGTTGCTAAGAGCGGATCCTGCTAGACATTCCTGCAAGATAACATTAAATCCAATGAAAACAACTGTTAGCATGAGGATCCCTATGATGGTCCGTGATCCTGATCCTGGAACTCTTCTGAGGATCACTATCTGCCAAAGAAATAAGGATCACTGGTTAGGATCACATGTAAGGATCATATGTCATAAAAATACAGCCCTAACATACATTATGCTTTTAAATTTGTATGTTTTTGTAAAATTACATTTAGGGACATGGGAAATACTTATATATAGTATATAGATAAGGTCATAATAATTAATTGCTATTAATATATATTTGTTTGTTTGAGTTCAAAGCAGGAACACAACATATTTCAGTTTTTCATATTGAAGTAATGGAATTCAAAATATCTAATTGGGCTAAATATGAGTAAAGTATATTTGATGGCCATGGATTAATATACATAGTGCAGCGCACCATTTTGATAAAGGAATGTGTGATGATGAATTAAAAATAAAAGACAATAGGTGATAAATGTTTTGTCGACCCTTTGAGCAAATCGCGTATGGCTATTTTGGGTTGGGATTAATTCCATGTCAAGCCCATAAAAAGTTAGTCGGTCAAGGGCATTTATTACGAACTATACTTCAATTTTGAAAAGGAAAAAAAAGAGAACGCACAGTGAGTTCGAAATGGAGCCAGGGGCTGTTGTTCTTGGCTATTTTGGCACACAAATCAAGAGGGAAAAAAGAGGATTTTGGAGTAGAGGCTTGAAACGTAATGGGAAGCTAATCTTCTATGGATTCATCCTCCTGTATGTAGAAATTGTAAGATGCTAGGGTTTTAACAATTGTTTTGAAATTTTATGTGTGACTAGTTATGATTAAATATATGAAGCTTATATCAATTGTCTTGCATTTATATTGAATTCATGAATTGTCAAGTGACTTATGAAATTTGACTTTATGAAATGAATACATTTTACCATTCTCATACCCTACTTTAACTTTACTATTAGTGGGATTTACTGGGTATGATGATGATGATGATGATGTGAAATGAATATGTGCAATTATGCTTTGCTATAGGCTAGGGTTTACATGTTCTTGTTAATGAAGTGAATTTTTGTTCATTCATTGTGATGTTGATAGCCATCGGCACCTAAGCCATGTGATATGAGCCAAATGCAACATATAAATTATATGAAAATATTGGGTAGTACAGCAAGTACAATGGCCATGGGGCCGTGTGAGCATCTGGACTGACAAGCTCATTAAATGAAGATGGAGAAGAAGGAAGGCACGGAGTCATGCCTACCAGGCACGAGGACGTGTAAACTGTCTGTTTTCAGCTATAAATAGGGGTGCTTGGTTCTATTGAAACTCATCCCTTGGCAAACCACTTTTCTCACACCTGCCACCATTCCACCACCACAATACCACCATCATCCACCACATTCATCCATCATCCATCTCTAGAGTGTGTGTAGTAGTCTCGAGATCCAAGATTGATCGTTAGAGTTTTTTTCAAACAAAGGTCATGCTTTGCTAATCTCTTACATCATTTGGTGAAGACAAGTCATTTATGTATTACTTTTGATTTTCAATCTTTGGTTAACTTTTTAATTGGGTATGTATTAATGACTTTAATTACTAATTTTTTATATTAAAAGTGAACTTTATTCTATCACCTCTTCATGTTTCATTTATTCACTCATTCGTGTCTTTACGGTCTATATAAGCGCGTTAACCGCCTAGAAGGGGGTTAGAAGGGTGGTATGGGTAAAGTTCTTGCCTCGTTCAGTGTATAGATCCTGTGAGGACTTGATTCAAGCTTATTAGGACTTCCTTTGAGGCATATAGCATCAAATCGGGGGACGTAAGAATGACTTGAATCCCTTATAAATAAATTACTATTAAAACTTTAAACCGGTCTTGCGGTACTATATCCCTACTGACTCAGACCAATATGGCTGAGGGTAGCGTTGCCTCCAAAAGAGAGACATGCTGCATTTTTTTTAGTAACTTACTTAATTATCTTTCAATATTCCGGCCTTGCGGGACTGTATCCCTGCTGACTCGGACCAATATGGCTGAGGGTAGTGTTGCCTCCAAAACAAGGACATGCCACTATAACTAAGATAATATCTTAAAAACCTAAAGCGCGGAAATCATCAAAGGATACATAAAAGATGAGTCAGAGCCAAGTGATTCTATCTTGTCTATTTGTTTTCTCATTTATTTAGTTTCTTTATTTTACTTGTTAAAAATCTTTCCTCAAAATTTGATTAGATTAGACGTTGACTATATGCCGGTATTAAAAGCTCTTGTGTCCTTGGACGACCTCGGTATCTTACCATCACTATAGTACGCCAACGATGGGTGCACTTGCCCTAGCGTGTTGTAGAGAGTGATAGTGATAGTGTTATATCGTGTTTTATAAATTTAAAACTTGATAAAAGAGTAAAAGGGGTACTTAAAAATATAATAAAAATCAATACACACTCGCTTCACGTACCACTACGTAACACTAAACCCGTCAATAATCAAGTGCAACTAAATTAGTTCTAAAACGTTAGAAACCCTAGCCCTTGCAATTTCGGACAAGGTGTGAACCATGTTTTAAAATCATTGTTTTAAACCAATCAGTTAAGTTTTGCAATTATAGTTAACGAACCATTTTCGTTAGTAGTAGTAAATTGGCTCACCCCGACATCTTTTCAACCAAATATTTCAAAAGATAAAATCAATCATAGCAAACTTCATAATAGTAAACTTCATAATTGTTTTGCAACTAATTTATCTAATCAAACAACGCATGCAATACTGACCACATGCTCTTTGTGGATACGATACTTGACTTACCCTAGCTACCTAGGTTAATTGGGATCCTAGCTACCTAGGTTAATTGGGGTTTTGACTGATCGGGACGACACGGTCTGTCAAGTAATTGCAACTTAAACCACACTACCAAAATATGTATATGAGAAATAATTGTTTCATGATAGAAAAATCAAGTATAAAGGGGAGAAAGTTTAACCGATTATTGGCTTGATGTGAATTAATATTACATCATGTAAAAGTACATGTTCCCAAATACAAATATGAAAATTTTCTCTCGTGATCAACGTCTTCAACGAAAGCAATTTGTGTAATAACATTCGTCACCTGTAGTTTGACACTTATTCCAATAATCATTACTAAAATGGAAATCAAGATCATCGCATTCATGAAAATACTAACAAGTCGCATAAACTTCAAATTGTGTATTTGATAATCAGCCGATGCATCGATTTCAGAACATTAAATGGCATCATGTGGGGGGGGGGTATACATATCCTGTTATCATTTCCATAATATTTAGTGATTCAGACCCTAGTTTAGTTGGTATGTGATTAACTTCCCTTGAGTGCAAATATTGCATTTTTAAGTACCATGAAAAATCATCTTGTTTTGGATATTTTTAGATCATCAATGGCGACTTTGAATGGTTTAATCGGTAAAATCAATTTATTAAACGATATGCGCTCATGTTTGTTTATCATTATATCATCACATTCACTTCAAGGGATGGATTAGAATGACACGACTTTTATAGTGGTCTTTTCAAACCTTATATATTATTTTATAATCATTCTACTTCAAAAGCAAATTTGAGGTTTGATTATGGAAATTGTTTTATTCAACTTGTATATATAATCTTCTCCTAAAGTTGCCATCGCCACGCCGGGCCCTGAAAAGGAAAAAACTGTTGTTGCTGATGAGCCACCTGTAGTGACTACTCCATCTGCCTCTGTGCATATATCCAAGCTACCAGGGGAGAATGTGCAAAGAGATCAAGAAAATGTTGAACACAAGGAATTTGAAAAACTTGATGTAAAGAATCTCCAATTCGCCCAGATGAGACTCGGGTGTCATATCATAAGTGAATCTTGATCACAATTCAGTCATGTTTATACATTGTGATTATATACCACAATTTTGGTCATTACATATGGAACACAATGTACACATAAGGTTAGATTATACAATACATGACTTTATAACAAGTCGCCAAGTAAAACAAGTTATGATACAACCTTATGAAATAAGATGTGTACATCACCTAAAAGATATATATATATATATATATATATATATATATATATATATATATATATATATATATATATATATATATATATATATATATATATATATATATATATATATGGTGGAGTTATTGTAAAAAAGACCAAAAGTGTGAGAAAGGTAAGAAAGATTCTCAGCCATTAGATCTAAATTAATTGAAAAGGGTATAACTGTAAATGCATTAACAAATTCAAATATGGTAATCCTTGATTTAAGGATTTGGAGAGAGAAAATCCTTGATTTAAGGACTTATAACCGTCCATAATCAGAGCATGTTCATGACATGGTGTTTTAAATAAATTCATAGTTCAATTCATGGTGTTCTTACAAAATAATATAACACCATTCAGTAAACAAAATATAACACCATTCAGTACACAAAATAACACCATTCAGTACAAGATATAACACCATTCAGTAAACAAAAAATAACACCATTCAATAAATAATATAACACCATTCAGTAAACAAAAAATAACACCATTCAGTAAACAATATAACACCATTCAGTAAACAAAATAACACCATTCAGAAAAAAATAACACCATTCAGAAAATAAAATAAACACCATTACTGAAAAGAAAAAAACACCATTAATGAAAAGAAAATAACACCATTCAGAAAAAAAAACACCATTCAGTAAAGAATATAACACCTCTGTATCATCTTCTCCACTTCCGGCACCACCACTGCCGCACCACCATTGCCGATCCGCACCACCACTGCCGCTGCCGCTCGCCGCTGCCACTCGCCGCTTGACATGGATTTCGTCACACGCACACCTCCTCTCACCCCCACTATCTCGGTTCCGTCTCTCTATTCTCTGGCCACCGGCGCCGCTTTTCCGGAGGCTGCCGGCGACGGTTTCCCCAACAAAGACACCCCAACCCCTTCGTTCTCTCACCCTCGTTCTATCTCTTTAAAGAAACCCGACCGGACTCCGGCCGGTGAAGTCGGCAGAGCCGGTGTGAATGATTATAACGATGTTAGATGATGATGATGAGAGAGAGATCTTTGATCGTAGATGGAGATCATCTGGATAGAGAGAGAGAGAGATATTGTAGGGATTCTGATTTACAGTTTCTATTTTTGAATGGATATAAAGACTTTATTACCGCTAGAATTTTCAATTCAGTCAAAAAAAAAAAAACCAAATTTTACAATTAAATTTGGTCCCTAATAATCTCAACCATTAGATCAAAGATCTAATGGTGTAGATTCTTTCTTACCCTTCTCACCCTTTTAGTCTTTTTTACAGGATCCTAACTCTATATATATATATATATATATATATATATATATATATATATATATATATATATATATATATATATATATATATATATATATATAATTTGTGTATATATTAGCTTATCACGATATAACTAATCACAACTATAACTTATATACATATATTTGTTACTTTAACTTGAAACATATAAAGATATAACTAACCATAAGTGTCACACCCCAACCGATGGCGGAAACATCGGGGTGCGAGCACTAAGCGTTCAGATTGCTCATGAGAATTCCATAACACTCAATATTTCGATAAACATTAATAAATTTCATAGTAATTGTCTAAAACAGCCATTCACAAATGTCAAGCATCAAACATAACAACATTGTTTCAAATATTCCAAAATGTCTAAATTAACTAGGCGACGTTTCTAAGCATCTCCTAGCTTGATTTCCATACATTCCAAAGCAGCCTATTAGCCTGCAACATGTATTAAAATATCAATACAAAAGTATTGGTGAGTATACAAGTTTGATAATAGAATAATAGGTTAAAAACAACTCACATCCACAATGTAAGCAATAAAAATAGTTTCAGTCGTGCTAGTGTCGCAGTCCACGCAGTGATAGCCCAAGTATCCCGATACTTTAGTGTTTACCCAAGACTCAAGGTAAACTAGAATCCTCCTAACAATACCCCCTGAGAATAACAGGAGAGGTGCACCCCTTATAGCGCTACTATTGTTAAGGCGGAACTACACACCTGGAGTAAACGTCACATAGCACAAATAGAATACTAGAATGCACAAGTTTTCACATACACATAGGATAGAGTTTAGATTTTGAAAGATTCAAGTTTATATAGAATACATGTTACACCCCAAAGTTTAAACGTAAAAAAAAGGGATCAAGTATACTCACAGTGGTTGCTTAACAGTCGCAACTGTTATTGGATCAAAGGGAGCTCTTTTAGAATAAGCCTAATTAGATTACAACGGGATACGAGTAGGGCAGAATGACGAGATTACGCACGGTGTTGGAAACTGTCATTGGATCGGATGGCTGTCCGATAGGGTGGTCGTCCGATAGGGTGGTCGTCCGATAGGGTGGTCGTCCGATAGGGTGGTCGTCCGATAGGGTGGTCAGGGTGGTCGTCCGATAGGGTGGTCGTCCGATAGGGTGGTCGTCCGATAGGGTGGCCGTCCGATAGGGTGGCCATCCGATAGGTGGTCATCCGATAGCGTGGCCATCCTAAGTTTAACGATGACGACAATGGTACGTGTTGTGACAATGGTAAACTCGTCGTCGCACAACCATTCTGGTCGGGTGGGAACCACCCCAGTCCGATCAGTTATTGTCCGTGATGACGTTTATGTCCAACTCCGTTTTCCGGCCATCATTCTCCGGTGGAAATCCATCCTTAAGCCGACTCTAGACTAATAATCAAGTCTATAGTCCGTTCAGGAACGGATCTCACCATTTAGAGCAAAAGTTGAAGGAGAAGACGAAGAAACTTAAGTTTTATTATGAAAATACTTAGATTTAGGTTGGATTTAGTGATAAATACATGGAATCCCTTAGATCTTAGCTAGAACTCACCAAGCATGACCTCATATAACAGTTTGTACAAACCACCATGATGACATCATCCTTAAGATCTCAGATCTGAGAGATTTCAGGGTGAAAAGTGTGATTTCAAAGGTGAATCATGTAGAGGATGAGGTGTAGATCGAGAAAGTACAAGAATCTAGCTTGAAACGTGCCGAAATCGCCAAGGAAATGGAGAAAATGTAGTGTACGTGCGTCCGGTCGAACAGGGCTGTCACATCAGGGAATAAAGTGATGTGAAGGCCTATTTATAGTGTGGAAGGGACTTGAGGCGATTTGGCATTGGATAGGGTGGCAAACCAATCTTTCCGCGCTCCCGTCTTTGATTCGTTTTGCGAGTTAGGCTAAGCGTTTGCGTATTATAGAATAACTAGATTACATCATAAACATCAAAAGTTCCAGAGATTAATAGATTCCGCTAGTGACAAGGCTCCAGTCTCTCGTTCAACCAAGAATCAAGTTTTACGAGTCTAAGGAGTCAAGCACCAAATAGATTTAGTAATGCATGTCAGTGTGTATATATTTTAGATGTATATTTTAAGCCCTTTTTACACTTTTTAGCCAAGTTTTAAATTTATAAACACGATATTCACTAACACTAAACACACATATGGGCAAGTGCACCCATCGTGGACGTAGTATAGTGTTAGTAAGATACCGAGGTCATCCAAGGACACAAGAGCTTTTAGTACCAGTTTATCCTCAACGTCTAATCAAATCAAAATGTTAGAAAAAGATTTTTAAACTAGAAAAATAAAACTAACTAAAATGCTGAAAAAGAAAATAAAAGTAAAAAAAAAAAACAGATAGACAAGATGAATCACTTGGATCCGACTCGTGTGTAGTGTAACCTTTGATTATTTTCGCACTTTTGCACTTGTTTAAGAGATTATCTTAGTTATTGTAGTAGGCCCCTCTTTTGAAGGTGACGTTACCCTCAACCCAATAGTTTGAGTCAGCAAGGATACAGTCCTAAGTAGTCGGGTTAAAGTTTTAATAGGAGTTTAACTTATGAGGGGGTCAAAGAATTTGGACCCCCACCGTCCAATACCGTTGGGTATTGAAGGAGGTCCTACTAAATTTGACCCAGGTCCTTTGCAGGATCTATACACTGAACAATGGCAAGACTCTTACCAAACCGTTCCCTTAACCCCCGACCAGGTAGCCAACATACCTCCATATAGACCGTGGAGATATGAATGGTGAAAATCTTTTATTTTATATAGACAGTAAAATAATGCCAAGACACCACGGACAAACGATAAGGAAGAATCACCTTCAACATAAGAAACTAGTAATTAAAGTCACTAATACAAAACCAATTAAAAAGTTCAAAAGATTAAAAATAAAAAGTATTACACTAAACACTTGTCTTCACCAAGTGATGTAAGAGACTTAGGCAAACATGGCCTTTGATTGTCAAGAACTCTTACGATCAATCTTGGATCCCGAGACGACTCACACACTCTATGATGGACAATGGATGATAGTGGTGGATGATGGTGTTGTGATGGTGGTGGGTGGTGGGTGAAGTGTGAGAGAGGTGGTGTGCCAAGGGATGAGTTGCAAGAGCTCCAAGCACTCCTATTTATAGGCTGAACAGAAGCCTGGGCACGGCCCTGTGACACCCAAGGAAAACCGGGAAAACCATGCAACTTAACTAGCTGCCTCAGTGAGTACGTACCAAATTTCGAGACGAAATTTCTTTCAACTTGGGGATAATGTGACAACTCGTATGTGAGACCCCTCTTTGTGTGTTTCGATATAACTTGTTTGAACTATACGTGACTAGTGGACGTGTTTGATTGTAATGTAATATTATGCATTATGTGCTACCTGATGATATGTGAATGTCATAAGTTTGGTTGCATAACACTTGTCCGGTCGCACAAACCATTGGGCCGCACATTAATCCTTTTCTCTCACACGCTACCCGGCCCACTATCACTATACTTGGCCGACTCGAGACTAAGGGCAGCCCATCAATGGGTTCGGCCCACTTCTTATATGCATACATGAACCTTTAGGGGGTGTAGTTTCTCATTACTTACAAAACACTAACACACACAAACCCTAAGCTCTCTCCTTTTCTCTCCTTTGGAACCGGACGACAGCCCCACTCGAAGCCTTTCTCCTACGGTTCAATCCAACCCTCTCGAACATCACGGTTAGTGTTATTTTGTTGATGGTTGTTATGCGTCTGATGTGGTATTGTTATATGATCAGTTAGGGTTTCATGCTAGTAGTTATGTAATAAATTTGTGATCATGAATGGAACATATGTGTTGATTTTGGTATGCATATGATGAAACTGTTTTCGTGTTAGCAAAACTATTAGAAGGGATTTCATGATGATGGTTGATGGTCTATGATTTGGGTTACATGTTAGTTCTGGAATTAGTTAATCAGATGATCCGATTGAGTGCTTGATGATTGTTCTTGATTTCATGATGATTAAGATAGTATGATTGTGTATGAATTCCGAATTCAATGCTGTTTAATCTGTTGTGAAACTGCCAAACTTGTTAGCAATTGTTACGGAATTAAAGATGCTGTAAATAAGGAAGTTTGTTACATTCCTGATCTCGACACGGGTTGCGAGTCGAGAACCCTTAGTCTCGACTCGAGACCGCGCATCATCATCACACCGACAAGGCTCGAGACCTCGGATGCGAGTTCTGTTGCGACTCGAGACATGACTCGAGAACACCCACTCTCGAGTGACAAATGCATAACTCGAGACCTCTAGTTACGACTCGAGAACACCAAGACTTCAACTCGAGACCACACAGTCTCGACTCGGGATCTCTAGTCTCGACTCGAGACCATTTACACGTGCACACTGTTGGACTTGCACACTGTTACAGGCCTAAGTAATTGGGCCGCAATGTTGGGCTTTGATTGTTTACGTGATGCTACTGTTGAATTCGTATGAACTGATGTTAATTGCCATAGTTACATGTGTATGCCATGATCAATACTTGTACACAACTTGTTAGAATACGTGAAGAACATATACATGCACTACCTAAATACGAACCTGACTTGTATGGTACACCTATGTTAGGACGTGGTTAACCACATTATAGCTTGATTGACCTTTCTGTGTATCTGCTGAGCAAACCAGGGTGAGTTCACACTCTTACCAAGGCATGGGATTCCCGGTTGGTAGGGAGTGGGATTAAAGGAATGGGATTGAACAATTATTTGTACATACACTGTTACTAGACTATCTACCATCGTCCTCGGATGCGAAGGACCCATACGTAAAGCCTACGTATACTTGTACTTATCACTGTCCTCAGGTTGCGAAGGACACTTACGTAAAACCTACATAAACTTATACTCACTACTGTTCTCGGGTTAAGAAGAACACTTATGGTTACCTCTAGTCTAGTACATACACACATGGGAAGCCCCCACTAAATGAACATACAATTGACTTAGTTACTAACGCATGGTGATGCAACGAACTTACTATTACGAACTTGCTTACTGTGAACTCGCTCAACTAGTTGTTGACTCTCTGTTACATGCCTTGCAGGACAATAGGTACTCATGGAGCTTGCACGGGAGGCACGATCATTGTGGGAACATGGACTGTTGAGTTCCATGTTAAACATTTACACTTTATGAACTTTTACTCATGTTTGGGTTTTCACAATTATGCGTCCGCCATACTTTAACTATGTTTGGTTTTGACCACCTTTTATATTGATGGGTTGAATTTTATTTAATACTTGAAATGTTCAATATGATTGGTGGCTTGATCCTGGTCATGTCACGCCTCCAAGCGGTGATACTCCGCGGGTGGATTGTGGGGGTGTGACAGGCCCCGTGTCCATCCGAGTCTCTCTCTTCATTAATTGCAATTCGCAATTTCATTAAATGCGTCTGCAACAGTTGACCACGCCCCCGTGTCCGCTGAGCACGGCCCCGTGGTGGGCAGTAGAAGCTTCTATCACTTTGTCTCTTCTGCTGACACTTGGGCACGCCCCCGTGCTCACTGAGCACAGGGCGTGTTTAGTCTTCTGCCTTCTTGTTTTGCTTTGGGAAGATGCTATCGGGGGGTCGGGCATGCCACGTTTGTTTCTTTTCTTGTATTTATGTTAGATTTAGCTGTCGTTTTGCTTCTTTTGTTCATTTAAGCGCATTTAATCCTGAAAATACAAAAGGAAGACAAAAGCACACTTTTTCCAACATTAGTACCAGAAAAGGGTTAGTTTTATGCCACAATTGATGTAATTTATATGTTGCATTTTGTGCACATCAAATACCCTCACACTTGAATCTTTGCTTGTCCTCAAGTAAAACTCTTTATAATGTGACTTTTTTCACTCCGAAATGGAATGGGTAAAAGAGAAGGTTTTTGGACTTGTCATAGAGTGTCGGGATTTCCAAGATTCTTTATGTAAGTTTTATTTTTATTTATTTACAATCCTATTCGTCATGATTTATTAAAAACATTTCATAAGATAAATTACTTATTAGGGCATAACATGCCTTTTTAAAATTCCATTTATATAAAAGTTCACATATCTCACGGGGGATCACTCAACACTCGGCCGAAGGTGTATTTTTAGTGAATCACTCGAGAGCGGCATGGAACTTACTCCTACCATAGGCTTGCCAAGCAATCAATCCTCCTCCTTTTTAATTATATACCTTTGTAAATATCAAGAGGACCTTTTGGGTGAAGGGTTAGGCTTGGGCTAAAGGTGGGTGGTTGGGTTAGTGGTTAGTAAAAGGGCAAAAAGCGTAAAAAAGCATCGGTTTTTAAAGACTTTTTATTTTTCACAATTTTAATTTTTTATTTTGATGAACCATTTCTTTCAAACAAGGTTAATATTTTGATGAACTTGTTTGTTTATTTGGTTTCATCAACTTTTTTTTAGGAAAGTCTTAAGAAAAACCGAGCTTTGTTACTAAAAGAAATGGGTTAAATAAAAAGGTTTAGGTGGGTAAAAAGGGTGATTGTTTTGGGTTAAGAAATGAAAAGGTTTAGGCTCAAAGGGGTTAACTAGGGGGATTTTGGGTAAGTAGTAAAAAAAATGAAAAATAATGGTGTAGAAAGAAAAAAAAAGGGTTAGTCCTAATGCCTCCATCATTTACTTACTCGGGTTTGAGTTGGTAAGGACCGGGAATGCATTGTCGTGGCAAGTTCTAGAGTCGTACGAACCAAGCGGCTATTCACACAAGAAACGAAAAATGAGCATTTAGTGTAAAGATATGTATTTGTATGCTAGATAAAGGCTCAAAACTCACTTTTGTGGGAATGGGTTTTTATGTGATCAAGTATATATAATCAAATTTTAACTAAGCTTGTCATGCCATTTCATAATTTTCTTATGTTGGTTCTTTTTATCACGACGCTATCAGTTGTAAACTTGTAAAAATATAACCTTGTTAGAACTTGAAATTCCCAACTTAAACTTTGACAAGTAAAAAAATATGAAATTTTTTTTTGAAAAAAAAATTGGGATGATTAGCGGTTCCAATAGAGTTTTGTGTAAGGCTTGTTAATTAGGACTTGCAAGATTCAAAGTTTTAGCATCCCCCCACACTTAAATTACACATTGTCCTTAATGTGTCCCAAAAATAAGTTTTTAGGTTGATTGAATGAGTAAAAGGGTGTTAAAAGCAAAATTTTATGTTACTGGCACTCTGGACACGGCCCCGTGGTGACCGGGCACGACCCCGTGTTCAGGTGCCAGTATCAAAATTTAATAAAGAGGAACAGAAGCCTGGACACGGGGGCGTGTTCAGTGAACACGACCCGTGTCCAGTTACCTGAACTGGGCGATTGCTGCAGATTGTGCAGCATGGGGCCGTGTTGGGCGGACACGGCCCGTGCTGAACTTGCTGTAATGAAGAAATTTTTGTTGGATGGCCCTGTTTTCGTGCATGGGGTGATGTTTCTCGTTTCCCTTGTTATCCTAGACCATCCCGAGTGTGTTTTATTTATTACAACACCATTAAACATTAAAACCATCATTTCATTGAAGTCATAGAGAGAAATACATAATCCTAGGAAGTTAATATATTAGATAAGTGAGCACAAGAAGCTTAAACCAAGGAGTTCTAGCCTAAAAGTTATTCTAATTAGCAAAATTTCCGAAGAGATAATTCTCTCGGTTAGATGTGGCTTCAAAGAACTCCTTCCTCCGGGCATGGGTTCCTCATATGTCGGCGAGCCATTCCTCTATCTCCCTTGGGAGGAGGAAGGCGGGCTCGTTGGCGTCGGTTTGAGGAGGTGCAACTTCCACCAGGACTTCTTGTAGATCTTCAAGGGGAGGCTCCGCTGGAATGTCATCCCATCCGGTAGGGCTGTTGACTCCAAATGCTAGGTTCCAATCCTCTTGAGGGAGGATTGGTTCCATGGGAGGTGTTACAAGAATATTTAACCTCTGGTGCAAAAGGTTAATTTCTTGAAAACTATTTTCCAGCCCCACCGTAAGATAATTTATACGGTCTATTAGGACCTCCTCCACCGAAGTCATTTCATCGAGAGCTTCCCGTAGTGCCATGACGTAGTGTACAAGGGTAGCTTCAATGGAAGGCCTTCTCCCTCTTCGACTGTTTCTTGAATGTACAGAAGATGTTCCACTATTTTCACTTGACATTCTACGAAAACAAACCAGAAATAGCTTATTTTAATGAAACAGTACTTTGGACACGACCCCGTGTTCACCTTTCTGTAGAATTTTGGATCAAGGAACCTTGAAGTTTTAAGTTATTTTTCCAACTTGTGAAGCCTTTTTGAGCAATAATAACTTAAAACAATGTTATGCAACTCATTTTTAACAAGATTCCTTGAAGAAAACTTCAACAATCCTTACAATAAAACTTTAAATCTCAAGCTTTAATGGAGGTTTTGGAGAAAGATGAAGAAAAAGGAAATGGATAAAAGAGGAAAGGACAAGATGGTTGTTGGAACCTTCTTTTAGAACATACCTAGGATGGTAGGAGAGAAGATCCATTCAAATCTCTGTCCCTGGATGGTCCAAATGTGCTGGATTCTTGGCTGCATTTATAGAAAACGACAGCATGCTGAACACGGCCCCGTGTCCACTGGACACGGCCCCGTGTGCAGACAAGATCCTGACACATTTTGTCCGTATTCTGACGTAAAGTCAGAAGGGAATCTTTTGGTGGACCCGGGGGCGTGTTGGTTGGGCACGGACCCGTGTCGAAAGGCTGATTATGAAGATTGTCTATTTTCAAGGAACTTATCCGGATCGGGCGGTTCCTTACTGGATGGGACAACCCCAAAGTGCCTAAGATACCTTAATTGCTCTAGACTAAGACGAGAACGCAAGAGGTTGTCGGTGAGGGTGATTCCTATGCTAAATGTAGGTGGACATGTCCAACCCTTTTCCGGGCTCTCGTTAAAGAAGGTGTATGCCGAATCGCACAGGTCTATGTTGTGACAACTCGTAATTCTGAATCTATCTTTGTACTTTGTTGTAGCATATGTGAACGTGACGTGATTATATGAAAGTGATTGATTAAACGAATGTTATGTTTGATTTGTGCTTGTGTAATGTATGTATGTATATAAACGGTCCAAACACACAACACTCACCCGATCGCACAAGCCCATTCGGGCTACACTCTTGTATTCGGATCAATGGGCAACCCAAATGAGGGTTCGGCCCACTCCCTTATGTCGCATAACTCTTAGGGGATTGGGCATACCCCTCATAATTTGCAAAACATTTTACACACACAAACCCTAGCTCTCTTCCTTTTCTCTAGAACTCGACGGCAACACACACCTTCCCTATCGAAGATCTTTTCTTATTCGGATCAATCCTTGTTTATTCTCTAATCAGTTAGTATGTTAACTACTTGCTTCCACGATTTTATGATGTTATGCTATATATGCTTACATGATGATGTATTGTTATGATTGGTTCGAGTGATATGTGATTAGGCATGAATGAAGGTAATCGGCCATATATGTGTTTTATTCGAATCCGAATGGTTTGATTATAGTGTTCACGAAATCGGCTTGCATATGTGTATTAGAAATTATTTGTGTTAATCGGACTGCATGCACTATTCAAAGAATCGAATGTTGTTACTCGGCTGCATGTATGTGGAAATCGGATTAGTTGTAGAGTCGAGTATGAAGTGTTATATGATGATCTAAAACCCCTAGATGGATATGTTTAAGTGTCTTGATTATTGTTCATGATTATGATTATGTTAGGGTTCATGAGAATTGATTAGAATATGCTCAGTTCGATCGATTGTATGTTAAATGGATAGTTGGAAAGTTGTGCTCAACGATCCACAACGACGCCTCGCTCCACGTGCAAGACTCAACATTCTAGGTAATATGGTATATGTTTTATTGCCTACATGCTAGATTACATAGAAACATGCTCATAGTATGCTTAGATACACATAACACTATTGCTTGAGAATACTTGTGTACTTACTCTCTTCTGTCATTGAAATTTTCGCGAACCTCTCTCACTTATGATTACCTTTGCTATGAAGATCATGGCTGGACGTATTAACATGACTCAAGTCCAGTTGACGGATCTCATCAACGAACAAGTTGCTGCGGCACTTGCAGCCGCACAAGCAGGAGGTATATCCTGCAGTCGTAACTCACACTAGGATCTCTAGATCCCACACTCTTAAAACCAACTCTTGTGTTTAACCTTGTCCTATTCCTATACACAATAGGTTAACACGCTCAGCAACCTGTTTGCACTTTCAAGAACTTCATGGACTGTCGTCCAAGAACATTTAGTGGCACTGAAGGAGCAGTGGGACTCCTCCATTGGTTTGAGAAGCTCGAGTCGGTGTTTGAAATGTGTGAATGCCCTGAGGCTCGCAGGGTGAAGTACGCCACTGGTACTATGGAAGGAATTGCGCTGACTTGGTGGAACGCGCAAGTTCAGATATTAGGGTTGGCAGCTGCTAATGCCACCCGTTGGAATGATTTTAAGGAACTCATCAAACGGGAATACTACACACGTGATGACATCCACAAGTTGGAGGTGGAGCTCTATCATCTGAAAATGACAGGGTCGGAAATTGAAGCGTATACGAAACGGTCAAATGAGCTGGCCATCTTGTGTCCAACTATGGTGGACCCTCCAGTCAAGCGCATTGAGTTGTACCTCAAGGGGTTAGCGCTAGAAATTCAGAGCCATGTGACATCGGCTAACCTTAATAATATTCAGGATATTCAGCATCTTGCTCATCGCCTCACAGATCAGGCAGTGGAACAGAACAGGCTGCCTAAGCGCATCAGCGCTACTGCTACCGCTACCACTTCTTCTACTCCTGCTATCCCCAATGACAACAAGCGGAAATGGGATGGGGATTCCAACAAGAGTTCAGCTACCGTTCAGTCTCAAGCACAGCAGCAGCGCAAGACTAATGATTACCAGAGTCTGGGTCAGCAATCTTCTGGTGGTTAGGGGCAGGGTGGATATCGGGAAATTTACCCACTGTGTAGCAGGTGCAACAGACACCACAGTGGTCAGTGCCACAAGGGCCGCTGTCAGAGATGTCTCAAGATAGGGCACGAAGCTAAAGATTGCAGGAGCTCACGACCTGCGAATCAGAACCAACAACAACCACCAGCTCCTCAAAACCAGCAGCAACAGCAACAACAGCGGGGCAACAGGGGATGCTTTCAGTGTGGTGCTGAAGGCCACTTCAAACGGGATTGCCCCCAGTTGAACCAGAATCGCAACAACAACAACAATCAGGGAAATGGTAACAACAACGGTAGAAACAATAATGGCAACAAAGCTAGGGGACGTGCATTTGTGCTGGGGCAGGGAGAAGCAAGGAATGATCCCAACGTGGTAATGGGTAAGTTTCTCCTCGACGACTTTTATGTTACTGTTTTGTTTGATTCGGGTGCGGATATAAGTTATGTGTCTCTAAAAGTTAGCCAAATGTTAAAACGTGCACCAACTCCCTTAAACACCAAACATGTCGTAGAGTTAGCTAACGGTAAAAGTCTATAGGCCACACACATAGTTCAGGGTTGTAATCTTATCCTCGCTGGTCAGACTTTCTCTACTGATCTCATTCCCATAGCTCTGGGTGGTTTCGACATCGTCATTGGAATGGACTGGTTATCCCAACAGCACACAGAGATCCTATGTAAGGAGAAGATCGTTCGTATTCCCCGTGCTGGTAAAGAACCTCTCGAAGTTCAAGGCGACAAGAGTGGTGCTGTGGTTGGCATCATCTCCTTCTTAAAGGCTCAGAAGTGTTTACGAAAGGGTTACACTGCCAATTTGGCACTTGTTACCGATACATCAGCAAAAGAAAAGAAATTGGAAGATATTCCAGTTGTACGCGACTTTCCTCAGGTGTCCCCTGAAGATTTACCTGGTCTACCGCCTCATCGCCAGGTCGAGTCTCAAATCGAGCTAGCACTAGGAGCAGCACCGATAGCACGTGCACCGTATCGCTTAGCTCCATCAGAATTGGAAGAATTATCTGCACAGCTACAAGAACTCTTGGATAAGGGTTTCATTCGTCCTAGCTCTTCGCCCTGGGGAGCTCCAGTATTATTCGTGAAAAAAGAAGGACGGTACCTTCAGGATGTGCACTGATTACCGCGAACTGAACAAGGTGACAGTGAAGAACCGCTATCCTCTTCCACGTATTGATGACTTATTCGACCAGTTGCAAGGGTCGAGCTACTACTCCAAGATAGGCCTGAGGTCATGTTATCATCAGTTGAGAGTCCGGGATGAGGACGTCTCCAAAACCGCATTCAGAACCCGTTACGGCCACTACGAGTTTCTTTTCATGCCATTCGGGTTGACAAACGCACCGACAATCTTCATGGATCTTATGAACAGGGTGTGCAAACCCTACCTAGATAAGTTTGTGATTGTATTCATCGACGACATCCTGATCTATTCCAAGAGTCGGGAGGAACACGAGCAGCATTTACGAATTATCTTGGAACTTCTTCGATCAGAACAGCTGTACGCCAAGTTTTCAAAATGCGACTTCTGGCTTCATGAAGTCCACTTTCTAGGCCATGTGGTAAACAAGGATGGGATCCATGTTGACCCCTCCAAGGTAGATTCGATCAGGAACTGGCCTGCACCGCGTACACCAACGGAAATACACCAATTCTTGGGTTTGGCGGGTTACTACAGGAGGTTTATCAAAGACTTCTCAAAGGTTTCACAGCCGCTTACACTACTGACACAGAAGGGTGTCACTTATCGTTGGGGTGATACTCAGGAAACCGCTTTTCAGCACTTAAAGGATAGACTTTGCAGTGCACCTATCCTCTCATTGCCAGAGGGCATGGACGATTTTGTGGTCTATTGTGACGCATCGATACAGGGGCTTGGTTGTGTATTGATGCAACGGGATAAAGTTATTGCTTACGCTTCACACCAACTAAAGGTTCACGAACGGAACTACACGACGCATGATTTAGAGCTGGGAGCTGTTGTTTTCGCGCTCAAGATATGGCGACACTACCTGTACGGTACCAAGTGCACTATCTACACCGATCACAGGAGTCTCGAGCATATCTTCAAGCAGAAGGAACTGAACATGCGTCAACGTCGATGGGTTGAACTACTTAACGATTACGAATGCGCCATCAAGTACCATCCAGGCAAAGCCAACGTTGTGGCTGACGCTCTCAGTCGAAAAGACACTCTACCTAGATGCGTGCGAGCACTACAGCTTACTATTCAGTCTGGCCTTCCTGCACAGATACGAGATGCTCAGGTAGAAGCATTGAAACCAGAAAATGTAAGGGCTGAAGCCTTACGTGGCTCAAGGCAACGATTAGAACAGAAGGAAGACGGCGCCTATTATGTAACGAGGCGTATTTGGGTCCCACTATATGGCGGTTTACGAGAACTTGTAATGGACGAAGCACATAAGTCTCGCTACTCGGTACACCCAGGTTCGGATAATATGTACCACGATCTTAGAACTACGTATTGGTGGCCTAGCATGAAGGCCCACATTGTAACCTACGTTGGCAAGTGTCTGACTTATGCGAGAGTCAAGGCGGAATATCAGAAACCATCAGGCCTACTACAGCAACCCAAGATACCACAGTGGAAATGGGAGGAAATCTCCATGGATTTTGTTACTGGCCTACCTAGATCCCAGCGTGGGAATGATACAATTTGGGTGATCGTGGATCGACTCACAAAGTCTGCACACTTCCTGGCTATTAAGGAAACGGATAAGTTCTCCACTCTAGCAGACGTATATCTTAAGGAAGTTGTTTCAAGGCACGGAGTGCCAACTTCTATTATCTCTGATCATGATGCACGATTTACTTCAGAACTGTGGCAAGCGATGCACAAATATTTTGGCTCTCGATTAGACATGAGCACAGCTTATCACCCTCAGACGGATGGCAGTCTGAGCGCACGATTCAAACCCTAGAAGCTATGCTTCGGGCATGTGTTATTGATTTCGGCAGCAGCTGGGAAAAACATCTCCCTTTGGTGGAGTTTTCGTATAGTAACAGTTACCACACCAGCATTCAAGCCGCTCCATTCGAGGCATTGTACGGACGTAAATGCCGGTCACCTCTCTGTTGGGCAGAGGTGGGGGATAGTCAAATCACAGGTCCAGAAATGGTAGTTGATGCTACTGAACGAATTGCACAGATACGGCAATGCATGGCGGCGGCTCGCGACCGTCAGAAAAGTTACGCTGATAAGCGCAGGAAACCACTCGAGTTCCAAGTTGGGGATCGAGTGCTACTCAAAGTCTCACCCTGGAAGGGTGTGGTTCGTTTTGGCAAAAGGGGCAAACTCAACCCGCGGTATGCCAGACTGTTCGCAATCATAGAAAGAATAGGCAAAGTAGCCTACAGACTAAACCTACCAGCAGAACTCGGGGCAGTTCACAACGTTTTCCACGTGTCGAATCTGAAGAAGTGTCTATCAGATGAGACCCTCATAATTCCTTTGAAGGAACTCACTATCGACGAACAGTTACACTTCGTCGAGGAACCTATTGAAATCACGGACCGGGATGTTAAGGTCCTCAAGAATACCAGAATACCTCTTGTTCGAGTTCATTGGAACTCCCGTCGTGGCCCAGAGTTCACCTGGGAACGAGAAGACCAAATGAAAGAAAAGTATCCCCAATTGTTCGCGAACAGTACAACCACCACTGAGGCTGACGCTACCACGGAATTTCGGGACGAAATTCCAGATCAACGGGGGGAGGATGTGACACCCCAGGAAAACCATGCAACTTAACTAGCTTCCTCAGTGAGTACGTACCAAATTTTGGGATGAAATTTCTTTCAAGTTGGGGATAATGTGACAACTCGTAATTCTGAATCTATCTTTGTACTTTGTTGTAGCATATGTGAACGTGATGTGATTATATGAAAGTGATTGATTAAACGAATGTTATGTTTGATTTGTGCTTGTGTAATGTATGTATATATATAAACGGTCCAAACGCACAACACTCACCCGATCGCACAAGCCCATTCGGGCTACACTCTTGTATTCGGATAAATGGGCAGCCCAAATGAGGGTTCGGCTCACTCCCTTATGTCGCATAACTCTTAGGGGATTGGGTATACCCCTCATAATTTGCAAAACACTTTACACACACACACCCTAGCTCTCTTCCTTTTCTCTAGAACTCGACGGCAACACACACCTTCCCTATCGAAGATCTTTTCTTATTCGGATCAATCCTTGTTCATTCTCTATTCGGTTAGTATGTTAACTACTTGCTTCCACGATTTTATGATGTTATGCTATATATGCTTACATGATGATGTATTGTTATGATTGGTTCGAATGATATGTGATTAGGCATGAATGAAGGTAATCGGCCATATATGTGTTTTATTCGAATCCGAATGGTTTGATTATAGTGTTCATGAAATCGGCTTGCATATGTGTATTAGAAATTATTTGTGTTAATCGGACTGCATGTACTATTCAAAGAATCGAATGTTGTTACTCGGCTGCATGTATGTGGAAATCGGATTAGTTGTAGAGTCGAGTATGAAGTGTTATTTGATGATCTAAAACCCCTAGATGGATATGTTTAGGTGTCTTGATTATTGTTCATGATTATGATTATGTTAGGGTTTATGAGAATTGATTAGAATATGCTCAGTTTGATCGATTGTATGTTAAATGGATAGTTGGAAAGTTGTTAATTGATAAAGTGGAAATAAGGAAACTATTGAATGATTTTAACCGAATGACATAATATTCGGATGTTTAAAATAATCGTACAAGACACCTTGGTCGCACAAGAAGTCCATTCGCACAAGATGATCCAATCGCACAAGGTGTCCCCAGTCGCACAAGGCTTATTGGATCGCACAAGTTGTAATGTTTGGGCCGGGTATACATGTCGGGTTGGGCTAGTTCTGATCGCACAACCCAATCGAATCACACAAGCTGACCGGATCGTACAAGCTATCCGGATCGCACAAGTCATGTTATTTGGACCGTGTTTATGCTTATAGTTTTGTTGGGTTCCTTAATATTGGGCCGGGAAGTATTGGGCTCCAACGGATAACTCGCACAAAGCCATTAAGCTTGTGCGAGCCCAATCTTTATACATTATGACTGTTAAACGTGATGATGTGTAACTACCATGATCTGTATGTGTTCCTTATCTGCTAGCTTATGTGATACTTATGTGCACTACTCGAAACCGAAACCTGACTTGTATGGTAACCATGTTAGGACGTGGTTGACCACTAGCAACTAGACTTGACCTTTCTGTGTATCTGCCGAGCAAACCAAGGTGAGTTCACACTCTTACCAAGGCATGGGGTTCCCAGGGTCGGGAATGGGTTTGGAAGATTTCTTATACTTAAGTTATTATCGGGATTACGTACTTTGGGCCTCGGGAGAGGAAGGTTTTTGATAGATACTGCTAGACTAGTGATACAAATACTTCTCTTCGCACACACGCCGGGAATGGCTGCGATAATAGAACCAATCTTCGCACACATGCCTGGAATGGCTGCGAACCATACACTAAACTTCGCACACATGCCGGGTGGGCTGCGATACAAATATACCTAGTCTAGAATACTTGGGAAACTCCCACTAATCTTCACAAACATGCCTAGAGGGCTGCGATACAAATGCATACGAAACATGATCCACTAAACAAACATACGACCTACTAAACTATTACGATCACTGAACAACCAACTATGAACTCGCTCAACTAGTTGTTGACTCTCTGTTACATGCCTTGCAGGACCTTAGGTACCCATGGAGCTTACACGGGAGGCGCAGTCATTGTGGGACATGGATCGAGGACGCCATGTAAAAACATTTAAACATTTGAACTTATTACTTACCTTGGGTTTACATTTATGCTTCCGCTAGACACTTAATATGTTTTGTTTGAACACCTTTCATATTGTTTGGTTGAATTACACTTATTACTTAATATGTTCGATATGATTGGTGGCTTGATCCTGGTCATGTCATGCCTCCAAGCGGTGGTACTCCGCGTGTGGATTTTGGGGGTGTGGATGGGGAGTCCTTCACGGCACAATCGGCACAGGGACAACTATCGTCCAAGTCCTCGCTAGAGTGGAAGGTATTGTTGGGAGCAACGAGGATGTTTTTCTTTGAATGCGAACTCAACGATTCTTCCTGGTCATCGTCTTGAGATGAATTAAGGAAATCCATCTTAAGTTCTTTTAACCAATTAAAAACTAGATCTTCTAGTTGAAATAGTTCGTCGAGGAGCATTTCTCCTAGAATATCTGGTTGAGCGCATTCGAGGGAGAGATAAGGATTATTTATACTTTCGCCCCTCTTAAGGCTACAGGAAAACGATAGGTCTATATAGTGTGGCTTATAGTTTAGAATTCTAATTCTTTATGATCGCCACCACATAATTGACACCACGTACCACATAATTGACACCACGTACCATAAGAGTGCCGAAAGTAAAAAATATCATTATCACTCATGTTTGTGTCAGAAATTACCAACCGTCGGGATCTTACGGTTCTGTTTTCAGTAACTGAATCTTGGGCACGAGGGCGTGTTCAGTGGGCACCGCCCCGTGTTCAGCTTACTGTCTGACTTAAAACAAGATTGCCAGTTCCAATGATCGGGCACGAGGCGTGTTCAGCGGGCACGACCCGTGCGGAGTTCTGCAGAAGCTGAAAAACTAAGAAAATCCTAAAAAAATAAAAATAAAATAGAAAAAAAAATGATTAGGCCGCTGATTCCTAACTTTCTTAAAATCCTTGTGTCCCTGGCAACGGCGCCAAAAACTTGATGCGTGTCAGTGTGTATATATTTTAGATGTATATTTTAAGCCCTTTTTACACTTTTTAGCCAAGTTTTAAATTTATAAACATGATATTCACTAACACTAAACACACATATGGGCAAGTGCACCCATCGTGGACGTAGTATAGTGTTGGTAAAATACCGAGGTCTTCCAAGGACACAAGAGCTATTAGTACCGGTTTATCCTCAACGTCTAATCAAATCAAAATGTTAGAAATATTTTTAAACTAGAAAAATAAAACTAACTAAAATCCTAGAAAAGAAAATAATAGTAAAAAAAAAACAGATAGACAAGATAAATCACTTGGATCCGACTTGTGTGTAGTGTAACCTTTGATTATTTTTGCACTTATGCACTTGTTTAAGAGATTATCTTAGTTATTGTAGTAGGCACCTCTTTTGAAGGTGACGTTACCCTCAACCTAGTAGTTTGAGTCAGCAAGGATACAATCCTAAAGGGTCGGATTATTGAAAGATAATTAATTAAGTTATTAATGCATAATGTGGTAGACCCCTCTTTTGAAGGCGACGTTACCCTCGGCTAAGTAGTCTGAGTCAGCAAGGATACAGTACTAAGTAGCCGGGTTAAAGTTTTAATAGTAGTTTAACTTATGAGGGGGTCAAAGAGTTTGGACCCCCGCCATCCAATACCGTTGGGTATTGAAGGAGGTCCTACTAAATTTGACCCAGGTCCTTTAACAATGGCAAGACTCTTACCAAACTATTCCCTTAACCCCCGACCAGGTAGCCAACATACCTCCATATAGACCGTGGAGATATGAATGGTGAAAATCTTTTATTTTATATAGATAGTAAAATAATGCCAAGACACCACGGACAAACGATAAGGAAAAATCACCTTCAACATAAGAAACTAGTAATTAAAGTCATTAATACAAAAAGTGCAAAAGATTAAATATAAAAAGTATTACACTAAACACTTGTCTTCACCAAGTGATGTAAGAGACTTAGGCAAACATGGCCTTTGATTGTCAAGAACTCTTACGATCAATCTTAGATCCCGAGACGACTCACACACTCTATGATGGACAATGGATGATGGTGGTGGATGATGGTGTTGTGATGGTGGTGGGTGGTGGGTGAAGTGTGAGAGAGGTGGTGTGCCAAGAGATGAGTTGCAAGAGCTCCAAGCACTCCTATTTATAAGTTGAACAGAAGCCTGGGCACGGGGCCGTGGTGTCCACTGGGCACGGCCCCGTGTCCATCCGAGTCTCTCTCTTCATTAATTGCAATTCGCAATTTCATTAAATGCGTCTGCAACAGTTGACCACGCCCCTGTGTCCGCTGAGCACGGCCCCGTGGTGGGCAGTAGAAGCTTCTATCACTTTGTCTTTTCTGCTGACACTTGGGCACGCCCGCGTGCTCACTGAGCAAGGGGCGTCTTCAGTCTTCTGCCTTCTTGTTTTGCTTTGGGAAGATGCTGTCGGGGGGTCGGGCATGCCACGTTTGTTCCTTTTCTTGTATTTATGTTAGATTTAGCGGTCTTTTTGCTTCTTTTGTTCATTTGAGCTCATTTAATCCTGAAAATACAAAAGGAAGACAAAAGCACACTTTTTCCAACATTAGTACTAAAAAAGGGTTAGTTTTATGCCACAATTGATGTAATTTATATGTTGCATTTTGTGCACATCATTTAGACATTCCAAACGTAGATTTAGGCATTCCATCATAGATTTAGACATTCCAACATAGAATTAGGCATTCTAACATAGATTTAGATATTTCAAATATAGAGTTAGGCATTCCAAGTATATAGTCGTAGACATTCCAAAGATATAAACATTCCACACGTAGATTTAGGCATTTCTAGTATATAACATAGACTTCCACATAGATCAGGGGTTAAAATGACAAATAGACAAGCTTCAGGGGCTAATCTTGACAAAATCCTAAAGTTTAGGGACACTGGGCGTTACAGTCTCCCCTCCTTTAGGGGATTTCGTCCCCGAAATCTTAGATGAAGACTGCTTGAAGAACTGCGGATACTTGGCCTTCATATCACTTTTCAACTCCCAAGTGAATTCGGCACCACACTTTCCTTCCCAGCGAACCTTAACAATTGGAATTTTGCTGCGCCTTAGACGCTTGACAGCTTGATCCATGATTTCAACCGGTTTCTCCATAAATTGGACAGCTTCATTTATTTGCAAGTCCTCAAGGGGAACATGTAGTTCCTCGTCGGCTAGGCATTTACGTAGGTTAGACATGTGGAACACCGGGTGTACATTGTTTAGTTCTTGTGGCAGATCGAGTTTGTATGCCACCTTGCCAATCCTTTCAAGTATCACGAAAGGACCTACATAGCGAGGAGCGAGCTTTCCCTTCTTACGAAAACAAACCACTCCCTTCCAGGGAGATACCTTGAGTAGAACTCGGTCACCAACAACAAATTCCAGAGGCTTGCGCCTTCTATCAGCATAGCTCTTTTGTCTGCTCCTAGCCTTAATCAAGTTATCATGGATCTGAAGAATCTTATCCGTTGTTTCTTGAATAATCTTAGGGCCAGTGAACTGCTTCTCCCCAACCTCATGCCAACTGGGAGGAGATTGGCATTTCCGTCCGTACAGAGCTTCGAAAGGATCCATCTAGATACTTGAATGGTAGCTATTGTTGTACGAGAATTCTATCAATGGTAAATGTACATCCCAGTTACCACCAAAGTCGATGACACAAGAACGGAGCATGTCCTCCAGGGTCTGAATAGTACGCTCGATCTGTCCATTAGTCTGAGGATGGAATGCCGTGCTAAGATTCAAGTCCGAGCCCATAGCGGACTGAAATGTTTGCCAAAGACGTGAAGTAAAACGACCATCACGGTCAGAGATTATGTCAAGAGGAATGCCATAACGGCATATAATCTCATCGGTATAGATCCTAGCAAGTTTCTCCACTTTATAATCTTCGCGTACAGGAAGAAAGTGGGCTGATTTAGTCATCGGTCAATAATCACCCAAATACTGTCATGACCGGCAGGTGTACGAGGTAACTTAGTAATAAAGTCCATAGCAAGACTATCCCACTTCCACACGGGGATTTTAGGTTGCTCTAAAAGTCCAGAGGAACACTGATGTTCAGCTTTAACCTTCAGACAGGTGAGGCATTTTGAGACATACACAACAATGTCCCTCTTCATGCCAGGCCACCAATAAGTCATACGCAGATCCTGGTACATCTTATCAGCGCCTGGATGAATAGAGTAACGGGATTTGTGAGCCTCATTCATTATGAGCTCATGTAGATTATCGCGATCCGGCACCCAGATGCGATTTAGATAGTACTGAAGACCATCAGATTTAGTTTCGAGCTGATTAACGTTAGCGCCAAGAACTTCAACGGATAGACTTCCTTCATTGGCAGACGAATATTGAGCTTCACGAATACAAGCATGCAAATCACTAGATATACGAATAGCCTTGACATGAGTCCTACGACTAAGAGCGTCGGCCACGACATTCGCCTTGCCAGGGTGATAATGAATTTCGCAGTCGTAGTCGTTAAGTAGTTCCACCCAACGTCTCTGTCGCATGTTCAGTTCTTTTTGGTCGAAGATATGTTGAAGACTCATATGGTCAGTGAAGACCACACACTTGGTACCATAAAGGTAGTGTCGCCAGATCTTTAACGCAAAAACAACCGCACCAAGCTCCAGATCGTGAGTAGTGTAGTTTTTCTCATGGACCTTGAGTTGGCGAGATGCGTAAGCAATGACCTTGTCCCGCTGCATGAGCACACAGCCCAGGCCACGGTTCAAAGCCTCACAATACACCACAAAATCGTCATTCCCATCGGGTAAGGTTAAAACAGGAGCGTTACACAAAAGGCTCTTAAGGGTTTGAAAGGATTCCTCTTGTTCGGGACCCCAAACAAAAGGTTTCTCCTTTTGGGTCAAAGTAGTAAGAGGAACAGCGATTTTAGAAAAATCTGCAATGAACTGGCGGTAATAACCCGCCAATCCCAAAAAGGAACATATTTCAGATACGGACTTAGGCGTACTCCAATTCTTGACTGCCTCGATCTTAGAAGGGTCAACATGAATACCCTGACTACTAACAATATGACCAAGAAATTGCACTTCATCAATCCAAAATTCACATTTAGAAAATTTAGTATACAGATGTTCACCACGCAGAAGTTCGAGCATAAGACGTAAATGGCGAGCATGATCAGCTTTAGA
This sequence comes from Helianthus annuus, assembly GCF_002127325.2. NCBI lineage: Eukaryota > Viridiplantae > Streptophyta > Magnoliopsida > Asterales > Asteraceae > Helianthus > Helianthus annuus. Next base: position 75,758,122 of record NC_035446.2, read on the forward strand.
CTTAGAATAAATAAGGATATCGTCAATAAAGACTATAACGAAACGATCCAACTAAGGTTTACAGACACGGTTCATAAGGTCCATAAACACAGCAGGTGTGTTGGTCAAGCCAAAAGGCATGACTACGAACTCGTAGTGCCGATACCGAGTACGAAACATAGTTTTAGGAATATCATCTTCGAGGACACGTAATTGATGATATCCAGATCGAAGGTCGATCTTAGAGAAGCAGAATGCGCCTTGTAGTTGGTCAAACAAATCATCAAAGCGAGCTAGAGGGTAACGATTCTTCACGGTAAGCTTATTAAGTTCACGGTAGTTGATACACATACGGAACGAACCATCCTTCTTCTTGACAAATAAAACGGGAGCACCCCATGGGGAGGTACTTGGACGAATGAAACCCTTATCGAGTAATTCCTGCAGTTGACTAGATAACTCTTGCATCTCGGAAGGTGCAAGACGATAGGGAGCCCTGGCGACAGGAGTCGCACTAGGTACGAGATCAATACGAAAGTCGACGGGTCTAGGAAGAGGAAGGCCGGGTAGATCCTCCGGAAAGACATCAGGGAAATCACACACAACTGGAACGTCGTTTATGTTCTTCCCCTTGCTCTTTTGTTCCACCACGTGGGCCAAAAAGGCAGGGTTCTGTTTACGTAAACTTCTGTTTGCTTGTGTTCATGACATCAGCCTTAGTCCTTTTGAAGGTCGGTCTCCATAGACATTTAGAATATCACTAGGCGGTAGGGGTAGACGAACAAACTTATCGTGGCAAACAATCTCGGCATGGTTCTTGCGCAACCAGTCCATACCGATGATAACATAAAAACTACCCAAACGCATGGGTATGGGATCAATAGAAAATACGTGATTGTTAAGAGTCAAGGAACAATCACGAACGATAGAATTAACAAGAGTAGACTTGCCATTGGTGACCTCAATAGAGAACGACCTAGGTAACTTGGAGCGTGTACAATTTATCAAGGACTCAAATTCCACGGACACAAAGCTCTTATCGGCACCAGTATCAAATAGGATCGAAGCATAAAGGTTATTAACGAGAAACATACCATTCACCACGTCGTTGTTGTTGCGAGCTTGATTGGCATTGAGATTGAACGCTCATCCACGAGCGGCTGCTTGTTGATCTTGGTTCAGCTGGGGGCAACGATTACGGAGATGAATAGTATCTCCACAATGGAAACATTCACGAACGGCATTCGCGGGACCTGGGTTCTGCGGAGGAGCTAGAAGTGCTGCTTGAGCTGCTTGAGCTGCTTGAACTGGGACTTGCTGAATTGGTGCAGGATTAGCTTGACGACGGTATGGATCCGTGTGACCATAACAGTTACAATTTGTGCACAATCGGCATGCTGATGCAGTAGGGTGATGAAAGTTGCAGGTTGTACACTTAGGATAAGACCCAGTGTATTGCTTCTTTGCTTCAGGAGCAGCAGGGTTAGCAGCAGCAGTAGCAGGAGCAGGTTTAGCAGCAGGGTTTGCAGCAGGAGTAATAGTATTACATCCGGAGCCCTGAGGTTTCCTTTTCTTATTCTTGCTGCCACTGGGCTGCTGGGTAACTTGGTTTGCAGGCTTGGAGGTAGCAGGACTAGCAAACTGCTTATCACGCACACGATTGTTGTTGAGGCTAGCTGCAAGACGGTACACTTCCTCAATTGTTTCTAGCTGAGCTGCTTCAATGGAATCAGGCATAGCGGAAGGTAGGCCGTTGATGTACTTGGTTATCATCCGCTTAGGAGATGAAACCAAGTGAGGGACGATCAAGCTCAACAGTTTGAATCGGGTGGTATACGCCAGGTTGTCATCACCAACTTGCTTCAAATGCCAGAACTCTTCTTTGAGCTTGAGTTGTTCATGGGGAGGGCAGAATTCAAGCGTAATCAATTCTCGCACCTCAGCCCATGGAAGAGCATAGGCTTCTTCATTAGTACGAATGTTCCTCTCATTAGTCCACCACTCCAGTGCTCTGCCTTGAAACATTCTCGTTGCACTCCTAGTTTTCAAATGCTCCGGGCACTCGCTGTTGATGAAAGTAACCTCGATGCTGTCGAACCACTCAAGCATCACGGTCACTCCATCACTGCCCGTGAAAGACTTAGGGTTACATGAGACAAAATGCTTATAGTTGAACTTTGCAGACATTGACTTCTCCGTCTTAGAGTTGACAGAAGATGGAGGGGTGTTTGATCCTTGGAGCTCAGAGACGATCTTTGGCACGACTCGAGCGATCTGGTCGGCCATGAATGACATCATCTTTTTCTGAGACTTCTCTCTGGATTTCCTGAGAGTGTCGGATAGCTTTCGAGACGACATCTACAGATCCAATAAGAGGATCGTATGAGTCTAGATTACGAATCTCACAATAAGGATTTGCACATACGATAGATTTAAGAATCTAGAATTCATACCACAAACTCACGACCTTCACATGGCACGTTGTACGAAGTTTGGTCAACATGCCAAAAACGTTTATATATAGGAAGTACCAGCGGCGTATCCACCACGCTTCGGACACCTCGCCTTGCCTCGTACTCGGTGTCATGTTACGTGGCGCAATTACCAACGTACAATTCACTCATCATCATCATCATCATCATCATCATCATCATATACTCATAGATTGCTCAGATAGTTTTCACATAGATTACCATAGATAGATTCGATAGATTAACACAGGGTAACTCGATAGGTTAGCATAGATTACTTATAGATTAACATAGATCAACTAGAGTGCACAAAGTTGATACGTAGACTTTCCCATATACTACACGAATAGCTTTAGAGTTCACATGAATCACATTGACTTTTCATGGATTGCATGAGTAGAATTTCCATAGATTACATAGTCTGCTCATAGATTGTATAGGCTATCCATAGATTACATAGACTTTTCATAGATTTCATAGACTTTCCACACTGGTCTGCAAACACTAATCTCGTATGGTACTTGGTACGAAAGTTGGTAATATGCCGGAAGCACTTATATATAGGAAGTACCAGCGGCTTATCCACCATGCTTCGGACATGCCACTTCTGTCTCGTATTTCCATGCCATCTTAGTGTTTCATACCCACAACAACACATCATAACGTAATAGTCAATTAAGATTACCACATAGAATAAGGCTTCATAAATTTAGTTCGATCTGATATTAATATTAATGTTTTAGATTGCGGAGACACGTGTGATATGTAAAAGCATACCAAAATGAACGAAGAATCGAGTTTAAAAACCACATACATAAAATCAAGATAACATTAAACGATAGGCTTATAAAACATAAGATTGTTCCGGGTAGGGGAACGATGACTAACCAAGGTGATGCGAGCCCCGTTTGAATTGGAGTATCGCATCTTAACTTACTCAGACCAATACGTCATCGATGTTAGGCCTACGATATTCGTCCTTTTAGTCATTTCACGTACCCAATTGATCGGAAGTCACGAGACTTTGGCGAGACTTAAAAATCAAGGAGTGGGACTTAGTTACCAAGGTATGAGTTTCACCTCTGACTTGACAACTTCGTACCCTAATAGCATTGGTTCTTATCCGTAGACAAGACCGACTAGGATAATATGGAGATTTCCATCAAGGTTTGGATGTCACTCCAGACTTGAGGGCAAATCTCGAGCAAGAATACAAACACTGGATAACAATGTTATAAGGTGTATATTATGTTAGCCTTAGGAAAGGCATGTAAGTTTAACAGGAATGTCTGTGCTGCTAGGAAGCAGATACGACAGAATGCATAAGTCTTAAACAACACATAAGAGTCAAAGTTCCTAGAACTATAGACTAGGACAAGTATTTCTACTTATCCTAATTCCCTATAGTTATGGCTCCGATACCAATCTGTCACACCCCAAACGATGGCGGAAACATCGGGGTGCGAGCACTAAGCGTTCAGATTGCTCCTGAGAATTCCATAACACTAAATATTTCGATAGACATTAATAAATTTCATAGTAATTGTCTAAAACAACCATTCACAAATGTCAAGCATCAAACATAACAACATTGTTTCAAATATTCCAAAATGTCTAAATTAACTAGGCGACGTTTCTAAGCATCTCCTAGCTTGATTTCCATGCATTCCATGTGACAACCCTCACCAAACCAGGTATCCGTACGAATTAATTACTATTTAATTACTGCTTAATTATTGTGCTTGCTTTCAATTGTGGATAAACTGCTACTTGAATACTAATACATACACATACTTGCATCATACTTTATTAACTGTCACTCTATTATTTACATACAAAACTTTAGTGACAACCTTGATGCACAAAAGCACAGTAGCACAATGAACAGATAACCCATTAAGCAATGCTGATATAGCCAGCATCAGGCAGACACTGCCTCTAAGGCCTGTATGAGCCAAGGATAGTTTACTACACTAGTAGAGAGTGTAGGGAAATGAGGGTTGTAGAACTGCGTCACTAGGTGATAGTTATAGTGACCGGATGTGCCTAAAACATGATTTAAACACAAATCCTGCACTTTAATATAAAATTCAGCTTTTTAGCAAACTAGTAAAGTGCAAAAACATGGAAAAATAATACTAGACACTTTCCCAAGTGTCGGGAATTCTTTGTGTCACTAAAAATAATATTAACGACACTTTAAAGCTATGTTAAGCACTTTAACGGATCAGTATCCATCCGAACAACCGGACTTTACCCGGAACACAAAAATATTGTCATTAACATTGTTTCTCTTTTTCTGAGCCAGTTAGGGTCCCCGAATACCCTAACACCCGTCACAAGACACCACACACTAGTAAAAGGATTAACCTCCTAACTTATCTTAACTAGTACTTAACTTATCAGTTGAAATCGAACCGAATACCCTCCCCCCGCATAACCGAGTTCGGTTCCCATGAGGGGAAATCCCACTAATTCTTTTGATTATTTTAATCCATATGCCTAAAATCTACACAACACATTACCTAGTGGTTAATCTTGTAATATGGATTATATATAGAACCAAGGCGATAAGCATTTCATTTATCCAACACTTAGCAAAAGAAAAAATCAACTCTCCCTCTCTCTCTAGATATCTCGGCTGACCACACAAGCCACACCACACCCACTTTTCAATTTCATTCAAGTTATTCCAAGTGCACTCAAGTGTGAAGGATCTCATACGAGGAAGCCCGGTGCTTGCGGATTGCCAAGGACCTCTCTACGACGCTTTTAACCACTCGTTTTTCGACTAGTTTCTTCCCTAGCCTCGAGCTAGTAGTAAGTGACTCTAAACGCCTTCTTGATCTATTCTAAAGTGGTTAATAAGAATTGTGTCGGTTGAAAATCATGAACATATAAGATCACAAACTAAAAGTCTACTAAAGTGATAAACAAAGTGGTTAATGGATGAATAATGGTGTAAAACTTTTAAAACTAGTTTTGTTATGGTTATTTATTGTTGTTGATTGCTAGTATGGGAATGGATCGTCATCAAACCACGCTAGATCATGTTCATGAAACATGAACTAGCCATATGTTAAGTCGTAAAGTTATTAGATGACGAACCCTTTCAAACATAAACATGAACTTGTGTAAAAACAATTTTTCTTATGAAATGAAGTTCTAAACTAGTAGATCTAAAGATCTACAAGTGGTATTTTCGAAGAACCAAGTGTAAGATGAAATCATATTTAAAAAAAAACGGATCTTTCATAAACAAAGGTGATTTTGGTGAACACACAAGAGTGTAGACGCTAGTGTAACAAAAAGATTTAACAAAGAATTATCTTTGTGATTTTTGACAAGAAGTTGTAAAGCTGTATCTTCTTTAAAAACAAGATTCTCAAGAAACCGATTTTATTTATAGAAAGATCTACCAAAAATATGGGGAAAGTTGCTACATATTTTACACAAATCACAAGTTCATGTGTTTTGCGATTTATATCTATTTTGACTAGTTTGATGATGGAATATTGTTTGTTAATGTTGGGAACATTGTTGATTTGAATTTTAAAAGAAAATTATACGCTTGAAAGCGTGGCCACCTCCAGTTACAGGGGAAACTCTGGCGAAATTTTTCCAGAAATATAAACACTTGAAGATATTTTGGTGGCAAGTGTCTATAACTATATTTTAACTTGTTTTCAAAATATAAATTTCGCCACGATTTTTATTACAAAACTTCCAAGTGTCGGAGGTGGGATTTTCACAAAATAAAACTTGATAAATATATATTTAGTATATATTTTCCGGAATAACACTTGTGAGATTTTTATGATTATTTTGTGAACTATCTAAATATTATTTTTTGGGTAAAAATAATATTACTAAATGCTAACGACTCCAAAATAATACGAACGCCTTCACAATAATATTTAAGTTACACCAGTATTATTAATACCACCCGAACCTTACAACGTAACTTATGTATTTTCAGAAAATGCTCTTAAATGCGTATTTTGTTAGAAGTATTATTTTGGGTAAAACTATATAGAATAGAATATAATATTTTTGGGAAAAATATGTATATTTTGGAGTTAGAAATAAAATATATTTTATTAAGTGAGACTTAATAATATATTCAGAAGTTGTACGAACGCACATGTATTAAGACCCCCATCCTTGGGAAGGAATGTATTTACCAAATAATTACGAAGTGTAAACACGAAATAGTTGCCTAACTATTTCCCAAAGACATTAAACCTTAAACTAAGGCACGATCGTCCGTCTAATAGAAGTTAGTACATGTAGGTCGTCGCACAACAGTTTGACCAGGAGATTTTCTTTTTAGAGACGCACTTCGGTGAGTTCATGTCCCCCTTTTCTCTTAACTGTTTTCAGTTTTTAAACTGCGGGGGTGAAATACATGTTACTATGATTACGAATACTTTTTACATGGTATGATTAGCGTAAGGAGGGTTACTACTTAGATCATGTGAGTGGGTAGGCGTGAACTGAAGGTCATTAATCCTCAGTATAGGACCGAGGGATAGTAGCGGTAGATCTATCTGGGTGTAGCGAGCCCAGCCCCAGGCCCATCAGAACGGACCTCGGGGTGACTTTGTACCCAACGCAAAAATCTGCTAGGTTTGAGTCTTCCTACTGCACATCACACATATCAATGGCCTTGCAAACCAATGGTGATCTCTTTATTTCCTTATTTGCTACATACCAGGGTTTTTATACTTACAAAGGTTTTTACATACTCACTACACATGAACTCGCTCAACAATTTTTGTTGATTTTTTTTCCAACTTACATGTATTTCAGGGAATTATGGATTCTGGCATGGTATGCTACGTTTTCACGCTGCAATAGAGTTACAGGATCATCCACGTTTAGGGATTGTGACTTTTACCTGGACGAGTCGCAAGTCTTAAACGGTGTTTATTTTAAGTTTGTGGTTGTGTCTTTCAAACAATGCTTTTATGTTATTAGGTTGTAATTTCCGTTGCATGTGTCAACGCTTTAAGACAATGTTGTGTTATTTTGTTTTTAAGGCAATATTTAATGGATGATCTGCATGGTTTTAAATTCATATAACTTTGTTGTGATTAAGCTATGGTATTAAGAAGTCACACCAAATTAACCCACGCTTCCGCAAAGCCAGGGTGTGACAGCTTGGTATCAGAGCTCTGATCATAGCAAACTAGGATTCCTTCTCGAGTCTAGACTATGATCACTAGGGCTCTCACGAAAACATTTTTACACTGCATACCACTTAAGTCCAGATCCAAGACGTTTTTACAAATAAAAGTTGAGCACATTTTATTTATTAGTTATGGCTCAGTTTGGGAGGCTGAGGCTCGGTCTGGGAGGCCGAGGTAGTTGTCTAGTGGGACTAGGGAGTCAGTCTGGGAGGCTGGGAGAGTTGTCTAGTGGGACTAGGGAGTCAGTCTGGGAGGCTGGAGAATGTTCTAGTGGGACTGGGGAGTCAGTCTAGGAGGCTGGGAAGTTAATCTAGTGGGACTAGGGAGTCAGTCTGGGAGGCTGGGAGGCTAGTGGGACTAGGAAGATCAGTCTGGGAGGCTAGTGGGACTAGGAGAACTATTTGATTGTTTATTGGTGACTAATATGCTTATTTGACTATATGATTGATTATTTGTGCATATATGTGTTTGTGTTACAGACGCTATGGCTTCATCCGGCACAGGAGAGTCGGACACCACTGACCCTATACCCGTAGTATCGGACGACAGAGTGTCATCGAAGCGAGAGGTGTATACTTCGGACACCATCAGTACAGACGACGACGATTTCCAGCCGTTTGCACTACCCGATGCCGTGGATGAGCCCGCTCCCATCGCTGGGGATTTGCCGCTTGTGGTGATCCCTGCCCCCATACCCCTTGCCATGTACCCTGTTATTGATATGCCTCTTGACGTAGTCGCTGATGACGACGTCGATTTGTTTGACGAGGAGCCACTGGAGGAGGACGTTGAGGGCGAGGCCCTTATAGCTGCTGACGATCTCTTGCTTCTCGCAGATGCTCCTGCTGAGGAGTCACCTGCCCATTCACCTGTCCCAGACTCTTTCGAGTTTGTGGCATCTGCGCCATCACACGCGCAGGGCGCGCAGCACTACTCGCATGAGACAGACCCCGATAGGGCGTCATTTGCTGCCCCTGCCCCGAGTTTCGCGATCGATCATGACATTGATGAGGATTCAGACCCCGTCTTCCCACCTGGTTTTGATCCAGACCAGGACATTGAGTTTATACACCTAGATCAGCCCATGGAGGACCCTATTCATGCTAATGTACCTGTCGATAATCATCCTATTGTTGCTCCAATGTTGGAGGATGATCATGTTGTTGTTGATGCCCATATTGATGCACCACCTTTGTTAGAGGGTCCTGTTGCTGCTCCACTGGTAGTGGATGAGCATGTTGTTGATATACCCGCTGATCCTGTTGTTGTTGTTGCTCCTTTTCCTGACCCTGTACCTATAGAGCCTGATCATGCACTCTTTGCGACTCATGTTGACCCTCGGTACGCGCACACCCGAAATGGGTGGATAGAGGATGATGATGATTTTCCACCTTTTGTGGTACCAGTTACACCTGTTTCAGCACCTGTATCAGCTCCTTTTGATGCACCCTTGTTTCCCACACACACTGCTGATGCTCATCGCGCAGATCTGCCCATCACATTTCTCCAGGAGATCCCTCCGCCACGTCCTGGAGAGGGCTCTTCTCGTCAGCCTTTCGGCCATGCACCTTTTCCGACTGGAGGAGATCAGTTCGTACCACAGATCCCTCATCATACTGCTGTTCCCCCTGTTGCACCGTTTACTGTGCCACATTTTGCTCCAACTAGTGAGCCTTTTCTTTGGACATCACCACCCATCATGCCACCATCCGATCCCTATCATCCTTTTCACGTGGGTTATTCTGTAGAGGACATTCTCAGGTCATTCATGATCCAGCAGGAGGCAATTACTCGTCGCGTGCAGGAGCTTGAGAGAGCTCAGCGACCACCATGCCAGTGCCCTCCTCACCCTGCGATATCACACCCTCCTCGTCCATTATCTCCAGACTCTGCTGCTCGTTTTTGGACTCAGGAGCAGCAGCTAGCGTATCTTTTACGTTCTCATCGAGCCATGGAGGAGGATTGGCTTTACATGCACCGACTGTTCTATTCTCATTTTCCCCCTCCTCCACCGCCATCAGCGTAGGGCTATTTTGTACGACGCGGGTGGACTTTTGTTGAGAATACGGCGATTGCACAGACTGCACAGCTTTTTGGTGACTGCATATTGATCCTGACTTTTGTTGTTATGTATATGGGATATTGTTGACATTGATTTGATATTTTGGACTGGGGTGACGTAGCCCTTAGTCGTTGATGTTGTATGATACAGTTACTTGTACACATTACATTATGGTCTCGATTTATGGCAATGCAATCGCAGTATTCTCATCATATGTGATGTTTGATTGATTTTTTATGTTCTATAACATGAGATGTTATGTGGTTGATTTATTTATAACATGGGATGTTGTGTAATTGATTTATTTATAACATGGGATGTTATGTGTTTGGTTTGTTTTAACATGAGATGTTATGTATTACTACTATCGTTATATACGTACACCTTACCTACTATGACCTGACCAACGTGAACCATCTTTTAGAAGATTCCGCCGAGACGTCAGACACGCATGCCCACCAATGAGGCAGAACTTCAGCAGGTCATCGCGGCCGCCATCGCGCAATACGCCACCATCGCGCAATACGCCGCCTCTCAAGGAGGAACTAGCGGGAGTAATTCTAACAACAATGGCAACAACAATCCGCCTCATGGTAATACTAAGTCATTAAGGCATACCATGATACATTGGATATCTCTAGCAAGTTTGCTAATGCCATTCATATATTGTAACGTATGTGCAGGGTGCACCTACAAGCAGTTCCTAGACTGCAAACCTGTAAACTTTGACGGCACCGGATGTGCTGTTGCTTTTGTTCGTTGGGTCGAGAAGACAGAATCAGTTCTCCGCATGAGCAAATGCGCTCCAGACCAGCAAGTTACCTATATTTCTAGGCTATTCTTAGACGGAGCCCTGTCCTGGTGGAACTTACAAGTTCAAACTCTTGGTGAAGCCGCAGCCTACGCAATGACATGGACTGAGCTGAAAGAGCTCATGCGAAGAAAGTATTGCTCTCGTGCAGAAATTCAAAAGTTGGAAACTTAGTTTTGACATTTGAAGATGGAAGATCCGAAAATTGCGGAATATGTTCAAGGGTTTCACGACTTATCTCATGTGGTACCTTATATGGTTACGCCAGAATTCAAGCGGATCGAGCGCTTCATTTGGGGTTTAGCTCCTTAAATCATAAGTATGGTGACCTCTTCAAAGCCAGCCACAATCACTGAGGCAATTGATCTGAGCGTGGCTCTCACTGAGGAGGCTATCCGCCTAAACAAGTTTTCTGATATTGAGCAAAAGAAGCCGGAGAATCACGTAGATTCGTCCGGGGGTAATAAATGGAAGTTCTCAAACTTCAAACAAGGCACTAGTGGGGTTGTTAAGAAAGGAGAACCAAGCGCGCCAGTCCAGGTTGCAACTGGTGCTGGGAAGAAAGGAAAGGGATATATGGGTACACATCCCAAGTGTAACACCTGCCAACGTCACCATTCTGGCCGGTGTGGGTCAAAAGTATGCGAAGCTTGTGGAAAAACTGGTCACTCAAAGGATACTTGCTGGGCCACTGTTGGCCGGGGAGGCCAAGGAGGATTTGGGAATAGAAACAATAATCGTGGTGGTATTGGAAATCGCCCACAGGGGAACAATGGAGGAAATGGGAATTGAGGCAACAATGTGAATCAAGCTGGTAATGTGAATCGGAATCAGAACAACAATCAAGCTGGGAATGGAGGTGGAAACGGGCAAAGACCAGGTTGTTTTAACTGTGGTGACATTGGGCACTATAAGAGGAACTGCCCAGAATTGAACCAAGCCCGGGGAAGAGTTTTCAATATCGAAGCGAGGGAAGCACGCCAGGATCCCAATGTTATTACTGGTACGTTCCCTGTAAACCAACGCTTTGCATCCATTTTATTTGATACTGGTGCCGATTATAGCTTCGTATCGTTAGAGTTTAAGAATATGCTTGGTTTAGCCGCTAGTAAATTAGATATCCCGTACTCAATCGAATTGGCTAATGGAAAGTTAGTAGAAGCCAATGAAGTGGTCAGAGGTTGTGTAATCGAGTTGAGAGAGCGTGAGTTTGCTTTGGATCTGCTACCAGTCCAGCTAGGGAGCTTCGACGTGGTAGTAGGAATGGATTGGTTATCAAGCAACAAGGCAGAAATTGTTTGTCACAAAAAGGTCGTTCGTATTCCAACCGAAGATGGTGAAACAATTGTGTTTTATGGAGAAAAGCGTGATACGCCTTTAGGAATCATCAGCTGCCTGAAGGCGCGAAAGTGTTTACAAAAGGGATGTGCTGCCTTCCTGGCACACATCGTGGACAAGAAAGCTGCTGAGCCAAAAATCGAAGACATCCCTATCGTGAGAGAATATCCGGAAGTCTTCCCAGAAGACTTGCCAGGATTGCCACCCCAAAGGCAAGTGGAGTTCTGTATTGACTTAGTTCCAGGCGCCGCGCCTGTGGCTAAGGCACCCTACAGACTTGCACCTTCATAAATGCAGGAGTTGTCGACACAACTCCAGGAGCTACTTGACAAGGGATTCATTCGACCAAGCTTCTCACCTTGGGGAGCTCCGGTCCTGTTTGTCAAAAAGAAAGACGGTAGTTTCCGTATGTGCATCGACTACCGGGAGTTGAATAAGTTGACTGTCAAGAATAGGTACCCTCTGCCAACAATCGATGATTTATTCGATCAGCTCCAAGGTTCAAGCTTTTACTCTAAGATTGACTTACGATCTGGGTACCATCAGCTAAGGATACAAGAGGAAAGTATCCCGAAGACAGCCTTTAGGACTCGTTATGGACACTACGAGTTCCTAGTTATGCCGTTTGGGTTGACAAACGCACCTGCAGTCTTTATGGATTTGATGAACAGAGTTTGCAAGCCGTACTTAGATAAGTTCGTGATTGTGTTTATTGACGATATTTTGATTTATTCAAAGACAAAGGCTGAACACGAACAACACTTAAGAGCTATTTTGGAGTTGCTGAAAAAGGAACAGTTGTATGCCAAATTCTCTAAGTGCGAGTTTTGGCTACGTGAAGTCCAATTCCTTGGACATGTGGTAAATGGAGATAGGATTCATGTGGACCCCACCAAAATTGAGGCAATAAAGAATTGGGAGACCCCAAAGACGCCAACCAAGGTTCGTCAATTCTTGGGTTTGGCTGGCTACTATCGAAGGTTCATTGAGGATTTTTCAAAAATCGCTCAACCGCTGACACTCCTCACGCAAAAAGATAAGAAGTTTGATTGGGGAATCAAACAGGAAGAAGCGTTTCAGTTGTTAAAGGATAAGCTCTGCAATGCGCCGATCTTAGCACTACCGGAAGGTACAGACGATTTTGTGGTATATTGTGACGCTTCGCGTCAAGGTTTGGGTTGCGTGTTGATGCAACATCAGAAAGTTATAGCATACGCGCCCCGCCAATTGAAAGTACATGAAAAGAATTATACCACACATGATTTGGAACTAGGCGAAGTGATATTTACGTTAAAGATCTGGAGACACTACTTATATGGCACGAAGTGTACAATTTTAACACATCATAAAAGCCTGTAGCACATATTCGACCAGAAAGAGTTGAATATGAGACAAAGACGATGGGTCGAATTGTTGAACGATTATGACTGCGAGATAAAGTATCATCTAGGGAAGGAGAATGTGGTCGCCGATGCCCTAAGTCGAAAAGAAAGGATCAAGCCCATAAGGGTTAGGGCTTTAGAAATGATTATCCAAACAGATCTTTCTCTGCGCATTCGTGCCGCGCAAAAAGAGGCTCTAAAAGAAAGGAACATTGAAGAAGAATATCTCCGTGGGATGGAGAAGCAATTAGTGCCAAACGAGGAAGGAACATTATGTTTTATGAAAAGGATTTGGGTTCCTCTGTTTAGAGGTTTGAGAAAAGTTATTTTTGATGAAGCTCACAAATCGCGGTACTCTATCCATCCAGGAGCGGATAAGATGTACCAAGATCTTAAAGATTATTATTGGTGGCCTAGGATGAAGGGCGACGTTGCTGTTTACGTGAGCAAGTGTTTAACATGTGCTAAAGTTAAATCTGAATACCAGAAGCCTTCAGTACTTTTGTAATAACCTGAGATTCCCAAGTGGAAATGGGAACAAATTTCAATGGATTTTATTACAAAGTTGCCAAGAACGCCAAGAGGTCATGACACTATTTGGGTAATAGTGGACCGGTTAACGAAATCTGCGCACTTTTTACCTATCAGGGAGAAAGATAACACGAGCAAATTAGCCGAAATTTACATGAGAGAAATTGTTACACGCCATGGAGTGCCTCTCTCAATCATCTCTGATAGAGACGGAAGGTTCGTATCAAGGATTTGACAATCCTTCCAAGAAGCTTTTGGCTCACAATTGAATCTGAGCACTGCTTTTCACCCATAGACTGACGGACAAAGCGAACGAACTATTCAGACGTTGGAGGATATGCTGAGAGCATGTGTTATGGATTTGGGTGGTAGCTGGGGTAAGCATTTACCATTGGTCGAGTTTTCATATTACAACAGCTACCACACCAATATTGGTGTCGCGCCATTTGAAGCTCTATATGGCCGCAAGTGCAGATCACCGCTTTGTTGGTCTGATGCCGATGATAAACAATTGGTTGGTCCTGATGTGGTCCAAGAAACCACAGACAAAATCGCACAGATCCGGGATCGCATCAAGGCGGCCTGCGATCGTCAGAAATGTTATGCGGACCGAAGAAGGAAACCTCTAGAGTTTGAGGTAGGTGATATGGTATTTTTGAAGGTATCACCCTGGAAGGGTGTGGCACGGATGTGTGCGAGGTGTTATATATTTTTGATATATATTTTAAGCCCTTTTTACACTTTTTAGCCAAGTTTTAAATTTATAAAACACGATATTTACTAACACTAAACACATATATGGGCAAGTGCACCCATCGTGGACGTAGTATAGTGTTGGTAAGATACCGAGGTCGTCCAAGGACACAAGAGCTTTTAGTACCGGTTTATCCTCAACGTCTAATCAAATCAAAATGTTAGAAAAGATTTTTAAACTAAGAAAATAAAACTAACTAAATGCTAAAAAATAAAATAAAAATAAAAACAGATAGACAAGATGAATCACTTGGATCCGACTCGTGTATTAGTATAACCTTTGATTATTTTCGCACTTTTGCACTTGTTTAAGAGATTATCTTAGTTATTGTAGTAGGCCCCTCTTTTGAAGGCGACGTTACCCTCAACCCAGTAGTTTGAGTCAGCAAGGATACAATCCTAAAGGGTCGGATTATTGAAAGATAATGAATTAAGTTATTAATGCAAATTATTGTAGGCCCCTCTTTTGGAGGTGACGTTACCCTCGACTATGTAGTCTGAGTCAGCAGGGATATAGTCCTAAATTGCGAGATTATAGTATTAATAGTAGTTAACTTATGAGGGGGTCAAAGAGTTTGGATCCCCTCCATCCAATACCTTTTGGTATTAAAGGAGATCCTACTAAATTTGACCCAGGTCCCTTGCAGGACCTCTAAATGCTGAACAAGGGCAAGACCCTTACCAAACCGTTCCCTTAACCCCTGACCAGGTAGCCAACATACCTTCATATAGACTGTGGAGATATGAATGGTGAAAATCTTTTATTTTATATAGACAGTAAAATAATGCCAAGACACCACGGACAAACGATAAGGAAAAGTTACCTTCAACATAAGCAACTAGTTATTAAAGTCATTAATACAAAACCAAATAAAAAGTGCAAAAGATTAAAAATAAAAAGTATTATACTAAACACTTGTCTTCACCAAGTGATGTAAGAGACTTAGGCAAACATGGCCTTGATTGTCAAGAACTCTTACGATCAATCTTGGATCCCGAGACGACTCACACACTCTATGATGGACAATGGATGATGGTGGTGGATGATGGTGTTGTGATGGTGGTGGATGGTGGATGAAGTGTGAGAGAGGTGGGGTGCCAAGGGATGAGTTGCAATGAAGCCAAGCACTCCTATTTATAGGCTGAACAGAGGCCTGGGCACGGCCCCGTGCCTGTCTGACACTATCTCTCCTCATTAATTGTAATTCGCAATTACAATTAATGCGCCTGCAGTAATTTGGGCACGCCCCCGTGTTCACTAGGCACGCCCCCGTGGTGGGCAATAGAAGCTTCTACAGGTTTGTCTTTTCTGCTGAGCACGGGGCGTGTTCAGTCTTCTGCCTTCTCTGTTTTGCTTGGGAGGATGCTGTCGAGGGGTCGGGTAATCCACTTTCATTCCTTTTCTTGTATTTATGTTAGATTTAGCTGCCTTTTTGCTTCTTTTGTTAATTTGAGCTCATTTAATCCTGAAAATACAAAAGGAAGACAAAAACACACTTTTTCCAACATTAGTACTTAAAAAGGGTTAGTTTTATGCCTTATTTGATGTAATTTATATGTTGCATTTTACACACATCAAATATCCCCACACCTGAACTTTTGTTTGTCCTCAAGCAAAACTCTTTAATATGTGGCTTACACTCCCAAATGGAATAGGTAAAAGAGAAGGTTTTGGCTTGTCATCGAGTGTCGGGAATCCAAGATCTTTATTGGTGTTGGTGCATTTCATTTGTTGACTTCGTCTTGGATCGAGTCATATACTTAGAATGTTAAATCAGGGCACGTATTACGAGAAAATAGAATGTTGTATAGGTTGTTTTAGGTAGATTCGCTTATAGGGACTTAGCAGGTTCGCTTTTATGTCAATAGTGTGGGTTCGCTTATGTGTCCAAAGGAGGTCCACTTATACGGACGTGTACCTTGGAGCGAACCTAGATCATCTATAAATAGCCCAAGAGCGAATCATTTGTAACGTTTGGCTGAAACTCGTACCGAAGTGCTGCCGGATCGAGATTGGACTGTAAATTGTTAAATATCAATAGAAACAGGTGTTTAAAGTGATTTGATAGTTGTTCCTACGTTGATTACTTGTTTTCCGCACCTGTAATTGATGAAAACTCCTCTGAACGACTCGTTCGGGTCGCTACACGATCCTACAAGTGGTATCAGAGCAACAGGAGGAGGAGTTCTGCAGGATAGAGCTGAATTTCATCTAGTTGTCTTTCATCTACATTTTCATTCTTTATTACAGACACTTTCAACGGTCAAAAACGGCTCAAAGTTTCAAGGATTATGCGCAACACTATAGAGATAAATCCTGGAAAGTTTGGGGTCAGAATTCAAATTAAAAGTGGGTCAAAAGTGGGTCCGAAATAGGTCCGCTTTTACTGACATCTTACAAATTCGCTTGAGAGGTCCGCTCCAACGTACAGTTTAGATCCGCTCTTTGTTACAAATTCAGAAGATCCGCTCCAAAGTTGTGACTGACTGGTTCGCTTTTGGGTACAATTCAAGACTGGTTCGCTTGTTGGAACCAGAAGTGGTTCGCTTTTACATATCATATAGATACGCTCCAAAAGTTTAAACAGATTCGCTTTATGTACCTTTGAATGTCTGGTCCGCTCGAGTGACTAGATAGATCCGCTGGTTCACTTTTGTGTCCGCTTGACAGTCTGGTTCGCTTAAACGTACTGAGTTAGGTCCGTTCATTTGAATCCAAGCAGGTTCGCTCGTGTGGAACTTTTCTGGTTCGCTCGTTTGTCAAACAAGAGATCCGCTCTTGTGTTCCATACATATTACCTGGTTCGCTTTTCTGACAAGCAATAGATCCGCTGTTGTGATCATATCATCAAACCGGTTCGCTTTTACGGCTGCTATAAAATTTTTCGAAAATTTTGAAAATGGACGAGGAATTTTTCAACGCGTTTGCTACCCCGGTAACCCCAATCAATTTTGCACAAAATACGATGCTCGAAAACGAAACGGGCACAATGCAAAAACCACCGAGGCTAATGAACATAGAAGAATTTAAAGGTTGGGAAGGTCGGTTTGAGAATTGGGTGCAAGCTAACTATCTTGATGCTTGGGAATGCGTCGAGACAAAGTATGTTCGACCTTTGGATGATGATGAAGAACCCATTCCGATAAAAAGTCTAACTGCTGATGCAAGGAAGAAGTACAAAGATGAGAAAATGATGCTAAGTCTTCTTCAACAAGCAGTGAAAGAGGATATCATGGTTCTTTTGCAACACAATGGAACATCATATTCAATTTGGAGAGCTTTGCGGTCAAAGTTTCAGGGTAGTGAAGAGATGGTTAAAAGCAAGAAGTCGCTTCTAAAGAAAGAATTTGATCTTTTCTGTGGTTTAAAGAATGAGAGTACACGAGAGATTATTGAACGTTATTGTAATCTGCTTGCCAACATGAAAAGGTTGAGTATTGAGAAGAGCACTGATGAGTTGATAGAGAAACTTGCTGATGCGTTGCCCTATAAGACTTGGGGCACATACCTTATGATGCTTAGAAACAAGAAGGGTTTTAGCAATCTGACGCTCAGTAAGTTCATTGAAAAAATTGAAGCTCAGGAGATGGAACAACGGAAAGTTATCAGAATGAAAGATTTCGATGGTGAACAGGACATAGGGTTATATTATAAGGCTGGGGTAAATGAGAAGAAATCTTCAAATCTATCTCCGAAGGTTGAGACTGCCTACAGTGCCAAAAATTCATCTGGAAGTCCATCATCTGGGTCCAACAGCAAAACCAGTTTCACGTCATTTTCATCTTTTGATCCAAACATCTCTGCAACTAAAAACGAGAGAAAATTACAGTGTAACATTGTGTTAAATCTTGAAAATGATCAAGATTATTCTGAGGAAGTTGCCAAAAACCAAATGTCTTTGTTAGGAATGGTTTTGGAATCTTACACTTGTTTTGTTGCAGGTCGTATCGGGGATCCAATGTTAACCAAAGAAGATTACGACCAGATAGATGCTGAAGAGATGGAGCTGATGGACATAAAGTGGTGTCTGGCTAGTGTTTTACGGAGAGCTGAGAAATTCAAACAAATCACGGGGAGGGATGATCTTCGTGATGCGAATGTTTCTACTTTAGGTTTTGACAAATCTAAAGTCACTTGTTTTCGGTGCAGGGAAAAAGGACACTTCAAGAGGGAGTGCACTAACCGAGAAACAAGTGGGGCTCAAAATCCGTTCAACAACAACAATGATTACTATCGGAAAGCCATATATCACCAAGTTGGTCAACAATCATCTCAACAACAAAAACATCAAGCTCAAACTGCACATGGAAGAGATGTAATTGAAGACACTGGAAAGAGGGCTTGTGTGAGTAGTTATGATTGTGGAAAAAGAAGGGATGGTAGTGCTTTGATAATTGATCAAGATGATGAGAGATTACCAGAGGGTTTTAGCTGGGCAAATTTCACTTGGGATGATTATATTCCTGATCAAACTACAGCTTACACTGCTTTTACGGCAAAGGTTGTAGATGATAGTGATGATGATACGGAATATTGGGCAAGAAAATATAAAGAAGATATGAAGCTGCTTGCTGAAAGTGATAGTGAAGATGAAAAAGCCAAGAAAAAGAAGAAAAAGATCAAGACACCGGTGAGCAGTGATGATGAAGAGGTTCCAGTGGTGAGAAGACAAAAGGTGAAAGAAGTGCCTAAATTCAAGGTTGAGGAAGAAGTTGATGCGAAAAAGATTCCGGTGAAGTGTGAAAACTGTGAAGCTGTAAAGAAGCAGAACTGCACTTTGATTTACAACTTGAACAGTTTGAAGGAGTCTTATGATGTGCTAAATAAAACAATGAATCAATACAATCAAACGAGTGAAGAACAAGCTACAGCAATGAAAACACTTCAGGGAGCGTTCATGACAAAGCAGAAAGTTGTAAACAATTACATTGAAAAATGTGCTGCTTTGGAACAAAAGCTTGAGCTTCAAAGAATTGAAACTGAAAGAGTTAATCGTTTGTTAAAAAGTCACTCATGTACTTCCTATGTTATTGACAGAATTTATCCGACGGTGGAAAGTATGAAGGTATGGGAAGATGATGAGATAACTGAAAAGAAAGAAGCTGAAGTAGGTGCTGATGAAAAGATTGCTGATAAGAAGAAGAATGACAAGAAAAAAGACACTGAAAAGACATCATCTGGTAAGAAGAAAGGTGTCAGTTATAACAAGTGTCCACCCCCGCTGGAAAATGGATATTTGCCTAGATATCCTAACGATGAAAGAGTCAAAAAAGCCACAAATTTACAGTGGGAGTCAGAGTCATCAGTCAATCTACCGGAAAGTATTGATGTTGTGTTTACATCATCTGACACTGATCAACAGTCTCAATTGATGAAGAAAGTCATGGATCATGTGTTAGAGAGTGATGATGTTGAAGAGTCTAAGTCTGAGTCCAGCATTCTATGTCAAACAGAAAAACAGGGCAAATTAGTTTATGATAGAAAGTTTTTATTGTCAAAATCTAATTTGGATGATGGATTGTTTAAAGTGGCTTACACTTTGAATGATTCTGACAAATTATATTCTGATGATGAATTTCCAATAAGAGGTGTCAAAACTGAATTGATAAACAAGGTTTTCGTACTCACAGAAATTAATATTTCTGAAATAAAAGGCTTATGTCTTAATGAAAAACCAAGATATTACACCTCAAGAGTTCAACAGAGATTAAACAAGAAAAAGAATTACAGTTCTGGTTCAGATTTCCAAAAGAGATCAAACCGTAACGGTAATTTCAAAAAGAAAGGTTTAGGGTTTATTCCTACAGAGAAACAGAAAAATGAAAAATATGTTCGTGATTTTAAATCCAAAATGTCATTTGTTTCAGGTACATCAACTGATGAAGAAGAAAAGACAAACTTCTGGAAAGAATCAAACAGTGAGTTTCTGACGAAGAAGCAAGTTGAGTTGAAGAAGATAGCTGAGCAGAAGAGAGACTCGAGAATCTGTTTCAAGTGCAACAATGTTGGACATATTGCCAAAGATTGTTCTAAGGCGATACAATCAAAACAGGGAGTATCTTGTAAACTCAAAGAACAAGTGGTTGAGTTTGAACCACCAATTGATCGAACCAAATTGTTTAAAAATTCTATTTTTGAAATTGGTGAGAGTTCAAACAAGTTTTATAAGAAGAAAGCAAAATATGACAACCAAAAGTGGGTTGTTAAGAAGGTTGATGAAAGCTCTAGCGATGATTCTGATGGATCGAAATCAGAGGAGCTATCTTCAGGCGATGAAACTGATTCCACAAAGTCAGCTGAGCCACAAGTTGTTTCAAATTGTGAAGCCGATGTAAAAGTTGAAAAATCAGTTCCGATAGTAAATGATGAGGAGTTTCCATTACTTCGGGCTGAGAATTACAAAAATAAGATTGGTAAAATTGAAATTTCTAACCAATTTTATCATGATGAACAGGAGTTTGATGTTGAGAAGGTCTTTAACCCCAAGGTAAAACACATCTTTGGTAAGATGATTGACAGAAAAGTCAAAGGGGTTAAGGAATTTTATGAGAAGAAAACAAAGAAAGAAAAGGTTGAACCATCCCTGGTTTGTGACTGGGATGGTACATATTATGAACAATAAGTCTCAGGACTTGCCGGAGCTCCCAGGTTGGTAAGTGTGGAGCATGAATCGGCATCTTTCTCGAATTCATATTCGGTAACGTCAATCATACAAACGGTAAAGAGGTTTGTTTGTGCATTTCTTACTAGTGGTATTTGATGAGTTTATGTTTTACAAGTGATATAGAGGTTTCTGAACTGCAAATGGTAAATCAAGGACATTAATTTGTACTTGTATTTTCCTACATATAGTTGGAAGACAAGATGATGAACCATAACCCCGAACATTTGTTTGATAAGCCTACAAGTGGTAACTTACAAGTGGTAAAATCAATCAAACTTATTTTTCGGAAAAACCATTTTGATTAAAACAAACTTAAGTGTTTTGAAATCTAAATGGGAAAATAGTTTATTGATAGGGGGAGTTCTGATTGTTTATACACTAGTGAATGGCGAATTATTGTAATTTGATATCAGTTGTCATGTTTCTGTAAAGTTTGTTTTCATATTTTCTTTAATGTGTTTGCATTTTAGGGGGAGTAGAAAATTTTCAGAAAATCCAAAAACATTAGAAAATTTGAAAAAGACAAAAACATGATAAAATCAAAAATGAGTTTTGTTGTGAAAAAGAGGAAATGATAGTAAATCAGTGGACTATCACAACATGCTAAAGAATTGGAAAGTTTAAAAGTGATAAACAATCTTACTGAGGATGTGTCAGTAGATTTTCGCACATTTAGTAAATTGAAACAAGATATAAACCTAAATCAAACTTGCTTAATTCGTGGGTAACTATTCTTGAATATATGGGTAACCCCCGAAATCTTGTTTGAAAGGTCCCGTATTCTGAGATACTAGGTCTTTATACTCAGTGATATCTGGGGTATTATCCCGGGACTTCTGCTGAATGGAAGTTCTGACCTAGTCCGCGGATAATACTTTCTGCATATGCTTGAAAAAGCGCCGCCCTCAGCAAATTGATGAAACAATAAAATTGATAGTCATTGCTGTTGTAAAAAGATCCTCTAAAGGGGACCCACCAAAAGTCGAGCCGCCATCTCTCTGCTGAACGGAAGTTCTGACCTGAGCTCTCACGGTTTCGCATCTACCCCTTTACAGATATCATCTGTGGTATACTCACTTGTAAGACTGAATATTTGGGATCTGGATACAGGAGTATATTTGAGTGGAGTGATACACAATTAAGTTTAAGTTTCTAAAACATTAATATCGTATCTCGAATCGATTGAAATTTGTGTGAAAATTTAAAGTGGACCAATATACTGACAATCTAGGTAAATTGTTTAGAACTGAGAATGTTTAAAGCTTAACGGTGTTGGTGATATGTCTCATATACTGATATGATCCTCTTGCACAAACTCACAAAAATATTGTCTGTAAATATTTCATTTCTGCACTTTATTTCTTTCAGAAAAATCTAAAAAGATTTTTAGTGTGTTTTAGCATAAATTTTTGAAATCACAAAAAGATTTTCGACGACTAATATTGAAAAGCTGATTTTCAAAATTTGCAGTGCTAAACATGATGAACAATTGGTTTGGGTGATTGTGTTTTGGTTTGATAAGAAAAACGTCACAATTCCAAGTGGTTCTTCAGTATCTGATTGATTGATTGGTTTGTGATAAGTGATGATCTTATGCTTAATCGTTTATCATAAAATTTACGTTTGTGATAGAGTGTTTATGCAGGAAAGTCAACATTTGAGGGGGAGCACATGTTGGACTTGATAAACTCAAAAGATGTCAAATTTCAAAGTGAGGGAGTCTGTTGATGATAAAAGAGAAAGAGATGAAGATAGAGAGAGAGAAGCCCAAAGACTGATCAAGACTGAAGATGTGAAGACACAACAGTGTGGAGACTCGATGGGCGACTCCGTCAACATCTGAGGGGGAGTCTGTTGGTGCATTTCATCTGTTGACTTCGTCTTGGATCGAGTCATATACTTAGAATGTTAGATCAGGGCACGTATTACGAGAAAATAGAATGTTGTATAGGTTGTTTTAGGTAGATTCGCTTATAGGGACTTAGCAGGTTCGCTTTTATGTCAATAGTGTGGGTTCGCTTATGTGTCCAAAGGAGGTCCGCTTATACGGACGTGTACCTTGGAGCGAACCTACATCATCTATAAATAGCCCAAGAGCGAATCATTTGTAACGTTTGGCTGAAACTCGTACCGAAGTGCTTCCGGATCGAGATTGGACTGTAAATTGTTAAATATCAATAGAAACAGGTGTTTAAAGTGATTTGATAGCTGTTCCTACGTTTATTACTTGTTTTCCGCACCTGTAATTGACGAAAACTCCTCTGAACGACTCGTTCGGGTCGCTACACGATCCTACAATTGGGTTTTATTTTTATTTATTTACAATCCTATTCGTCATGATTTACTAAAAACTTTTCATAAGGTAAATTATTTATTAAGGCATAGCATACCTTTCTAAACATTTATATACAAGTTCACATACCTCACGGGAGAAATCACTCACACTCAGCCGAATGTGTATTTTTAGTGAATCACTCGAGAGCGGCATGGAACTTATTCCTACCATAAGCTTGCCAAGCAATCAATCCTCCTCCTTTTTAACTTTATACCTTTGTAAATATCAAGAGGACTTTTTGGGTGAAGGGTTAGGCTTGGGCTAAAGGTGGGTAGTTGGGTTAGTGGTTAGTAGAAAAGGGCGAAAGTCGTAAAAAGCGTCGGTTTTCGTAAAACATTTTGTTTTTGTGACTTTTTATTTCAAATGAAGTATTTCTTCAAACAAGCTTTTGTTTGAGGAGCTTTGTTTGTTTATTTCTAACTTCATTGTAAATTTTTTTTTTAGTCACACGAAAACCGAGCTTGTTACTAAAATAAGTAGTAAAAATAAAAAAAAGTTTTTGGTGGGTAAAAAGGGTTTTTGGGTTAAGAAATGAAAAGGTTTAGGCTCAAAGGGGCTAACTAGGGGGAGTTCTATGTTGGTTCTTTTTATCACGACGCTATTGGTTGTAAACTTGTAAAAATATAACCTTGTTAGTCTTAGAATTCCCAACTTAAACTTTAGATAAGTAAAAAAAATGAAAATTTTGAAAAAAATTTGGGGTGATTAGCCGTTCCAATAGAGTTTTGTGTAAGGCTTGTTATTAGAACTTGCAAAATTCAAGATTTTAGCATCCCCTCACACTTAAATTACACATTGTCCTCAATGTATCCCAAAAATAGATTTTTAGGTTGATTGAATGTGTAACATTGTGTTAAAAGCAAAAATTTATGTTACTGGCAATCTGGACACGGCCCCGTGTTGAGTAGACACGGCCCCGTGTTCAAGTGCAAGTAACGAGAACTTACAGAAGTTGAGCACGGGAGCGTGTTCGCTGGGCACGACCCCGTGTCTGACTAGAAATCTATAGAAATTTGCCAAACAGTAGGTCTGGGCGATGGGCACGGGGGCGTGTCGGCTGGACACGACCCCGTGTGGGCAGTCTGCCAGGCTGTAAAACAGGTTTCTTCTTCCGGTTTTCCTGTCCTGGCTTTATTAGTGCTAATGATTAGCACTCTAATCCTCAATTGTACCTGTTTTATCACTAAACACCATACCAAGCAATACCAAACATCCTAAATTACCATAGTTAATCATCCAAACCAAAACGTAAAAGAAAAATAAAGCCGAAATTAAAAAGTAGTCAATGAAAGTAAATTGTCTAACACTCGGCACGCAGGCAGGAAATTGTTTTGATAGATAAAAGGGACCTTAACCTGTGGGTTTGCCATCAACCCGCTCCTGCTCCTCCTACAACCTCCTAGTCCATATCCTCATCGCTGTCATCACCTCCGTCCCCATGACCTGCCATATACTCCCGGATGTTCCCGATGTCGTCTTGTATATCGGTGATGTTTCGTTCGATAGCTCCGACTAGGTGGTATGTATTATTGGCAAGATTGTAAGTGTTCCTGGTGCACATGAGGTTTTCCTGCAAGAGATCATGTAAACTTTGAAGGTTAGGAAAACTGCCTCCTTGGGAGGAGGATTGACCCGGATCACCATGGGGTTGATATTGGTAGTGAGGAGGTGGAGCGTGAAGGACTAGTGCTTCCTGTGGGTTCCATGCATGGCCTTGCATCCTTTGAAAGCTCACTGACCCGTCTTCCGCCTCATAAATTAGGTTCATAGCGCGGCAAATGTGATAATCAACTCGTCCCGACCATGGGCTCCTTTCAAAGGACCTAGGAATGCGCGTGAAGTGCTTGAAGAGGCGGTACACCCATCCCCCAAAGAAGATAGGGGTTGGTGCACGAGCAAGACGGTTCAGATGCATGTTTCGAAGCAGGAGATATGGAACATCGAGGGCCCTCCGGTTGTGGATGCAGTGAAGGATTACCAAATCTTTCAACCCAACAACCCCGCTACTGTCATGTCTTTGGCTGAGAGAGTAAGTGAGGAGCCTATGAATGTAGCGATAAAGCGGATCCCTTATATTAGTACTCTTTGTGCTGCTGGGGTTGTAGTGTCCTTCACCGATTTGGGCCCATGCGGCTTGGTGCTCATTTTCATCCAAATCTTGTAATCCCCCGGTGTTTTCCTCGTTTCCTGAATCTTCTTACGAATACAGTCCCACTATTGCTCCGAATTGTGCCATAGAGATCGAGTACATTGTCCCACCACATCGAAATACAACCCCCTCATTGTCGAACGGGTCACACCTTGAAGTGAAGGTAAAAGTAGTATAGATCTCCATGGTGCATTGATGCACCGACCGAAGCCGAGTGGTCAAGGCAACCCTTAGTGGTCTGGTAACCAGGTTGTTGAAACGGTCGAGCTGGTTCACCAAGGTCAGTAGGTCCGTGCACGCTTGCCTTGGGTACTCTTCGGGTCTTGTTTGAAGTATCTCGTATCTTGCCCTAGCATCGAGCTCATTCGCATTAAATCTTGTGAACTTCGACATCTGAAAGAATACACCAAAAATTAGCATGCAACAGTGAAATTTTCGAAAGAAACCGCAAACAGTGAGCTGGACACGGCCCCGTGTTCAGCGGGCACGACCCCATGTCCAGGCGTCTGTTACTCAAAAACTTCATTTTTCGACCGGTCCCGAAAATCTGAAAATTTTTGGCCAAGTAGGTGCGGTTTCCCCCGAAAATGAAACCCCAAGTGTCGTTTTTCCCAAAACAACCCGTTTACCCCCTTCAATTTTATCTTTTTCGGTTAAAAAACAAGGGTTTGAGGTTTTTGTGAGAAATCGGGCAAATCTATCAACAATACAAGTGTATTTACTTCCCATTACACTAATCTAACTAATACTAACAGATTATATCAAAAATTTGAGGTTCGATCCGGATGAACTTTTAGAACCCTAGATTTTTCCCCAAATTTTTGATGTTTAACTTGTCACACCCCGACCACGTAGAACATACAAAACGTGGCTGAAACGTCGGGGAGTGTTGTAACAGAATCAATTGTTTCAAATCCATGGCAATTGAAGTTTCGTTTTATTGATCAAATATGAAAGTATACATTGTTTAAACAAGAACCAAAGAGTACATAACATGAATTAACTAGTTCTTGTCTCGTTTTAAGTCACTAAGGCACAGGTCCGCCTAAGTATGTCTTGATAAATCCTATGCATCATTTCCTGAAAACACATGTGAAAGTAGGTACGTCAGCATAAAAATGCCTGTGAGATACATTGGTTTTGTGAAAACGGGATTCATGACTTATGTTTGAGAAAGTGTTTAGTCATGAACCTTGTAATTTGCTTTGTCTTGTAAATCATTTGAAAAACGATAAGATCAGATGATATGTATAAATAAGAGAACACTGTATGGTTAAACGGATAACCATGTAAAATGAGTTTGTAAAACAATGTCTCATGAAAAGTGTGTTATTTGTATAAAATGTCATATGTCTCAAATTGAAATGATTCAAATAACGTTACGATATGTAATACCATACAAACACTTATATATAGGAAGTACCAGCGGCGTATCCACCATGCTTGTATCATATTACACACGCCTCGTTACTTAATCACTTACTCAAACCAAACCATCAAGATGAAATGTTTATGTATATTCAAATGTCTATTGTCAAATGTAAATCATGTCAACGGATACAACTGGTTCACACGGTTCAATGGTTACAAACGGTTCATATAATCAAACGGGTTTAGACGGTTCACATGGTCAAATGGTCACAACGGTTCAAAATGTAGCATAATGTGTTCATATGCTGGATGAGCATATGCAATAGAAATGCAATGTAAAACAACGTACTAAGTACGCACACGATGGGCATACATAGCATGTAATGTAAAGCAATGTACTAAGTACGCATACAATGGGCATACATAGCATGTAATGTAAAACGATGTACTAAGTACGCACACAATGGGCATACATAGCATGAAATGTAAAGCGATGTACTAAGTACGCACACAATGGGCATACATAGCAAAAAATGTAAAGCGATGTACTAAGTACGCACACAATGGGCATATATAGCATGAAATGTAATGTAAAGTGTTGTGTTGAGTATGCACACGATGGACATACATAGCATAAACACAATGAAATCATGTACTATATATTGTACTATCGAACATAGCAAGTATATGATGTGAAAACAGGAACGCATGAAAGTAACAGATAGGCACATGTGTTTCACCCAAAAACAGTTTGGAAAACAGTAAAAGAGGGGTTCAATGTACTCACTGAGATTGCTTTGAATTCCTTGTATAATAACCAGATAATGCTAAAGATCACGGGATATCAAACGGCACCTAATAG
The DNA here is from genome assembly GCF_002127325.2 of Helianthus annuus. Classification (NCBI taxonomy): domain Eukaryota; kingdom Viridiplantae; phylum Streptophyta; class Magnoliopsida; order Asterales; family Asteraceae; genus Helianthus; species Helianthus annuus. The sequence goes on from NC_035446.2 coordinate 75,786,023, forward strand.
GTAGCTATGTTAATATACCGGACCTAAAGTCGGAGGAACGGATAGTATGCGGGTTCGTAAACCAAACGAGTATGGAGACTCCTGTAATATGGTTTAACAAAGCCTACATACTAAAATGAAGCTTAACCTAAGTGCTTACGGCCCATCACGACCCGTTTAGGTAGCTTATGCTACCCTAACGCGTCGATCGCATAGAACGCGTTCGGAACGCCTAACATCGCGATCACAAGGTATAACCTCGGAAGATTATAGCTATGGTCACCTAATGTGTTTGGTCGGATCCTAATGATCGACCAAATGGGTCGGGTTCGAAAGTATAAGCGATGGTTTAGATCGCTTACCTTACGACCCTATATAAGCACTAAACTAAAAGTGACGAGCTAAGCATGTTAAAACATGCATAACTAAGTTTAGAAAACAGGTTTGGTATCAAAACAAACGCTTTTGATACCCACGAGTAGTTTGGTTACAAAATATGCAAGAATGCACATTTTGGCCGAAACTACGACTCGTCACTGAGCCTAGATAACGTGGTAATCAGTAGGTATAGTCACTAGGGACTATAACCATCGTGATCACGCTCACGTTATGAAGTTCCATGAACTTCGTGTTGACCATTGGCTGGTCAATGCAGAAAGTCAACAAAACGTTGACTTTCGGACTCGAAAAGCGAATAAAAGAACGAAAGAATACTTACGGAGGGTCCCCGAATGCTAATCTAGATCAAAATGGCTCAGGTATGAAACAAAGGTTCCAACTTAGAGCTCTTGATCAGATTGTGTGGGTTTTTGCAACAAGGGGGGGTATTTATAGGAAAAGCATAACCGTTAGGATCGTTTATCGAATATCGTGCCACGATCTTGTGCGTACACTTGTCAAAATATTGTGGTAAGTCAGAACTTGGCCCTTGGCTCTTGATTGGGTGAAAGGGCATTGCCCCTTGATCGAACGAAAGGCCAACTGCATTGAATGCAAGCATTGAATCTGGTCTGATAGTCCCAAGCGGCTCGCGTGAAGGTGCAGGCCAATCTTACGCGGGCCGCCTAGCCCCGTCTGATCTGCACCAAGTTTCAGAATTTGCAGTTTTGGTCCCTGTTGCGTGTTTAAGCCTTTTTCGACACTTCTAAGGTCCGTAAAGCCAACTTTAAGGCCCTAAAATGATGCCTAAACATTGTGGACATGAAACATGCTCAAAAATGTTCCGGATGTTGGTTCGTTTGGTCGTACGAACGCGATGTTCGCTTAATTGCGACGGAATGCGCATAAGTGCGAAAAACGGTCCAAATTGCGCGACGAATGGATTTTTCTCATGCCAAACACTAAGGCATAATATAAGGATGCTTACATAAATTTTTGGATGTCCGCATGTATTCAGAATGTAAGTTATGCGCGAAAGTGCAAACTTGTGCACTTTTTGACACTTTTAGTCCCTGTATGATCCAAAAGTTTGTTTTAGCATACCAAACCCTTCAAAGCCTATTTCTAAGCTATGTAAAGGATATTTATGGTATGTTTAACTTATGGTCATGTTCCGGAATGTTCGTTACAGTTCAAATTGGCATACTTTCGCAGTTTGTCAAGTTTAGTCCCTGTAAGCGAATTAACTTGTTTTTGCTATACCAAAGCCTTCAAAACTTATTTCTAAGTTATGTAAAAGTTATTTAAGGTATGTTAAGTATATGTTGATGTCCCGGAGTATTTGTCGCATTAAACTGAGTACGTTTACGCACCAGTTTGCGTATAATTCTCCAGAAAGCGTTGTAGAGTTTGAAATTGAACAAGAATTGATATGTGCAATAGATACACATATTTATACAAGATCCCAAGTATGAAATACGATATTTCATCGGCTTGGTATTCGTTTGATGGTCGCGGTGACACAGGTGTCACAGTCTCCCCTACTTTAGGAAATTTCGTCCCGAAATTTATTCGTAGGAGTTCATTAGTGACTTTGCCAAATAACCATCAACGATATGCAAAGTAATGTCCTGTCATTTCCTTAAGAATGTAAGTTATGCGCAAAAGTGCAAACTTGTGCACTTTTTGACACTTTTAGTCCCTGAATGATCCAAAAGTTTGTTTTAGCATACCAAACCCTTCAAAGCCTATTTCTAAGCTATGTAAAGGATATTTATGGTATGTTTAACTTACGGTCATGTTCCAGAATGTTCGTTACAGTTCAAATTGGCATACTTTCGCAGTTTGTCAAGTTTAGTCCCTGTAAGCGAATTAACTTGTTTTTGCTATACCAAAGCCTTCAAAACTTATTTCTAAGTTATGTAAAGGTTATTTAAGGTATGTTAAGTATATGTTGATGTCCCGGAGTATTTGTCGCATTAAACTGAGTACGTTTACGCACCAGTTTGCGTATAATTCTCCAAAAAGCGTTGTAGAGTTTGAAATTGAACAAGAATTGATATGTGCAATAGATACACATATTTATACAAGATCCCAAGTATGAAATACGATATTTCATCGGCTTGGTATTCGTTTGATGGTCGCGGTGACACAGGTGTCACAGTCTCCCCTACTTTAGGAAATTTCGTCCCGAAATTTATTCGTAGGAGTTCATTAGTGACTTTGCCAAATAACCATCAGCGATATGCAAAGTAATGTCCTGTCATTTCCTTAACGGTCATTCTTCAGAAACGAAATGAACAGACGGAGTCATTTTCAATGGTTGCTTCATCAGAAATGGAAATGAAGGATTTCACAACGGATATTCATTTCCTCAACAGATAAATCTTCAGAAACGAAAATGAACTAATGGAGTCATTTTCAATGGTTGCTTCCTCAGAGTTGGAAATGAGGGATTACACAACGGATATTCATTTCCTCAACAGATAAATCTTCAGAAACGAAAATGAACTAACGGAGTCATTTTCAATGGTTGTTTCCTCAGGGTTGGAAATGAGGGATTACATAACGGATATTCATTTCCTCAACGGGTAAATCTTCAGAAACGAAAATGAACTAACGGAGTCATTTTCAACGGTTGCTTCCTCAGAGTTGGAAATGAAGGATTACACAACGGATATTCATTTCCCCAACGGATAAATCTTCAGAAACGAAAATGAACTAACGGAGTCATTTTCAACGGTTGCTTCATCAGAGTTGGAAATGAAGGATTACACAACGGATATTCATTTCCCCAACGGATAAATCTTCAGAAACGAAAATGAACTAACGGAGTCATTTTCAACGGTTGCTTCATCAGAGTTGGAAATGAAGGATTACACAACGGATATTCATTTCCCCAACGGATAAATCTTCAGAAACAAAAATGAACTAACGGAGTCATTTTCAACTGTTGCTTCATCAGAGTTGGAAATGAAGGATTACACAACGGATATTCATTTCCTCAACGGGTAAATCTTCAGAAATGAAAATGAACTAACAGAGTCATTTTCAACGGTTGCTTCCTCAGAGTTGGAAATGAAGGATTACACAACGGATATTCATTTCCTCAACGGATAAATCTTCAGAAATGAAAATGAACTAACGGGGTCATTTTCAACGGTTGCTTCATCAGAGTTGGAAATGAAGGATTACACAACGGATATTCATTTCCTCAACGGGTAAATCTTCAGAAACGAAAATGAACTAACGGAGTCATTTTCAACGGTTGCTTCCTCAGAGTTGGAAATGAATAGAGTTAACTCTAGACACATGACAGAACTTGCTGTGGTTTCTGTGCACTAAATTCCATAATTATGTATGCATCCATAATTACGTAATCCCTTGCACAGTCCGCACAGTTTGTTTTGTAATGTTTTGGGGAAGTATATCAAACTTGTGACGAGGGTGACTAGACTTCCATCGGTTCCTTTTAATTAGATTGACAGGGGATCCTCTTGGTTAGGCCACCAAGGAGTCCTTTCAGCTATATCATCACATGATATCCCTAACCAGATTTTTGGATGAATCTGTTTAGCTAGACCACTCAAGGGGTCTAACTATGAAGTAGTACTTTATAATCCGAGGGACTTAACTATAACATAGAAGTCCATTGAGGATTTTAAGTAATACCTTTGGGTATCCTACTATGAATCTCTTGTACACGGATATGTAAGATTCTACGAAGATTTGGATAACATAATTTGGATCACACAACAACACATAAGGAAACACATAAGCACATAGTCACACAATTGTTTAACTTGATTATAATTTGTTATTAACTTGTTATCGATTGAATATGGATATGGAAACCAATCGACGGATCTCAATGTTCACTGGAATCTATCTGAGAAGATAGAAAGATCTCCCAAAATTCGATTTTTGATTTCAAGGAATCACCAATTCGAATTAAGGTATACACAATTAAGGACTTACGGGAAATCCTTTGGTACCCTATTAAGGATTTATAGTGGTACTTTGGGTATTCGTCATGTGTTATAACCTGCGCCTTGTACTTCGTTTCCTTAGAATAAACGGGTACTTAGGAATTTCGTGGAAGACGCAAGCGATTATAGAATGGGAGAATTTTGGGGGTAGTTTGTTCTTCAAGGAATACGGTTCCTTGATTGTCGGTATTGTAAGGGATATGTCGTTTATACATGCAACCATAGAAATATATTGCAATGCAAATAAAAGATTTATTTATAAACAATGATAACAACTGTTTCTTGGATCTTGACAACAAAAGAAAATAATACATAAGACGTGATTATTTCTAAACGATGTTGTCTTCTAGTCAGTCGGATGCTCATCCCTGTGCTGGATTTGCATTAGCAAGCTTTGGGCAATTTTTTCGGAAATGACCCATCTCGCCACAGTTGAAACAAGAGCCTGGTAGAAAACGGCCTTGAGAAGGATTGTTGCCAGCTTGGTTTGGCGCAGCTGTAGTTGGGCAGACTCTTGCTGTGTGGCCTATAAGCCCACAAGTTTGGCATTTGCGGCACTGTACATTGGCGTGATGATGGAGACCACATTGGTTGCACAAAGGTGCAGTTCCATTGTATGGTTTTCTAGCAGGGGGTTGAGCTGGTTGGTTGGGGACGGCTTGACCATTGTGAGCGACCACGGCGAAGTTCTGAGAAGCCTTTCGCTTCTTTGACTTCTTAGGAGATTCAGTCTGTTCATCCATGGTCTTTGATTCCTCGATTGGCTTCTTGTCACCCTTTCGAAAAAGTTTATGCTTTCTGATCTGCGATTCAGTCAAGGTTGCAGATAGCTCAATGGCCTGACGGAGTGTGGTAGGGTTGCTACCACTGACAATGTCTTGTACCGAGTCAGGCAGGCCGTCGATGTACCTTTCGATAGCCTTGTCGAGTGGGGCGACCATAGTCGGGCAAAGTAGACTCAACTCCTCAAACCTATCAGTATATGCCCTGTGTTCGCCACTATCTTGTTTCAAATCATCAAACTCCTTCTCCAACGCTCGTTGTTCATGACGAGGACAAAACTCTCTCATCATAAGAGCTCTCAGTTCAGCCCATGTTTGTGCTAGAGCAACATCTGCACCACGGTCTCTCATTACCCCGTTCCACCATGTAAGAGCCCTTTTCTGAAACACACTCGAAGAAAACTCGACCTTGCGATTTTCCGGACACTGCACGTGGCGAAAGGTATTCTCGATGCTCTCGAACCATTGGAGAAGCCCAGTTGCTCCCTCAGAACCACTAAACTTGAGTGGTTTAGCCGAGTTAAAGTTCTTGAAATTGCATGTACCATTGTTGTTGTTGTTGGCTTGGTTCCATTGAGCAAAGAGATTTGGGAATTGAGCAGCCATCTGCTGCGCAATAATTTCTGCCAGCTCGGCAGTTGCTATCTGGTGTCCGCGTCGAGGAGGCATTCTAAAAGGGGAAAAACATGAAAGGAAACAAATAAAATGGTATTGGGTAAGAATAGGATGTTACAATCACTGACCATAATCACAGTTGATGGTCATTTGTTTGAATCATGAAGCAAACAAACAACACCAAGGCTGAATTAAAGCAAATAGATCCTCATAGTGTATCGCGAAGACATGCTCGCCTATAAGTGGACACTCACCCCAAGAGTTCCCAGGTAAGAGTGACTGGTCCGATTATGTGGATTTGTACGAACACTCTAACCTTAGACAGAAAACCCAGGGTACAGGCATTCACTCTTCCAGTTCGCACGTGTTCACACTATTTAGGACCCAAAACTTTGACGGGAGTTTTGAAAATTCAAAGGGGTTCAAAACCTAATAACAGAGGGTTCAAAACCTAGTAATCAATCATCCTAGGACAGATGATTGGTTTTCAAAGCGGTTTTGAAATTTATGTTCTTGTTGTGGTCGTCGCCTAAGGATAGGTGACGGTATTGTTTTATGACTAAACGCAAGTGAACTCGCGTTAGGGTCCTAGGAAGGTTATAGACTAGGTCAAAGCATTACTAATAACCTAATTCCCTATAACCATTAGCTCTGATACCATCTTTTCTGTCACACCCCGACCATGTAGAACATACAAAACGTGGCGGAAACGTCGGGGAGTGTTGTAACAGAATCAATTGTTTCAAATCCATGGCAATTGAAGTTTCGTTTTATTGATCAAATATGAAAGTATACATTGTTTAAACAAGAACCAAAGAGTACATAACATGAATTAACTAGTTCTTGTCTCGTTTTAAGTCACTAAGGCACAGGTCCGCCTAAGTATGTCTTGATAAGTCCTATGCATCATTTCCTGAAAACACATGTGAAAGTAGGTACGTCAGCATAAAAATGCTTGTGAGATACATTGGTTTTGTGAAAACGGGATTCATGACTTATGTTTGAGAAAGTGTTTAGTCATGAACCTTGTAATTTGCTTTGTCTTGTAAATCATTTGAAAAACATTAAGATCAGATGATATGTATAAATAAGAGAACACTGTATGGTTAAACGGATAACCATGTAAAATGAGTTTGTAAAACAATGTCTCATGAAAAGTGTGTTATTTGTATAAAATGTCATATGTCTCAAATTGAAATGATTCAAATAACGTTACGATATGTAATACCATACAAACACTTATATATAGGAAGTACCAGCGGCGTATCCACCATGCTTGTATCATATTACACACGCCTCGTTACTTAATCACTTACTCAAACCAAACCATCAAGATGAAATGTTTATGTATATTCAAATGTCTATTGTCAAATGTAAATCATGTCAACGGATACAACTGGTTCACACGGTTCAATGGTTACAAACGGTTCATATAATCAAACGGGTTTAGACGGTTCACATGGTCAAATGGTCACAACGGTTCAAAATGTAGCATAATGTGTTCATATGCTGGATGAGCATATGCAATAGAAATGCAATGTAAAACAACGTACTAAGTACGCACACGATGGGCATACATAGCATGTAATGTAAAGCAATGTACTAAGTACGCACACAATGGGCATACATAGCATGTAATGTAAAACGATGTACTAAGTACGCACACAATGGGCATACATAGCATGAAATGTAAAGCGATGTACTAAATACGCACACAATGGGCATACATAGCATAAAATGTAAAGCGATGTACTAAGTACGCACACAATGGGCATACATAGCATGAAATGTAATGTAAAGTGTTGTGCTGAGTATGCACACGATGGACATACATAGCATAAACACAATGAAATCATGTACTATATATTGTACTATCGAACATAGCAAGTATATGATGTGAAAACAGGAAAGCATGAAAGTAACAGATAGGCACATGTGTTTCACCCCAAAACAGTTTGGAAAACAGTAAAAGAGGGGTTCAATGTACTCACCTGAGATTGCTTTGAATTCCTTGTATAATAACCAGATAATGCTAAAGATCACGGGATATCAAACGGCACCTAATAGGTAGTTATGTTAATATACCGGACCTAAAGTCGGAGGAACGGATAGTATGCGGGTTCGTAAACCAAACGAGTATGGAGACTCCTGTAATATGGTTTAACAAAGCCTACATACTAAAATGAAGCTTAACCTAAGTGCTTACGGCCCATCACGACCCGTTTAGGTAGCTTATGCTACCCTAACGTGTCGTTCGCGTAGAACGCGTTCGGAACGCCTAACATCGCGACCACAAGGTATAACCTCGGAAGGTTATAGCTATGGTCACCTAATGTGTTTGGTCGGATCCTAATGATCGACCAAATGGGTCGGGTTCGAAAGTATAAGCGATGGTTTAGATCGCTTACCTTACGACCCTATATAAGCACTAAACTAAAAGTGACGAGCTAAGCATGTTAAAACATGCTTAACTAAGTTTAGAAAACAGGTTTGGTATCAAAACAAACGCTTTTGATACCCACGAGTAGTTTGGTTACAAAATATGCAAGAATGCACATTTTGGCCGAAACTACGACTCGTCACTGAGCCTAGATAACGTGGTAATCAGTAGGTATAGTCACTACGGACTATAACCATCGTGATCACGCTCACGTTATGAAGTTCCATGAACTTCGTGTTGACCATATGCTGGTCAACGCAGAAAGTCAACAAAACGTTGACTTTCGGACTCGAAAAGCGAATAAAAGAACGAAAGAATACTTACGGAGGGTCCCCGAATGCTAATCTAGATCAAAATGGCTCAGGTATGAAACAAAGGTTCCAACTTAGAGCTCTTGATCAGATTGTGTGGGTTTTTGCAACAAAGGGGGGGGTATTTATAGGAAAAGCATAACCGTTAGGATCATTTATCGAATATCGTGCCACGATCTTGTGCGTACACTTGTCAAAATATTGTGGTAAGTCAGAACTTGGCCCTTGGCTCTTGATTGGGTGAAAGGGCATTGCCCCTTGATCGAACGAAAGGCCAACTGCATTGAATGCAAGCGTTGAATCTGGTCTGATAGTCCCACGCGGCCCGCGTGAAGGTGTAGGCCAATCTTACGCGGGCCGCCTGGCCCCGTCTGATCTGCACCAAGTTTCAGAATTTGCAGTTTTGGTCCCTGTTGCGTGTTTAAGCCTTTTCCGACACTTCTAAGGCCCGTAAAGCCAACTTTAAGGCCCTAAAATGATGCCTAAACATTGTGGACATGAAACATGCTCAAAAATGTTCCAGATGTTGGTTCGTTTGGTCGTACGAACGCGATGTTCGCTTAATTGCGACGGAATGCGCATAAGTGCGAAAAACGGTCCAAATTGCGCGACGAATGGATTTTTCTCATGCCAAACACTAAGGCATAATATAAGGATGCTTACATAAATTTTTGGATGTCCGGATGTATTCAGAACGTAAGTTATGCGCGAAAGTGCAAACTTGTGCACTTTTTGACACTTTTAGTCCCTGAATGATCCAAAAGTTTGTTTTAGCATACCAAACCCTTCAAAGCCTATTTCTAAGCTATGTAAAGGATGTTTATGGTATGTTTAACTTATGGTCATGTTCCGGAATGTTCGTTACAGTTCAAATTGGCATACTTTCGCAGTTTGTCAAGTTTAGTCCCTGTAAGCGAATTAACTTGTTTTTGCTATACCAAAGCCTTCAAAACTTATTTCTAAGTTATGTAAAGGTTATTTAAGGTATGTTAAGTATATGTTGATGTCCCGGAGTATTTGTCGCATTAAACTGAGTACGTTTACGCACCAGTTTGCGTATAATTCTCCAGAAAGCGTTGTAGAGTTTGAAATTGAACAAGAATTGATATGTGCAATAGATACACATATTTATGCAAGATCCCAAGTATGAAATACGATATTTCATTGGCTTGGTATTCGTTTGATGGTCGCGGTGACACAGGTGTCACAGTCTCCCCTACTTTAGGAAATTTCGTCCCGAAATTTATTCGTAGGAGTCCATTAGTGACTTTGCCAAATAACCATCAGCGATATGCAAAGTAATGTCCTGTCATTTCCTTAATGGTCATTCTTCAGAAACGAAATGAACAGACGGAGTCATTTTCAATGGTTGCTTCATCAGAAATGGAAATGAAGGATTTCACAACGGATATTCATTTCCTCAACAGATAAATCTTCAAAAACGAAAATGAACTAACGGAGTCATTTTCAATGGTTGCTTCCTCAGAGTTGGAAATGAGGGATTACACAACAGATATTCATTTCCTCAACAGATAAATCTTCAGAAACGAAAATGAACTAACGGAGTCATTTTCAATGGTTGTTTCCTCAGAGTTGGAAATGAGGGATTACACAACGGATATTCATTTCCTCAACGGGTAAATCTTCAGAAACGAAAATGAACTAACGGAGTCATTTTCAACGGTTGCTTCCTCAGAGTTGGAAATGAAGGATTACACAACGGATATTCATTTCCCCAACGAATAAACCTTCAGAAACGAAAATGAACTAACGGAGTCATTTTCAACGGTTGCTTCATCAGAGTTGGAAATGAAGGATTACACAATGGATATACCAAAGCCTTCAAAGCCTGTACCAAAGCCTTCAAAACTTATTTCGAAGTTTTTACTATACCAAAGCCTTCAAAACTTATTTCGCAGTTTGTCAAATTTAGTCCCTGTAAGCGAATTAACTTGTTTTTGCTATACCAAAGCCTTCAAAACTTATTTCTAAGTTATGTAAAGGTTATTTAAGGTATGTTAAGTATATGTTGATGTACCGGAGTATTTGTCGCATTAAACTGAGTACGTTTACGCACTAGTTTGCGTATAATTCTCCAGAAAGCGTTGTATAGTTTGAAATTGAACAAGAAATGATATGTGCAATAGATACACATATTTATACAAGATCCCAAGTATGAAATACGATATTTCATCGGCTTGATATTCGTTTGATGGTCGCGGTGACACAGGTGTCACATAACTACATGCAAGTAACTAATCTAACTACTAATGATGATAGAATCATACCTTGATGTTGTTAGATCTAGAGGTAACGTCAAAATCTGCAGAAAATCGCCTCGGACCAGAGCTTTTTCGGGGAAACGGGGCGTGTGGAACGATGTAACTGTTATGAAAAGAGGGTTTTATCCCGACAGTTGCGTCGACACGGCCCCGTGTCCAGCGGACACGGCCCCGTGCCGAGGAAAGTTTTTGAAAATATTTTTCTTTTATTTTTTTAGGTGTGCTTGTGTGAGTGCCCGTTTTTCCCGAAAATATGGTTAGGAGACTTACCGGTTTCGATGTATACTCACTTGTTTGTAACATACCAGGTATGATGTGGATGCTTTTTACTCATTGACCGTTTGAAGCGAGATCTCTTCTTCCTCCTCCTCAATGGATCCTTGATAGAGTTTCAGCCGTTGGCCATTGACTTTAAATGGAATCCCATTTCGAGCTTTAATTTCTACTGCACCGTGAGGAAAAATATGGGTGATGGAAAAAGGTCCTGACCACCTAGATTTTAGTTTACTTGGAAATAATCGAAGTCGAGAATTAAACAACAGAACTTGGTCTCCTACTTGAAATTCATTCGGTTTAATATATTCGTCGTGTAAATTTTTCATTCTTTCCTTATAAATTTCAGAGTTAGAGTTGCAAAATTCCTTAGTTCGTCTAATTCATTTATTTGAAAGAATCGATTTTTACCTGCAGTTTCTAAGTCTAGGTTTACACTTTTTATTGCCCAATAGGCTCTGTGAGCTATTTCTACTGGAAAATGACAACTTTTTCCATAGACGAGCTTATACGGGGTTGTGCCTATGGTGGTTTTATAAGCAGTTCGAAAAGCCCATAAAGCATCATCTAATTTATCAGCCCATTCCTTTTTATTTAATCCTACGGTTTTTTCAAGTATTCGTTTTAAACCTCTGTTAGTCACTTCGGCTTGTCCATTTGTTTGAGGGTGATATGCTGTTGAGACCCGGTGATATACCCCATATCTTGTTAAGATTTTTTCCAGTTGATGATTGCAAAAATGGGTACCCCTATCACTTATCAAAGCTTTTGGTGTTCCAAAACGAGAGAATAATTTTTTCAGAAATTTTACCACTACTCTTCCATCGTTTGTTGGAAAAGTTTCGGCCTCGGCCCATTTAGACAAGTAATCAACCACCACAAGTATATATTTGTTTCCTTTTGATGGTGGGAAGGGTCCCATGAAATCGAGTCCCCACACATCGAAAATTTCACAAACGAGAATGCCATTTTGAGGCATTTCGTTTTTGGAAGAAATATTACCTGATCTTTGGCAAGCATCACATGTCTTTACAAGATCTTGCGCATCTTTGTAAATGGTTGGCCAATAAAATCCTGAATCAAATACCTTTCGTGCGGTACTAGCGGCACCATGATGTCCTCCATATGGACCTTCATTACAATGGCGGAGAATTCTTCGTGCTTCGCCACCATGGACACACCTTCGGATGAGTTGGTCAGCACACATTTTGAAAAGATAAGGGTCTTCCCAAAAGTAATGCTTTACATCGGCAAAGAATTTCTTTCTTTGATGATGTGGCCATCCTTTGGTGACTATACCGCTAGCTAAGTAATTAGCGTAGTCGGCATACCATGGTTCTTGTCTGCTTTCCACCATTTCCAAGGATTCTATGGGAAATTTTTCGTTGATCTGTTCGTCCCTGGTTGCCTCCAAAGCTGGGTCTTCTAGGCGTGAAAGATGATCTGCAGCAGTGTTTTCCAGCTCCTCTTTTGTCTTTGATTTCAATATCAAATTCTTGGAGGAGTAGAATCCATCTGATCAAATGGGGTTTGGCGTCTTGTTTCTTGAAGAGGTATCGGATAGCTGCATGATCTGTATAGACTATAGTTTTAGAAAGAACAAGGTAAGAACGGAATTTATCAAAAGCAAATACCACAGCTAGTAATTCTTTTTCAGTAGTTGTGTAATTTTCTTGTGCATCGTTAAGTGTTTTACTAGCATAATAAATTGGGTGGAAATGCTTTTCTTTTCTTTGTCCCAAGACTGCTCCAACAGCAAAGTCACTTGCATCACACATGATTTTGAAAGGAAATTTCCAATCAGGTGCTATCATGATAGGTGCATTGACTAGCATTTCATTGAGGGTTAGAAACGCTTGATTGCACTCCTTGTCAAAGATGAAAGGTGCATCTTTTTCAAGTAATTTTGTTAGAGGTCTTGAGATTTTTGAAAAGTCCTTGATAAACCTTCTATAAAATCCGGCATGCCCTAGGAAACTTCTGATTGCTCTAACGGAGGAAGGTGGAGGTAATCGAGAAATAGTGTCTACTTATGCTCGATCAGCTTCCATTCCTTCGCTCGAGATTTTGTGACCGAGTACTATTCCCTCTGTTACCATGAAATGGCATTTTTCCCAGTTAAGGGCGAGGTTAGTTTCCTCACATCGGGATAGCATTCGTTCAAGGTTATCGAGGCATTGGTCATATGAATCTCCAAAGATAGAAAAGTCGTCCATGAAGACTTCCATTGTCTTTTCTATCATGTCATGGAAAATGGCCACCATACAACGTTGGATTGTTGCAGGTGCATTACATAGACCAAACGGCATGCATCGATAGGCGAAAGTTCCATAGGGGCATGTGAAAGTCGTCTTTTCTTGGTCTTCAGGTGCTATCGGAATTTGAAAATAACCCGAAAAACCATCCAAGAAACAGTAAAATTTATGACCGGATAGTCGTTCTAACATTTGATCAATGAAGGGCAAAGGAAAGTGATCTTTCCTCGTTGCTTCATTTAATCGTCTATAGTCTATACAAATCTTGTGACGGTTCTTGTTGGTATTAATTCATTTTTTTCATTAGTTATTACCGTCATACCTCCTTTCTTCGGGACTACTTGGACAGGACTTACCCATGGACTATCGGAGATAGGATAGATTAGCCCGGCGTCAAGTAGTTTGATGACTTCATTTTTAACCACTTCTTGTACATTGAGATTTACTCTACGTTGTGGTTATATTACTGTTTTGTAGTCATCATTCATTAAAATTTTGTGCGTGCACATGGAAGGATTTATTCCTTTAATATCTACAAGCTTCCAAGCAATCGCATTTTTGTGTTTTTTAAGAAGATTAACTAATTTTTCTTTTTCTACGCTACTTAATTTAGACGAAATAATTACAGGTAAATTACCATCTTTGTCTAGAAAAGCATATTCCAAACCTTTCGGAAGTTCTTTGAGCTCAAGGGGTGGGTCTTTAGGAGACACCTTATTTTGTGGCTCATCAAGATCAAGAACTTTAAAAGTTTGTTCTATGGCGACCTCTTCTTCAACAAAGTGGTCAACTTGTTCAGTTGTATCGGGTGGCTCATCCTCATCTTCAATTAGGGGGTCATTATTGCCAAAAGGATATTTCATTGAACGCTCAAGATCTATGCTCCTTTTGAATGCCCCTAACTGAAGAGGTAGATTGTTAAATTTCCGGTTTTTTAAAGCTTCACGAGTTTTTACAAAAGGTTTTTCCAAGATAAGATGAGCATCATCGAGGATGACAAAGTCGGTTGGAATAACCATTTGATTTGTTTGAACCAAGACATCCTCAACTACACCGATGGATTTTATTACTTTCCGATTGTATTTGAAGTGGAGCAAAATCACTAATACTTAATTTTTCAAAAATGTAATTAGGCATTATGTTAACACAAAGATCTTTATCAATGGTGACATTACTAATAAATGAATTTTGAAAAAAACATGGAACCGGTGTAATGTTAATTTCAAGAGGATCTTCTTTTATTAGTGAAGTTTGATCATGAGTTAACTTAACACTTACCATTTCCTCGACTTTAGTATTAGTGTTTAACTCTTTTAAAAACTTAGCATGAGTGGTTACTAAACAATGATTTTCAAAAGAAGGTGACAAGAGATTAATTTCTTCAAAATTAGACTCTTCTTGAATTTTAATGTTATCGGCCTCACCTTTTTCGTTGTTTAGTTCATGTGTCGGTTTTTCACTTATTTGTTCTTCCATTTTTAACTCCTCAATTACCGTTTCTTCTTTTTTTAATTCTTCTCTTGCGCGGGACTCCTCTTCCCTTGCGCGAGATTCTTTTATGCATCTTTCGATAAATTTGAGTTTTTCTATTATCCTATCGGCTATGTTGGTGATAGAGTAAGGATCGGGATCCTCATGGCTTGAATCCGGTTGTTCAATCCTTGGTTCCTCATAATACCCATATTAAGTAGATGGTTCATACCATTGTTCTTCGTGATAAGCATATGATGGATAAGGATCGAAATTTTGTTCTTCATAGTACTCATATGAGGTGGGTTGTTCACGCCATGGTTCCTCATAATAAGCGTATGAAGGTGGAGGCTCATATCTTGACTCTTCAAAGTATGAGTATGAAGGCTCATATCTTGGTTCATCAAAATACGAGTATGAGGGAGAAGGTTCATACCTTTGGTCTTCATAGGATGTATGAAGTTGATGGCTCGTACCTGGGCTCCTCATAATGGTTGTAAGAAGTGGATGGTTGAAACAAGTTACAATATTATACCGAGAGCAGGTTACCACAATTAGTGCAATAGTCTCTCATATAATCATCCTCCTCATAGGTGTAGTTATAGCCTCCTGAGTATTGATCCATAAGAATCACTCAACAAACCACAACTGAGTCTCGGGACCAGAAAACAAAAACAAAGACGAAAACAGAAGGCTGGACACGGCCCCGTGTTCAGTGGACACGGCCCCGTGTTCAGGGTCCGAATCTGGGCGTTTTAATTAAAGTCACTGGTCTCGTTGAGCACGGGGGCGTGTTCAATGAGCACGGCCCCGTGTTCAG